>NW_027458100.1:0-300000 GCF_050624435.1 Tenrec ecaudatus
CCCTAGGCTTAGGCTAGGGCACCCCTAGACTTAGGGTAGGGCACCCCTAGGCTTAGGCTTAGGTTAGGGCTCCCCTAGCCTAAGGCTAGGACCCCCCTAGGCTTAGGCTAGGGCACCCTAGGCTTAGGCTAGGGCACCACTAGGCTTGGGCTTAGGTTAGGGCTCCCCTAACCTAAGGCTAGGGCACCCTTAGATTTAGGCTTGGGCACCCCTAGGCTTAGGCTATGGCACCCCTAGGCTTAGGCTAGGGCACCCCTAGGCTTAGGCTAAGGCTAGGGCTCCCCTAGCCTAAGGCTAGGGCATGCCTCGGCTTAGGATAGGGCTACCCTAGGCTTAGGCTTGGGCACCCCTAGGTTTAGGCTAAGGCTAGGGTTTCCCTAGCCTAAGGCTAGCGAACCCCTAGGGTTAGGCTAGGGCACCCCTAGGCTTAGGCTAGGGCACACCTAGGCTTAGGCTAGGGTTCACCTAGGCTTAGAATAAGGCACCCGTAGGCTTGGGCTAAGGCTAGGGCTCCCCTAGCCTAAGGCGAGGGCACCCCTAGGCTTAGGCTAGGGCACACCTAGGCTTAAGCTAAGGCTAGGGCTCCCCTAATCTAAGGCGAGGGCACCCCTAGGCTTAGGCTAGGGCACCCCAGGCTTAGGCTAGGGCACCCCTAGGCTTAAGCTAAGGCTAGGGCTCCACTAGCCAAAGGCTAGGGAACCCCTACCCTTAGGCTAGGGCACTCTAAGGTTTAGGCTAGGGCACCCCCAGGCTTGGGCTAAGGCTAGGGCTCCCTTAGCCTAAGGCTAGGGCACCCCTATGCTTACGCTAGGGCACCCCTAGGCTTAGGTTACGGCACCCCTAGGCTTAGGCTAGGGCACCCCTAGGCTTAGGCAAGGGCACCCCTAGGCTTAGGATAGGGCACACCTAAGCTTAGGCTAAAGCTAGGGCTCCCCTAGCCTAAGGCTTGGGCACACCTAGACTTAGGCTAGGGCACCCTTAGGCTTAGGCTAGGGCACCACTAGGCTTAGGCTAAGGCTAGGGCTCCCATAGCCCAAGGCCAAGGTACCCCTAGGCTTCGGCAGGGCACCCCTAGGCTTAGGCTAAGGCTAGGGCTCCCATAGCCTAAGGCTAGGACACCCCTAGGCTTGGGCTAAGGCTAGGGCACCCCTAGCCTTAGGATAGGGCACCCCTAGGCTTAGGCTATGGCATCCCTAGGGTTAGGCTAGGGCACCCCTAGGCTTAGGCTAGGGCACCCCTAGAATTAGCCTAAGGCTAGGGATCCCCTAGCCTAAGGTTAGGGCACCCCTAGGCTTAGGCTAGGGCACCCCTAGGCTTAGGCTAAGTCTCCGGCTCGACAAGCCTAAGGCTAGGGCACCCCTAGGCTTAGGCTAGGGAACCCCTAGGCTTAGGCTACGGCACCCCTAGTCTTAGGCTAGGGCACCCCTAGGCTTAGGCAAGGGCACCCATAGGCTTAGGCTAGGGCACGCCTAGGCTTAAGCTAAGGCTTGGGCTCCACTGCCTAAGGCTAGGGCACCCCAACTCTTAGGCTAGGGCACCCCTAGGCTTAGGCTAGGGCACCCCTAGGCTTAAGCTAAGGCTAGGGCTCCCCTAACCTAAAGCTAGGGCACCCTAGCCTTAGGCTAGGGCACCCCTAGGCTTAGGCTAAGGCTAGGGTTCCCATAGGCTTAGGCTAGGGCACCCCTAGGCTTAAGCTAAGGCTAGGGCTCCCCTAGCCTAAGGCTAGGGCACCCCTAGGCTTGGGCTAGGGCACCCCTAGGCTTAGGCTAGGGCAACCCTATGCTTAAGCTAAGGCTAGGGCTCCCCTAACCTAAGACTAGGGCACCCCTAGGCTTAGGCTAGGGCACCCCAAGCTTAGGTTAGGGCACCCCTAGGCTTAAGCTAAGGCTAGGGCTCCCCTAGCCTAAGGCAAGGGAACCCCTACCCTTAGGCTAGGGCACCCCTAGGCTTAGGCTAGGGCACCCCAAGGCTTGGGCTAAGGCTAGGGCTCCCCTAGGCTTAGGCTAGGGCACCCCTACGTTTAGGCTACGGCACCCCTAGGCTTAGGATAGGGCACCCTTAGGCTTAGGCTTGGGCACCCATAGGCTTAGGCTAGAGCACCCCTAGACTTAGGCTAAGGATAGGGTTTCCCTAACCTAAGGCTAGCGAACCCCTAGGGTTAGGCTAGGGCACCACTATGCTTAGGCTAGGGCACACCTAGGCTTAAGCTAAGGCTAGGGCTCTCCTAACCTAGGCTAGGGCACCCCTAGGCTAAGGCTAGGGCACCCCTAGACTTAAGCTAAGGCTAGGGCTCCCCTAGCCTAAGGCTAGGGAACCCCTACCCTTAGGCCTGGGCACCCTAAGGCTTAGGCTAGGGCACCCCTAGGCTTGGGCTAAGGCTAGGGCTACCCTAGCCTAAGGTTAGGGCACCCCTAGGCTTAGGCTAGGGCACCCCTAGGCTTAGGCTACGGCACCCCTAGGCTTAGGCTAGGGCACCCCTAGGCTTAGGCAAGGGCACCCCTAGGCTTAGGCTAAGGGTAGGGTTCCCCTAGCCTAAGGCTTGGGCACCCCTAGGCTTAGGCTAGGGCACCCTTAGGCTTAGGCTAGGGCTCCCATGGCCTGAGGCTAGGGCACCCTTAGGCTTAGGCTTGGGCACCCCTAGGCTTAGGCTATGGCACCCCTAGGCTTAGGCTAGGGCACCCCTAGGCTTAATAAGGCTAGGGCTCCCATAGGCTCTGGCTAGGGCACCCCTAACCTAAGGCTAGGACACCCCTAGGCTTAGGCTAGGGCACCCCTAACCTAAGGCTAGGACACCCCTAGGCTTAGGCTAGGGCACCCCTAGGCTTAGGCTACGGCACGCCTAGGCTTAGGCTAGGGCACCCCTAGGCTTAGGTTAGGGAACCCATAGACTTAGGCTAGGGTACCCCTAGGCTTAAGCTAAGGCTAGGGCTCCCCTAACCTAAGGCTAGGGCACCACTAAGCTTAGGCTAGGGCACCCCTAGGCTTAGGCTAGGGCACCCCTAGTCTTAAGCTAAGGCTAGGGCTCCCCTAACCTAAGGCTATGGCACCCCTAGGCTTAGGCTTGGGCACCCCAGGCTTAGGCTAGGGAACCCTTAGGCTTAAGTTACGGCACCCCTAGGCTTAGGCTAGGGCACCCCTAGGCTTAGGCTAGGGCACCCATAGGCTTAGGCTAGGGCACCCGTAGGCTTAGGCTAAGGCTAGTGTTTCCCTAGCCTAAGGCTAGCGAACCCATAGGGTTAGGCTAGGGCACCCCTAGGATTAGGCTAGGGCACACCTAGGCTTAAGCAAAGGCTAGGGCTCCCCTAACCTAAGGCTAGGACACCCCTAGGCTTAGGCTAGGGAACCCGAGGTTAGGCTAGGGCACCCCTAGGCTTAAGCTAAGGCCAGGGGTCCCCTAGCCTAAGGCTAGGGAACCCCTACCCTTAGGCTAGGGCACCCTAAGGCTTAGGCTAGGGCACCCCTAGGCTTGGGCTAAGACTAGGGCTCCCCTAGCCTAAGGCTTAGGCACCCCTAGGCTTAGGCTAAGGCTAGGGCTCCCCTAGCCTAAGGCTAGGGCACCCCTAGGCTTACGATAGGGCACCCCTAGGCTTAGGTTAAGGCTAGGGCTCCCCTTGCCTATGGCTTGGCACCCCTAGGCTTAGGCTAGGGCACCCTAGGCTTAGGCTAGGGCACCACTAGGCTTAGGCTTAGGCTAGGGCTCCCCTAACCTAAGGCTTGGACACCCCAAGGCTTAGGCTAGGGCACCCTAGGTTTAGGCTAGGGCACCACTAGGCTTAGGCTTAGGCTAGGGCTTCCCTAACCTAAGGCTAGGGCACCCCTAGGCTTAGGCTTGGGCACCCCTAGGTTTAGGCTAAGGCTAGGGTTTCCCTAGCCTAAGGCTAGCGAACCCCTAGGTTTAGGCTAGGGCACCCCTAGGCTTAGGCTAGGGCACACCTAGGCTTAGGCTAGGGTACACCTAGGCTTAGAATAGGGCACCCCTAGGCTTGGGCTAAGGCTAGGGCTCCCCTAGCCTAAGGCGAGGGCACCCCTAGGCTTAGGATAGGGCACCCCTAGGCTTAGTGTACGGCACCCCTAGGCTTAGGTTAGGGCACCCCTAGGCTTAAGCGAGGGCACCCCTAGGCTTAGGCTAGGGCACAACTAGGCTTAAGCTAAGGCTAGGGCTACCCTAAACTAAGGCTAGTTCACCCCTAGCTTAGGCTAGGGCACCCCAGGCTTAGGCTAGGGCACCCCTAGGCTTAAGCTAAGGCTAGGGTTCCCCTAGCCTAAGGCTAGGGAACCCCTACCCTTAGGCTAGGGCACCCTAAGGCTTAGGCTAGGGCACCCCTAGGCTTAGGTTACGGCACCCCTAGCTTAGGCTAGGGCCACCCCTAGGCTTAGGCAAGGGCACCCCTAGGCTTAGGATAGGGCACCCCTAGGCTTAGGCTAGGGCACCCCTAGGCTTAGGCTAAGGCTAGGCTCCCATGGCCTAAGGCTAGGGCACCCCTAGGCTTGGGCTAAGGCTAGGGCACCCCTAGGCTTAGGATAGGGCACCCCTAGGCTTAGGCTATGGCATCCCTAGGCTTAGGCTAGGGCACCCCTAGGCTTAGGCAAGGGCACCCATAGGCTTAGGCTAGGGCACGCCTAGGCTTAAGCTAAGGCTTGGGCTCCCCTGCCAAAGGCTAGGGCACCCCAACTCTTAGGCTAGGGCACCCCTAGGCTTAGGCTAGGGCACCCCTAGGCTTAAGCTAAGGCTAGGGCCCCCTAACCTAAAGCTAGGGCACCCCTAGCCTTAGGCTAGAGCACCCCTAGGCTTAGGCTAAGGCTAGGGCTCCCATAGGCTTAGGCTAGGGCACCCTAGGCTTAAGCTAAGGCTAGGGCTCCCCTAGCCTAAGGCTAGGGCACCCCTAGGCTTAGGCTAGGGCACCCCTAGGCTTAGGCTAGGGCACCCCTATGCTTAAGCTAAGGCTAGGGCTCCCCTAACCTAAGACTAGGGCACCCCTAGGCTTAGGCTAAGGCACCCCAAGCTTAGGTTAGGGCACCCTAGGCTTAAGCTAAGGCTAGGGCTCCCCTAGCCTAAGG
Organism: Tenrec ecaudatus; assembly: GCF_050624435.1. Classification (NCBI taxonomy): domain Eukaryota; kingdom Metazoa; phylum Chordata; class Mammalia; order Afrosoricida; family Tenrecidae; genus Tenrec; species Tenrec ecaudatus. The sequence continues at coordinate 5,059 of NW_027458100.1, forward strand.
CTAGGGAACCCCTACCCTTAGGCTAGGGCACCCCTAGGCTTAGGCTAGGGCACCCCTAGGCTTGGGCTAAGGCTAGGGCTCCCCTAGGCTTAGGCTAGGGCACCCCTACGTTTAGGCTACGGCACCCCTAGGCTTAGGATAGGGCACCCTTAGGCTTAGGCTTGGGCACCCATAGGCTTAGGCTAGAGCACCCCTAGACTTAGGCTAAGGATAGGGTTTCCCTAACCTAAGGCTAGCGAACCCCTAGGGTTAGGCTAGGGCACCCCTATGCTTAGGCTAGGGCACACCTAGGCTTAAGCTAAGGCTAGGGCTCTCCTAACCTAGGGCTAGGGCACCCTTAGGCTTAGGCAAGGGCACCCCAGGCTTAGGCTAGGGCACCCCTAGGCTTAAGCTAAGGCTAGGGCTCCCCTAGCCTAAGGCTAGGGAACCCCTACCCTTAGGCCTGGGCACCCTAAGGCTTAGGCTAGGGCACCCCTAGGCTTGGGCTAAGGCTAGGGCTCCCCTAGCCTAAGGTTAGGGCACCCCTAGGCTTAGGCTAGGGCACCTCTAGGCTTAGGCTACGGCACCCCTAGGCTTAGGCTAGGGCACCCCTAGGCTTAGGCAAGGGCACCCCTAGGCTTAGGCTAAGGGTAGGGCTCCCCTAGCCTAAGGCTTGGGCACCCCTAGGCTTAGGCTATGGCACCCTTAGGCTTAGCTAGGGCTCCCATGGCCTGAGGCTAGGGCACCCTTAGGCTTAGGCTTGGGCACCCCTAGGCTTAGGCTATGGCACCCCTAGGCTTAGGCTAGGGCACCCCTAGGCTTAATAAGGCTAGGGCTCCCATAGGCTCTGGCTAGGGCACCCCTAGGCTTAAGCTAAGGCTAGGGCTCCCCTAACCTAAGGCTAGGACACCCCTAGGCTTAGGCTAGGGCACCCCTAGGCTTAGGCTACGGCACGCCTAGGCTTAGGCTAGGGCACCCCTAGGCTTAGGTTAGGGAACCCATAGGCTTAGGCTAGGGTACCCCTAGTCTTAAGCTAAGGCTAGGGCTCCCCTAACCTAAGGCTAGGGCACCACTAAGCTTAGGCTAGGGCACCCCTAGGCTTAGGCTAGGGCAACCCTAGTCTTAAGCTAAGGCTAGGGCTCCCCTAACCTAACGCTATGGCACCCCTAGGCTTAGGCTTGGGCACCCCAGGTTTAGGCTAGGGAACCCTTAGGCTTAAGTTACGGCACCCCTAGGCTTAGGCTAGGGCACCCCTAGGCTTAGGCTTGGGCACCCATAGGCTTAGGCTAGGGCACCCGTAGGCTTAGGCTAAGGCTAGTGTTTCCCTAGCCTAAGGCTAGCGAACCCATAGGGTTAGGCTAGGGCACCCCTAGGATTAGGCTAGGGCACACCTAGGCTTAAGCAAAGGCTAGGGCTCCCCTAACCTAAGGCTAGGACACCCCTAGGCTTAGGCTAGGGAACCCGAGACTTAGGCTAGGGCACCCCTAGGCTTAAGCTAAGGCTAGGGGTCCCCTAGCCTAAGGCTAGGGAACCCCTACCCTTAGGCTAGGGCACCCTAAGGCTTAGGCTAGGGCACCCCTAGGCTTGGGCTAAGACTAGGGCTCCCCTAGCCTAAGGCTTAGGCACCCCTAGGCTTAGGCTAAGGCTAGGGCTCCCCAAGCCTAAGGCTAGTGCACCCCTAGGCTTACGATAGGGCACCCCTAGGCTTAGGTTAAGGCTAGGGCTCCCCTTGCCTATGGCTTGGCACCCCTAGGCTTAGGCTAGGGCACCCTACGCTTAGGCTAGGGCACCACTAGGCTTAGGCTTAGGCTAGGGCTCCCCTAACCTAAGGCTTGGACACCCCAAGGCTTAGGCTAGGGCACCCTAGGTTTAGGCTAGGGCACCACTAGGCTTAGGCTTAGGCTAGGGCTTCCCTAACCTAAGGCTAGGGCACCCCTAGGCTTAGGCTTGGGCACCCCTAGGTTTAGGCTAAGGCTAGGGTTTCCCTAGCCTAAGGCTAGCGAACCCCTAGGTTTAGGCTAGGGCACCCCTAGGCTTAGGCTAGGGCACACCTAGGCTTAGGCTAGGGTACACCTAGGCTTAGAATAGGGCACCCCTAGGCTTGGGCTAAGGCTAGGGCTCCCCTAGCCTAAGGCGAGGGCACCCCTAGGCATAGGTTAGGGCATCCCTAGGCTTAAGCGAGGGCACCCCTAGGCTTAGGCTAGGGCACAACTAGGCTTAAGCTAAGGCTAGGGCTACCCTAAACTAAGGCTAGGGCACCTCTAGGCTTAGGCTAGGGCACCCCAGGCTTAGGCTAGGGCACCCCTAGGCTTAAGCTAAGGCTAGGGTTCCCCTAGCCTAAGGCTAGGGAACCCCTACCCTTAGGCTAGGGCACCCTAAGGCTTAGGCTAGGGCACCCCTAGGCTTGGGCTAAGGCCAGGGCTCCCCTAGCGTAAGGCTAGGGCACCCCTAGGCTTAGGCTAGGGCACCCCTAGGCTTAGGTTACGGCACCCCTAGGCTTAGGCTAGGGCACCCCTAGGCTTAGGCAAGGGCACCCCTAGGCTTAGGATAGGGCACCCCTAGGCTTAGGCTAAGGCTAGGGCTCCCCTAGCCTAAGGCTTGGGCACCCCTAGGCTTAGGCTAGGGCACCCTTAGGCTTAGGCTTGGGCACCCCGAGGCTTAGGCTAAGGCTAGGGCTCCCATAGCCCAAGGCTAGGGCACCCCTAGGCTTAGGCAGGGCACCCCTAGGCTTAATCTAGGGCACCCCTAGGCTTAGGCTAGGGCACCCCTAGGCTTAGGCTAAGGCTAGGGCTCCCATAGCCTAAGGCTAGGGCACCCCTAGGCTTGGCCTAGGGCACCCCTAGCTTAGGCTAAGGCTAGGGCACCCCTAGGCTTAGGCTAGGGCACCCCTAGGCTTAGGCTAGGGCACCCCTAGGCTTAGGCTAACGCTAGAGCTCCCCTAGCCTAAGAATAGGGCACCTCTAGGCTTAGGCCAGGGCACCCCTAGGCTTAGGCTAAGGCTAGGGCTCCCCTAGCCTAAGGCTAGGGCATCCCTAGGCTTAGCTAGGGCACCCCTAGGCTTAGGCTAGGGAACCCCTAGACTTAGGTTAAGCTTAGGGCTCCCCTAGCCTAAGGCTAGGACACCCCTTGGCTTACGATAGGGCACCCCTAGGCTTAGGCTAGGGCACCCCTAGGTTTAGGTTAAGGCTAGGGCTCCCCTAACCTAAGGCTTGGGCACCCCTAGGCTTAGGCTAAGGCTAGGGCTCCCCTAGCCTAAGGCTAGGGCACCCCTAGGCTTACGATAGGGCACCCCTAGGCTTAGGTTAAGGCTAGTGCTCCCCTAGCCTAAGGTTTGGACACCCCTAGGCTTAGGCTAGGGCACCCTAGGCTTAGGCTAGGGCACCACTAGGCTTAGGCTAGGGTACCCCTAGGCTTAGGCTAAGGCTAGGGCTGCCTAGCCTAAGGCTAGGGCACCCCTAGGCTTAGGATAGGGCACCCCTAGGTTTAGGCTTGGGCACCCCTAGGTTTAGGCTAAGGCTAGGGTTTCCCTAGACTAAGGCTCGCGAACCCCTAGGGTTAGGCTAGGGCACCCCTAGGCTTATGCTAGGGCACACCTAGGCTTAGGCTAGGGTACACCTAGGCTTAGAATAGGGCACCCCTAGGCTTGGGCTAAGGCTAGGGCTCCCCTAGCCTAAGGCGAGGGCACCCCTAGGCTTAGGCTAGGGCACCCCTAGGCTTAGTCTACGGCACCCCTAGGCTTAGGTTAGGGCACCCCTAGGCTTAAGCGAGGGCACCCCTAGGCTTAGGCTAGGGCACAACTAGGCTTAAGCTAAGGCTAGGGCTCCCCTAAACTAAGGCTAGGGCACCCCTAGGCTTAGGCTATGGCACCCCAGGCTTAGGCTAGGGCACCCCTAGGCTTAAGCTAAGGCTAGGGTTCCCCTAGCCTAAGGCTAGGGAACCCCTACCCTTAGGCTAGGGCACCCTAAGGCTTAGGCTAGGGCACCCCTAGGCTTAGGTTACGGCACCCCCAGGCTTAGGCTAGGGTACCCCTAGGCTTAGGCAAGGGCACCCCTAGGCTTAGGATAGGGCACCCCTAGGCTTAGGCTAAGGCTAGGGCTCCCCTAGCCTAAGGCTTGGGCACCCAAAGGCTTAGGCTAGGGCACCCTTAGGCTTAGGCTAGGACACCCCTAGGCTTAGGCTAAGGCTAGGGCTCCCATAGCCCAAGGCTAGGGCACCCCTAGGCTTAGGCAGGGCACCCCTAGGCTTAAGCTAGGGCACCCCTAGGCTTAGGCTAGGGCACCCCTAGGCTTAGGCTAAGGCTAGGGCTCCCATAGCCTAAGGCTAGGGCACCCCTAGGCTTGGCCTAGGGCACCCCTAGCTTAGGCTAAGGCTAGGGTACCCCTAGGCTTAGGCTAGGGCACCCCTAGGCTTAGGCTAGGGCACCCCTAGGCTTAGGCTAACGCTAGAGCTCCCCTAGCCTAAGAATAGGGCACCTCTAGGCTTAGGCCAGGGCACCCCTAGGCTTAGGCTAAGGCTAGGGCTCCCCTAGCCTAAGGCTAGGGCATCCCTAGGCTTAGCTAGGGCACCCCTAGGCTTAGGCTAGGGAACCCCTAGACTTAGGTTAAGCTTAGGGCTCCCCTAGCTTAAAGCTAGGACACCCCTAGGCTTAGGCTAGGGCACCCCTAGGCTTAGGCTAAGGCTAGGGCTCCCATAGCCTATGGCTAGGGCACGCCTAGGCTTAGGCTAGGTAACCCTAGGCTTAGGTTAGGCACCACAAGGCTTAGGCTAAGGCTAGGGTTCCCATAGCCTAAGGCTAGGGCACCCCTTGGCTTACGATAGGGCACCCCTATGCTTAGGCTAGGGCACCCCTAGGCTTAGGTTAAGGCTAGGGCTCCCCTAGCCTAAGGCTTGGGCACCCCTAGGCTTAGGCTAAGGCTAGGGCTCCCCTAGCCTAAGGCTAGGGCACCCCTAGGCTTACGATAGGGCACCCCTAGGCTTAGGTTAAGGCTAGGGCTCCCCTAGCCTAAGGCTTGGACACCCCTAGGCTTAGGCTAGGGCACCCTAGGCTTAGGCTAGGGCACCACTAGGCTTAGGCTAGGTTACCCCTAGGCTTAGGCTAAGGCTACGGCTGCCTAGCCTAAGGCTAGGGCACCCCTAGGCTTAGGATAGGGCACCCCTAGGTTTAGGCTTGGGCACCCCTAGGTTTAGGCTAAGGCTAGGGTTTCCCTAGACTAAGGCTAGCGAACCCCTAGGGTTAGGCTAGGGCACCCCTAGGCTTATGCTAGGGCACACCTAGGCTTAGGCTAGGGTACACCTAGGCTTAGAATAGGGCACCCCTAGGCTTGGGCTAAGGCTAGGGCTCCCCTAGCCTAAGGCGAGGGCACCCATAGGCTTAAGCGAGGGCACCCATAGGCTTAGGCTCGGGCACCCGTAGGCTTAGACTAAGGCTATGGCTCGACTAGCCTATGGCGAGGGCACCCCTAGGCTTAGGCTAGGGCACCCCTAGGCTTAGGCTAGGGCACCCCTTGGCTAGGGTAAGGCTAGGGCTCCCCTGGCTTAGACTAAGGCTACGGCTCGACTAGGCTAAGGCTAGGGCACCCCTAGGCTTAGGCTAGGGCACCCCTAGACTTAGGCTCTGGCACCCCTAGGCTTAGGCTACGGCACCCCTAGGTTTAGGCTAGGGCACCCCTAGGCTTAGGCTAGGGCACCCCTAGGCTTAGGCTAGGGCACCCCTAGGCTTAGGCTAGGGCACCCCTAGAATTAGCCTAAGGCTAGGGATCCCCTAGCCTAAGGTTAGGGCACCCCTAGGCTTAGGCTACGACACCCCTAGGCTTAGGCTAGGGCACCCCTAGGCTTAGGCTAAGGCTCCGGGTCGACAAGCCTAAGGCTAGGGCACCCCTAGGCTTAGGCTAGGGCACCCCTAGGCTTAGGCTAGGGCATCCCAAGGCTTAGGCTAAGGCAAGTGCTCCCCTAGCGTAAGGCTAGGACACCCCTAGGCTTAAGCTAGGGCACCCATAGGCTTAGGCTAGGGCACCCCTAGGCTTAGACTAAGGCTATGGCTCGACTAGACTAAGGCTAGGGCACCCCTAGGCTTAGGCTAAGGCTAGGGCTCCCCTAGCCTAAGGCAAGGGCACCTCTAGGCTTAGGCTAGGGCACCCCTAGGCTTAGACTAAGGCTACGGCTCGTCTAGCCTAAGGCTAGGGCACCCCTAGGCTTAAGCTAGGGTACCACTAGGCTTAGGCTAGGGCACCCCTAGGCTTAGGCAAAGGCTAGAGCTCCCCTAGCTTAAGGCTAGGGCACCTCTAGGATTAGGCTAGGTCACCTCGAGACTTAGGCTAGGGCACCCCTAGTCTTAGGCTAAGGCTAGGGTTACCCTAGCCTAAGGATAGGGCATCCCTAGGCTTAGGCTAGGGCACCCCTAGGCTTAGGCTAGGGCACACCTAGGCTTAGGTTAAGGTTAGGGCACCCCTAGCCTAAGGCTAGGACACCCCTAGGCTTAGGCTAGGGCACCCCTACGCTTAGGCTAGGGTACCCCTAAGCTTAGGCTAAGGCTAGGGCTTCCCTAGACTAAGGCTAGGGCACCCCAAGCCTAAGGCTAGGGAACCCCTAGGCTTAGGCTAGGGCACACCTAGGCTTAGGCTAAGGCTAGGGCTCCCATAGCCCAAGGCTAGGGCACCCCTAGGCTTAGGCTAGGGCACCCCTAGGCTTAGGCTAGGGCACCCCTAGGCTTAGGCTAAGGCTAAGGCTCCCAAGCCTAAGGCTAGGGCACCACTAGGCTTAGGCTAGGGCACCCCTAGCTTAGGCTAAGGCTAGGGCACCCCTAGGCTTCAGCTAGGGCACCCTTAGGCTTAGGCTAGGGCACCCCTAGGCTTAGGCTAAGGCTCCCATGGCCTAAGGCTAGGGCACCCTTAGGCTTAGGCTAGGGCTCCCATGGCCTAAGGCTAGGGCACCCTTAGGCTTAGGCAAGGGCACCCCTAGGCTTAGGCTATGGCACCCCTAGGCTTAGGCTAGGGAACCCCTAGGCTTAGGCTAGGGCACCCCTAGGCTTAAGCTAAGGCTAGGGCTCCCCTAACCTAAGGCTAGGGCACCCCTAGGCTTAGGCTAGGGCACCCCAGGCTTAGGCTGGGGCACCCCTAGGCTTAAGCTAAGGCTAGGGCTCCCCTAGCCTAAGGCTAGGGAACCCCTACCCTTAGGCTAGGGCACCCCTAGGCTTAGGCTAGGGCACCCCTAGGCTTAGGCTAGGGCACCAATAGAATTAGCCTAAGGCTAGGGATCCCCTAGGCTAAGGTTAGGGCACCCCTAGGCTTAAGTGAGGGCACCCCTAGACTTAGGCTAGGGCACACCTAGGCTTAAGCTAAGTCTAGGGCTCCCCTAATAAGGCTAGGGCACCCCTAGGCTTAGGCTAGGGCACCCCAGGCTTAGGCTAGGGCACCCCTAGGCTTAAGCTAAGGCTAGGGCTCCCCTAGCCTAAGGCTAGGGAACCTCTACCCTTAGGCTAGGGCACCCTAAGGCTTAGGCTAGGGCAACGCTAGGCTTGGGCTAAGGCTAGGGCTCCCCTAGCCTAAGGCTAGGGCACCCCTAGGCTTAGGCTAGGGCACCCCTAAGCTTAGGTTACGGCACCCCTAGGCTTAGGCTAGGGCACCCCTAGGCTTAGGCAAGGGCACCCCTAGGCTTAGGATAGGGCACCCCTAGGCTTAGGCTAAGGCTAGGGCTCCCGTAGCCTAAGGCTTGGGCACCCCTAGGCTTAGGCTAGGGCACCCTTAGGCTTAGGCTAGGGCACCCCTAGGCTTAGGCTAAGGCTAGGGCTCCCATAGCCTAAGGCTAGGGCACCCCTACGCTTGGCCTAGGGCACCCCTAGCTTAGGCTAAGACTAGGGCACCCCTAGGCCTAGGCTAGGGCACCCCTAGGCTTAGGCTAGGGCACCCCTAGGCTTAGGGTAACGCTGGAGCTCCCCTAGCCTAAGAATAGGGCACCTCTAGGCTTAGGCTAGGGCACCCCTAGGCTTAGGCTAAGGCTAGGGCTCCCCTAGCCTAAGGCTAGGGCATCCCTAGGCTTAGGTTAGGGCACCCCTAGGCTTAGGGTAGGGAACCCCTAGACTTAGGTTAAGCTTAGGGCTCCCCTAGCCTAAGGCTAGGACACCCCTAGGCTTAGGCTAGGGCACCCCTAGGCTTAGGCTAGGGCACCCCTACGCTTAGGGAAGGGCACCCCTAGGCTTAGGCTAGGGCACCCCTAGGCTTAGGCTAAGGCTAAGGCTAGGGCTCCCCTAGCCTATGGCTAGGGCACCCCAAGGCTTAGGCTAAGGCTAGGGTTCCCATAGCCTAAGGCTAGGGCACCCCTTGGCTTACGATAGGGCACCCCTAGGCTTAGGCTAGGGCACCCCTAGGCTTAGGCTAAGGCTAGGGCTTCCCTAGCCTAAGGTTAGGGCACCCCTATGCTTACGATAGGGCACCCCTAGGCTTAGGTTAAGGCTAGGGCTCCCCTAGCCTAAGGCTTGGACACCCCTAGGCTTAGGCTAGGGCACCCTAGGCTTAGGCTAGGGCACCACTAGGCTTAGCCTTAGGCTAGGGCTCCCCTAACCTAAGGCTAGGGCACCATTAGGCTTAGGTTTGGGCACCCCTAGGCTTAGGCTATGGCACCCCTAGGCTTAGGCTATGGCACCCCTAGGCTTAGGCTAGGGTACCCCTAGGCTTAGGCTAAGGCTAGGGCTGCCTAGCCTAAGGCTAGGGCAACCCAAGGCTTAGGATATGGCACCCCTAGGCTTAGGCTTGGGCACCCCTAGGTTTAGGCTAAGGCTAGGGTTTCCCTAGCCTAAGGCTAGCGAACCCCTAGGGTTAGGCTAGGGCACCCCTAGGCTTAGGCTAGGGCACACCAAGGCTTAGGCTAGGGTACACCTAGGCTTAGAATAGGTCACCCCTAGGCTTGGGCTAAGGCTAGGGCTCCCCTAGCCTAAGGCGAGGGCACCCCTAGGCTTAGCCTAGAGCACCCCTAGGCTTAGTCTACGGCACCCCTAGGCTTAGGTTAGGGCACCCCTAGTCTTAGGCTAGGGCACCCCAAGGCTTAGGCTAGGGCACCCCTAAAATCAGCCTAAGGCTAGGGATCCCCTAGCCTAAGGTTAGGGCACCCCTAGGCTTAGGCTAGGGTACCCCTAGGCTTAGGCTAGGGCACCCCTAGGCTTAGGTTAAGGCTCCGGGTCGACTAGCCTAAGGCTAGGGCACCCCTAGGCTTAGGATAGGGCACCCCTAGGCTTAGGCTACGGCACCCCTAGGCTTATTCTAGGGCACCCCTAGGCTTAGGCTAGAGCACCCCTAGCTTAGGCTAAGGCTAGGGCACCCCTAGGCTTCAGCTAGGGCACCCTTGGGCTTAGGCTAGGGCACCCCTAGGTTTAGGCTATGGCTCCCATGGCCAAAGGCTAGGGCACCCTTAGGCTTAGGCTAGGGCTCCCATGGCCTAAGGCTAGGGCACCCTTAGGCTTAGGCTTGGGCACCCCTAGTCTTAGGCTATGGCACCCCTAGGCTTAGGCTAGGGCACCCCTAGGCTTAGGCTAGGGCACCCCTAGGCTTAGTCTAGGGCACCCCTAAGCTTAAGCTAAGGCTAGGGCTCCCCTAACCTAAGGCTAGGGCACCCCTAGGCTTAGCCTAGGGCACCCCAGGCTTAGGCTGGGGCATCCCTAGGCTTAAGCTAAGGCTTGGGCTCCCCTAGCCTAAGGCTAGGGAACCCCTACCCTTAGGCTAGGGCACCTCTAGGCTTAGGCTAGGGCACCCCTAGGCTTAGGCCACGGCACCCCTAGGCTTAGGCTAGGGCACCTCTAGGCTTAGGCTAAGGCACCCATAGGCTTAGGCTAGGGTACCCCTAGGCTTAAGTTAAGGCTAGGGCTCCCCTAGCCTAAGGCTAGGGCACCCCTAGGCTTAGGCTAGGGCACCCCTAGGCTTAGGCTAGGGCACCCCTAGTCTTAAGCTATGGCTATGGCTCCCATAACCTAAGGCTAGGGCACCCCTAGGCTTAGGCTTGGGCACACCAGGCTTAGGCTAGGGCACCCCTAGGCTTAAGCTACGGCACCCCTAGGCTTAGGCTAGGGCACCCCTAGGCGTAGGCTTGGACACCCATAGGCTTAGTCTAGGGCACCCCTAGGCTTAGGCTAAGGCTAGTGTTTCCCTAGCCTAAGGCTAGCGAACCCCTAGGGTTAGGCTAGGGCACCCCTAGGCTTAAGCTAAGGCTAGGTCTCCCCTAGCCTAAGGCTAGGGAACCCCTACCCTTAGGCTAGGGCACCCTAAGGCTTAGGCTAGGGCACCCCTAGGCTTGGGCTAAGGTTAGGGCTCCCCTAGCCTAAGGCTAGGGCACACCTAGGCTTAGGCTAGGGCACCCCTAGGCTTAGGTTACGGCACCCCTAGGCTTAGACTAGGGCACCCCTAGGCTTAGGCAAGGGCACCCCTTGGCTTAGGATAGGGCACCACTTGGCTTAGGCAAGGGCACCCCTAGGCTTAGGCTAAGGCTAGGGCTCCCCTACCCCAAGGCTTGGGCACCCCTAGGCTTAGGCTAGGGCACTCTTAGGCTTAGGCTAGGGCACCCCTAGGCTTAGGCTAAGGCTAGGGCTCCCATAACCGAAGGCTAGGGCACCCCTAGGCTTAGGCTAGGGCACCCCTAGGCTTAGGCTAGGGCACCCCTAGGCTTAGGCTAGGGCACCCCTAGGCTTAGGCTAGGGCACCCCTAGGCTTAGGCTAAGGCTAGGGCTCCCATAGCCTAAGGCTAGGGCACCCCTAGGCTTGGCCTAGCGTACCCCTAGCTAAGGCTAAGGATACGGCACCCCTAGGCTTAGGCTAGGGCACCCCTATACTTAGGCTAGGGCACCCCTAGGCTTAGGCTAACGCTAGAGCTCCCCTAGCCTAAGAATAGGGCACCTCTAGGCTTAGTCTAGGGCACCCCAAGGCTTAGGCTAAGGCTAGGGCTCCCCTAGCCTAAGGCTATGGCATCCCTAGGCTTAGGCTAGGGCACCCCAAGGCTTAGGCTAGGGAACCCCTAGACTTAGGTTAAGCTTAGGGGTCTCCTAGCCTAAGGCTAGGACACCCATAGGCTTAGGCTAGGGCACCCCTAGGCTTAGGCTAGGGCACCCCTAGGCTTAAGGAAGGGCACCCCTAGGCTTAGGCTAGGGGACCCCTAGGCTTAGGCTAAGGGTAGGGCTCCCCTAGCCTATGGCTAGGGCACGCCTAGGCTTAGGCTAGGTAACCCTAGGCTTAGGCTAGGGCACACCTAAGCTTAGGCTAGGGCACCCCTAGGAATAGGCTAGGGCACCCCTAGGCTTAGGCTAAGGCTAGGTTTCCCATAGCCTAAGGCTAGGGCACCCCTTGGCTTATGATAGGGCACCCCTAGGCGTAGGCTAGGGCACCCCTATGCTTAGGTTAAGGCTAGGGCTCCCCTAGCCTAAGGCTTGGGCACCCCTAGGCTTAGGCTAAGGCTAGGGCTCCCCTAGCCTAAGGCTAGGGCACCCCTAGGCTTATGATAGGGCACCCCTAGGCTTAGTTTAAGGTCTAGGCTCCCCTAGCCTAAGGCTTGGACACCCCAAGGCTTAGGCTAGGGCACCCTAGGCTTAGGCTAGGGCACCACTATGCTTAGGCTTAGCCTGGGTTCCGCTAACCTAAGGCTAGGGCACCCTTAGTCTTAGGCTTGGGCACCCCTAGGCTTAGGCTATGGCACCCCTATGCTTAGGCTAGGGCACCCCTAGGCTTAGGATAAGGCTAGGGCTCCCCTAGCCTAAGGCTAGGGCACCCCTAGGCTTAGGATAGGGCACCCCTAGGCTTAGGCTTGGGCACCCCTAGGCTTAGGCTGTGGCACCCCTATGCTTAGGCTAGGGAACCCCAAGGCTTAGGCTAAGGCTAGGGCTCCCCTAGCCTAAGGCTAGGGCATCCCTAGGCTTAGGCTAGGGCACCCCTAGGCTTAGGCGAGGGCACCCCTAGGCTTAGGCTAGGGCACCCCTAGGCTTAGGCTAAGGCTTGGGCTCCCGTAGCCTAAGGCTAGGGCACCCCTAGGCTTAGGCTAGGGCACCCATAGGCTTAGGCTAGGGCACCAATAGGTTTATGCTTAGGCTAGGGCTCCCCTAGCCTAAGGCTAGGGCACCCTTAGGCTTAGGCTTGGGCACCCCTAGGCTTAGGCTATCGTACCCCTAGGCTTTGGCAAGGTCACCCCTAGGCTTAGGCTAGGGCACCCCTAGGCTTGGGCTAGGGCACCCCAAGGCTTAGGATAAGGCTAGGGCTCCCCGAGCCTAAGGCTAGGGCACCCCTAGGCTTAGGCTAGGACTCCCCTAAGCTTAGGCTAGGGCACGCCTAGGCTTAGGCTAGGGCACCCCTAGGCTTAGGCTAAGGCTAGGGCTCCCCTAGCCTAAGGCTAGGGCACCCCTAGGCTTAGCTAGGAAACCCTAAGGCTTAGGCTAGGGCACCCCTAGGCTTAGGCTAAGGCTAGGGCTCCCCTAGCCTAAGGCTAGGGCACCCCTAGGCTTAGGCTAGGGCACACCTAGGCTTAGGCTAGGGCACCCTTAGGCTTAAGCCAAGGCTAGGGCTCCTCTAGCCTAAGGCTAGGGAACCCCTAGGCTTAGGCTAGGGCACCCCTACACTTAGGCTAGAGCACCCCTAGGCTTAAGCTAAGGCTAGGGCTCCCCTAACCTAAGGCTAGGGCACCCCTATGCTTAGGCTATGGCACCCCTAGGCTTAGGCTTGGGCACCCCAAGGCTTAGGCTAAGGGTAGGGCTTCCCTAGCCTAAAGCTAGGGAACCCCTACGCTTAGGCTAGAGCACACCTAGGCTTAGGGTAGGACACCCCTAGGCTTAGGCTAAGGCTAGGGCTCCCCTAGCCTAAGGTTAGGGCACCCCTAGGCTTAGGATTGGGCACTCCAAGGCTTAGGCTAGGGCACCCCTAGGCTTAGGCTATGTCACCCCTAGGCTTAGGCTAGGTATCCCCTAGGCTTAGGCTAAGGCTAGGGCTCCCCTAGCCCAATTCTAGGGCACCCCTAGGTTTAGGCTAAGGTACCCCTAGAATTAGCCTAAGGCTATGGATCCCCTAGCCTAAGGTTAGGGCACCCCTAGGCTTAGGCTAGTGGAACGCTAGGCTTAGGCTAGGGCACCCCTAGGCTTAGGCTAGGGCACCTCTAGGCTTAGGCTAGGACACCCCTAGGCTTAGGCTAGGGCACCCCTAGGCTTAGGGTAGGGAACCGCTAGGCTTAGGCTAAAGCTAGGGCTCACCTAGCCTAAGGCTAGGGCATCCCTAGGCTTAGGCTAGGGCACCCCTAGACTTAGGCTAGGGCACCCCTAGCCTTGGGCGAGGGCACCCCTAGGCTTAGGCTAGGGCACCCCTAGGCTTAGGCTAAGGCTAGGGCTCCCGTAGCCTAAGGCTAGGGCACCCCTAGGCTTAGGCTAGGGCACCCCTTGGCTTAGGCTAGGGCACCAATAGGTTTATGCTTAGGCTAGGGCTCCCCTAGCCTAAGGCTAGGGCACCCTTAGGCTTAGGCTTGGGCACCCCTAGGCTTAGGCTATCGTACCCCTAGGCTTTGGCTAGGTCACCCCTAGGCTTAGGCTAGGGCACCCCTAGGCTTAAGCTAAGGCTAGGGCTCCCCTAGCCTAAGGCTAAGGCACCTCTAGGCTTAGGGTAGGGCACCCCTAGGCTTGGGCTAGGGCACCCCAAGGCTTAGGATAAGGCTAGGGCTCCCCGAGCCTAAGGCTAGGGCACCCCTACGCTTAGGCCAGGGCACCCCTAGGCTTAGGCTAAGGCTAGGGCTCCCCTAGCCTAAGGCTAGGGCACCCCTAGGCTTAGGATAGGGCACCCCTAGGCTTAGGCTTGGGCACCCCTAGGTTTAAGCTAAGGCTAGGGTTTCCCTAGCCTAAGGCTAGCGAACCCCTAGGGTTAGGCTAGGGCACCCCTAGGCTTAGGCTAGGGCACACCTAGGCTTAGGCTAGGGTACACCTAGGCTTAGAATAGGGCACCCCTAGGCTTGGGCTAAAGCTAGGGCTCCCCTAGCCTAAGGTGAGGGCACCCCTAGGCTTAGGCTAGGGCATCCCTTGGCTTAGTCTACGGCACCCCTAGGCTTAGGGTAGGGCACCCCTAGGCTTAGGCTAGGGCACCCCTAGGCTTAGGCTAGGGCACCCCTAGAATTAGCCTAAGGCTAGGGATCCCCTAGCCTAAGGTTAGGGCACCCCTAGGCTTAAGCGAGGGCACCCATAGGCTTAGGCTAGGGCACCCGTAGGCTTAGACTAAGGATTATGGCTCGACTAGCCTATGGCTAGGGCACCCTTAGGCTTAGGCTAGGGCACTCCTAGGCTTAGGCTAAGGCTAGGGCTCCCCTAGCCTAAGGCTAGGGCACCTCTAGGCTTACGATAGGGCACCCCTAGGCTTAGACTAAGGCTACGGCTCAACTAGCCTAAGGCTTGGGCAACCCTAGGCTTAGGCTAGTTCACCCCTAGGCTTAGGGTACGGCACCCCTAGGCTTAGGCTAAGTCTAGAGCTCCCCTAGCCTAAGGCTAGGGCACCTCTAGGCTAAGGATAGGGCACCCCTAGGCTTAGGCTACGGAACCCATAGGCTTAGGCTAGGGCACGCCTAGGCTTAGGCAAGGCACCCCTCAGCTTGGGCTAAGGCTAGGACTCCCCTATCCTAAGGCTAGGGCACCCCTAGGCTTAGTCTAGGGCACCCCTAAGCTTAGGCTAGGGCACCCCTAGGATTAGCCTAAGGCTAGGGATCCCCTAGCCTAAGGTTAGGGCACCCCTAGGCTTAGGCTAGGGCACCCCTAGGCTTAAGCTAGGGCACCCCTAGGCTTAGGCTAAGGCTAGAGCTCCACTAGCCTAAGGCTAGGGCACCTCTAGGCTTAGGCTAGGGCACCCCTAGGCTTAGGCTAGGCCACCCCTAGGCTTAGGCTACGGCACCCCTAGGCTTAGGCTAAGGTAGGTCTCCCCTAGCTTAAGGATAGGGCTTCCCTAGGCTTAAGCTAGGGCACCCCTAGGCTTAGGCTAGGGCACCCCTAGGCTGAGGTTAAGGTTAGGGCTCCCCTTGCCTAAGGCTAGGACACCCCTAGGCTTAGGCTAGGGCACACCTAGGCTTAGGCTAGGGCACCCCTAGGCTTAGGCTAGGGAACCCCTAGGCTGAGGTTAAGGTTAGGGCTCCCGTAGCCTAAGGCTAGGTCACCCCTAGGCTTAGGCTAGGGCACCCCTAGGCTTAGGCTAAGGCGAGGGCTCCCATAGCCCAAGGCTAGGGCACCCTTGGCTTAGGTTAGGGCACCCCTAGGCTTAGGCTAGGGCACCCCTAGGCTTAGGCTAGGGTACCCCTAGGCTAAGGCTAAGGCTAGGGCTCCCCTAGACTAAGGCTAAGGCACCACTATCCTAAAGCTCGGGAAACCCTAGGCTTAGGCTAGGGCACACCTAAGATTAGGCTAAGGCTAGGGCTCCCATAGCCCAAGGCTAGGGCACACCTAGGCTTAGGCTAGGGCACCCCTAGGCTTAGGCTAGGGCACCCCTAGGCTTAGGCTAGGGCACCCCTAGGCTTAGGCTAAGGCTAGGGCTCCCATAGCCTAAGGGTAGGGCACCCCTAGGCTTAGCCTAGGGCACCCCTAGCTTAGGCTAAGGCTAGGGCACCCCTAGGCTTCAGCTAGGGCACCCCTAGGCTTAGGCTAGGGCACCCCTAGGCTTAGGCTAAGGCTAGAGCTCCCCTAGCCTAAGACTAGGACACCTCTACGCTTAGGCTAGGGCACCCCTAGGCTTAGGCTAAAGCTAGGGCTCCCCTAGCCCAAGCTAGGGCATCCCTAGGCTTAGGCTAGTGGACCCCTAGGCTTAGGCTAGGGCACCTCTAGGCTTAGGTTAAGCTTAGGGCTACCCTAGCCTAAGGCTACGACACCCCTAGGCTTAGGATAGGGCACCCCTAAGCTTTTGCTAGGGCACTCCTAGGCTTAGGCTAAGGCTAGAGCTCCCATAGTCTAAGGCTAGGGCATCCCTAGGCTTAGGCTAGGGCACCCCTTGGCTTAGGCTAGGGCCCCCCTAAGCTTAGGCTAGGGCACCCCTAGGCTTAGGCTAAGGCTAGGGCTCCCATAGCCTAAGGCTAGGGCACCCCTTGGCTTAGGCTAGGGCACCCCTAGTCTTAGGCTAGGGCACCCATAGGCTTAGGCTAGGGCACATAGGCTTAAGCTAAGGCTAGGGCTCCCCTAGCCTAAGGCTAGGGCACCCCTAGGCTTAGGCTAGGGTACCCCTAGGCTTAGGGTAGGGCACCCCTAGGCTTAAGCTAAGGCTAGGGCTCCCCTAACCTAAGGCTAGGGCACCCTTAGGCTTAGGCTAGAGCACCCCAGGCTTAGGCTAGGGCACCCCTAGGCTTGGGCTAAGGCTAGGGCTCCCCTAGCCTAAGGCTAGGGCACGCCTAGGCTTAGGCTAGGGCACCCCTAGGCTTAGGCTACGGCACACCTAGGCTTAGGCTACGGCACCCCTAGGCTTAGGCTAGGGCCCCCTAGGCTTAGGCTAGGGCACCACTAGGCTTATGCTAAGGCTAGGGCTCCCCTACCCTAAGGCTAGGGAACCCCTACCCTTAGGCTAGGGCACCCCAAGGCTTAGGCTAGGGCACCCCTAGCCTTGGGCTAGGGCTAGGGCTCCCCTAGCCTAAGGCTAGGGCTCCCCTAGGCTTAGGCAAGGGCACCCCTAGGCTTAGGCTATGGCTAGGGCTCCCCTAACCTAAGGCTAGGGCACCTCTAGGCTTAGGCTAGGGCACCCCTAGGCTTAAACTAAGGCTACGGCTCGACTAGCCTAAGGCTCGGGGACCCCTTGGCTTAGGCTAGGGCACCCCTAGGCTTAGGCTAAGGCTAGAGCTCCCCTACCCTAAGGCTTGGGCACCTCTAGGCTTAGGCTAGGGCATCCCTAAGCTTAGGCTAGGGCACCCGTAGGCTTACGCTAGGGCACCCCTAGGCTTAAGCTAATGCTAGGGCTCCCCTAGCCTAAGGTTAGGGAACCCCTCCCCTTAGGCTAGGGCACCCCTAGGCTTAGGCTAGGGCACCCCTAGGCGTGGGCTAAGGCTAGGACTCCCCTAGCATAAGGCTAGGGCACCCCTAGGCTTAGGCTAGGGCACCCCTAGGCTTAGGCTACGGCACCCCTAGGCTTAGGCTATGGTACCCCTAGGCTTAGGCCAGGGCACCCCTAGGCTTAGCCTAAGGCTCCGGCTCGACTAGCCTAAGGCTAGGGCAACCCTAGGCTTAGGCTAGGGCACGCCTAGGCTTAGGCTAGGGCATCCCTAGGCTTAGGCTACGGCTAGGGTTCCCCTAGCACAAGGCTAGGACACCCCTAGGCTTAAGCTAGGGCACCCATAGGCTTAGGCTAGGGCACCCCTATGTTTAGACTAAGGCTATGGCTCGACTAGTCTAAGGCTAGGGCACACCTAGGCTTAGGCTAGGGCACCACTAGGCTTAGGCTAAGGCTAGGACTCCCCTAGCCTAAGACTAGGGCACCTCGAGGCTTAGGCAAGGGCAACCCTAGGCTTAGACTAAGGCTACGGCTCGACTAGCCTAAGGCTAGGGCACCCCTAGGCTTAGGCTAGGGCACCCCTAGGCTTAGGCTAGGGCACACCTAGGCTTAGGCTAAGGCTAGAGCTCCCCTAGCCTAAGGCTAGGGCACCTCTAGGCTTAGGCTAGGGCACCCCTAGGCTTAGGCTAGGGCACCCCTAGGCTTAGGCTAAGGCTAGGGCTCCCATAGCCCAAGGCTAGGGCACCAGTAGCCTAAGGCTAGGGCACCCCTAGGCTTAGGCAAGGGCACCCCTAGGCTTAGGCTATGGCTAGGGCTCCCCTAACCTAAGGCTAGGGCACCTCTAGGCTTAGGCTAGGGCACCCCTAGGCTTAAACTAAGGCTACGGCTCTACTAGCCTAAGCCTCGGGCACCCCTTGGCTTAGGCTAGGGCACCCCTAGGCTTAGGCTAAGGCAAGAGCTCCCCTACCCTAAGGCTTGGGCACCTCTAGGCTTAGGCTAGGGCACCCCTAAGCTTAGGCTAGGGCACCCGTAGGCTTAGGCTAGGGCACCCCTAGGCTTAAGCTAATGCTAGGGATCCCCTAGCCTAAGGCTAGGGAACCCCTACCCTTAGGCTAGGGCACCCCTAGGCTTAGGCTAGGGCACCCCTAGGCTTGGGCTAAGGCTAGGGCTCCCCTAGCATAAGGCTAGGGCACCCCTAGGCTTAGGCTAGGGCACCCCTAGGCTTAGGCTACGGCACCCCTAGGCTTAGGCTAGGGTACCTCTAGGCTTAGGCCAGGGCACCCCTAGGCTTAGCCTAAGGCTCCGGCTCGACTAGCCTAAGGCTAGGGCAACCCTAGGCTTAGGCTAGGGCACCCCTAGGCTTAGGCTAGGGCATCCCTAGGCTTAGGCTACGGCTAGGGTTCCCCTAGCACAAGGCTAGGACACCCCTAGGCTTAAGCTAGGGCACCCATAGGCTTAGGCTAGGGCACCCCTAGGCTTAGACTAAGGCTATGGCTCGACTAGCCTAAGGCTAGGGCACACCTAGGCTTAGGCTAGGGCACCCCTAGGCTTAGGCTAAGGCTAGGACTCCCCTAGCCTAAGACTAGGGCACCTCGAGGCTTAGGCAAGGGCACCCCTAGGCTTAGACTAAGGCTACGGCTCGACTAGCCTAAGGCTAGGGCACCCCTAGGCTTAGGCTAGGGCACACCTAGGCTTAGGCTAAGGCTAGAGCTCCCCTAGCCTAAGGCTAGGGCACCTCTAGGCTTAGGCTAGGGCACCCCTAGGCTTAGGCTAGGGCACCCCTAGGCTTAAGTTGGGCACCCCTAGGCTTAGGCTAAGGCTAGTGCTCCCCTAGCCTAAGGATAGGGCATCCCTAAGCTTAGGCTAGGGCACCCCTACGCTTAGGCTAGGGCACCACTAGGCTGAGGTTAAGGTTAGGGCTCCCCTAGCCTAAGGCTAGGACACCCCTAAGCTTAGGCTAGGGCACCCCTAGGCTTAGGCTAGGGTACCCCTAGCTTATGCTAAGGCTAGGGCTCCCCTAGCCTAAGGCTAGGGCACCCCTAGCGTAAGGCTAGGGCACCCCTAGGCTTAGGCTAGGGCACCCCTAGGCTTAGGCTAAGGCTAGGGCTCCCATAGCCCAAGGCTAGGGCACCACTAAGCTTAGGCTAGGGCACCCTTAGGCTTAGGCTAGGGCACCCCTAGGCTTAAGCTAAGGCTAGGGCTCACATAGCCTAAGGCTAGGGCACCCCTAGGCTTAGCCTAGGGCACCCCTAGCTTAGGCTAAGGCTAGGGCACCCCTAGGCTTAGGCTAGGGCACCCCTAGGCTTAGGCTAAGGCTAGAGCTCCCCTAGCCTAATACTAGGGCACCACTAGGCTTATGCTAGGGCACCCCTAGGCTTAGGCTAGCGCACCCCTAGGCTTAGGTTAAGCTTAGGGCTCCCCTAGCCTAAGCCTAGGACACCCCTAGGCTTAGGATAGGGCACCCCTAGGCTTAGGCTAGGGTACCCAAAGGCTTAGGCTAAGGCTAGGGCTCCCCTAGCCTAAGGCTAGGGCACCCCAAACCTAAGGTTAGGGCACCCCTAGGCTTAGGCTAGGGCAGAACTAGGCTTAGGCTAAGGCTAGGGCTCCCATAGCCCAAGGCTATGGCACCCGTAGGCTTAGGCTAGGGCACCCCTAGGCTTACGCTAGGGCACCCCTAGGCTTAGGCTAAGGCTAGGGCTCCCATAGCCTAAGGCTAGGGCATCCCTAGTTTTAGGCTTGGGCACCCCTAGGCTTAGGCTAGGGTACCCCTAGGCGTAGGCTAAGGCTAGGGCTCCCCTAGAATAAGGCTAGGGCACCCCTAGCCTAAGGCTAGGGAACCCCTAGGCTTAGGCTAGGGCACACCTAGGCTTAGGCTAAGGCTAGGGCTCCCATAGCCCAAGGCTAGGGCACCCCTAGGCTTAGGCTAGGGCACCCCTAGGCTTAGGCTAGGGCACCCCTAGGCTTAGGCTAGGGCACCCCTAGGCTTAGGTTAAGGCTAGGGTTCCCATAGCCTAAGGGTAGGGCACCCCTAGGCTTAGCCTAGGGCACCCCTAGCTTAGGCTAAGGCTAGGGCACCCCTAGGCTTAGGATAGGGCACCCCTAAGCTTAGGCTAGGGCACCCCTAGGCTTAGGCTAAGGCTAGAGCTCCCATAGCCTAAGGCTAGGGCATCCCTAGGCTTAGGCTAGGGCACCCCTAGGCTTAGGCTACGGCACCCCTAGACTTAGGCTAGGGCACCCCTAGGCTTAGGATACGGCACCCAGAGGATTAGGCTAGGGCACCCCTAGGCTTAAGCTAAGGCTAGGGCTCCACTAGCCTTAGGCTAGGGCACCCCTAGGCTTGGGCTAAGGCTAGGGCTCCCCTAGCATAAGGCAAGGCACCCCTAGGCTTAGGCTAGGGCACCCCTAGGCTTAGGCTACGGCACCCCTAGGCTTAGGCTAGGGCACCCCTAGTATTAGCCTAAGGCTAGGGATCCCCTAGCCTAAGGTTAGGGCACCCCTAGGCTTAGGGTACGGCACCCCTAGGCTTAGGCTAAGGCACCCCTAGGCTTAGCCTAAGCTCTGGCTCGACGAGCCTAAGGCTAGGGCAACCCTAGGCTTAGGCTGGGGCACCCCTAGGCTTAGGCTAGGGAATCCCTAGGCTTAGGCTACGGTTAGGGCTCCCCTAGTACAAGGCTAGGACACCCCTAGGCTTAAGCTTGGGCACCCATAGGCTTAGGCTAGGGCACCCCTAGGCTTAGACTAAGGCTATGGCTCGACTAGCCTAAGGCTAGGGCACCCCTAGGCTTAGGCTAGGGCACCCCTAGGCTTAGGCTAAGGCACCCCTAGGCTTAGGCTAGGGCACCCATAGGCATAGGCTAAAGCTAGGGCTCCCCTAGCCTAAGACTATGGCACCTCTAGGCTTAGGCTAGGGCACCCCTAGTCTTAGACTAAGGTTATGGCTCGACTAGCCTAAGGCTAGGGCACCCCTAGGCTTAGGCTAGGGCACCCCTAGGCTTAAGCTAGGGCACCCCTAGGCTTAGGCTAAGGCTAGAGCTCCCCTAGCCTAAGGCTAGGGCACCCCTAGGCTTAGGCTAGGGTACCCCTAGGCTTAGGCTAGGGCACCCTTAGGCTTAAGCTAAGGCTAGGGCTCCCCTAACCTAAGGCTACGGTACCCCTAGGCTTAGGCTAGAGCACCTCAGGCTTAGGCTAGGGCACCCCTAGGCTTGGGTTAAGGCTAGGGCTCCCCTAGCCTAAGGCTAGGGCACGCCTAGGCTTAGGCTAGGGCACCCCTAGGCTTAGGCTACGGCACCCCTAGGCTTAGGCTACGGCACCCCTAGGCTTAGGCTAGGGCCCCCTAGGCTTAGGCTAGGGCACCCCTAGGCTTAGGCTAAGGCTAGGGCTCCCCTACCCTAAGGCTAGGGAACCCCTCCCCTTAGGCTAGGGCACCCCAAGGCTTAGGCTAGGGCTCCCCTAGCCTAAGGCTAGGGCTCCCCTAGGCTTAGGCAAGGGCACCCCTAGGCTTAGGCTATGGCTAGCTCTCCCCTAGCCTAAGGCTAGGGCACCCCTAGGCTTAAACTAAGGCTACGGCTCGACTAGCCTAAGGCTCGGGCACCCCTTGGCTTAGGCTAGGGCACCCCTAGGCTTAGGCTAAGGCTAGAGCTCCCCTACCATAAGGCTAGGGCACCTCTAGGCTTAGGCTAGGGCACCCCTAAGATTAGGCTAGGGCACCCGTAGCCTTAGGCTAGGGCACCCCTAGGCTTAAGCTAAGGCTAGGGCTCCCCTAGCCTAAGGCTAGGGAACACCTACCCTTAGGCTAGGGCACCCCTAGGCTTAGGGTAGGGCACCCCTAGGCTTGGGATAAGGCTAGGGCTCCCCTAGCATAAGGCTAGGGCACCCCTAGGCTTAGGCTAGGGTACCCTTATGCTTAGGCCAGGGCAACCCTAGGCTTAACCTAAGGCTCCGGCTCGACTAGCCTAAGGCTAGGGCAACCCTAGGCTTAGGCTAGGGCACCCCTAGGCTTAGGCTAGGCCATCCCTAGGCTTAGGCTACGGCTAGGGTTCCCCTAGCACAAGGCTAGGACACCCCTAGGCTTAATCTAGGGCACCCCTAGGCTTAGACTAAGGCTATGTCTCGACTAGCCTAAGGCTAGGGCACACCTAGGCTTAGGCTAGGGCACCCCTAGGCTTAGGCTAAGGCTAGGACTCCCCTAGCCTAAGACTAGGGCACCTCGAGGCTTAGGCAAGGGCATCCCTAGGCTTAGACTAAGGCTACGGCTCGACTAGCCTAAGGCTAGGGCACCCGTATGCTTAGGCTAGGGCAACCGTAGGCTTAGGCTAGGGCACACCTAGGCTTAGGCTAAGGCTAGAGCTCCCCTAGCCTAAGGCTAGGGCACCTCTAGGCTTAGGCTAGGGCACCCCTAGGCTTAGGCTAGGGCACCCCTAGGCTTAAGTTGGGCACCCCTAGGCTTAGACTAAGGCTAGTGCTCCCCTAGCCTAAGGATAGGGCATCCCTAGGCTTAGGCTAGGGCACCCCTACGCTTAGGCTAGGGCACCACTAGGCTGAGGTTAAGGTTAGGGCTCCCCTAGCCTAAGGCTAGGACACCCCTAGGCTTAGGCTAGGGTACCCCTAGCTTAAGCTAAGGCTAGGGCTCCCCTAGCCTAAGGCTAGGGCAACCCTAGCGTAAGGCTAGGGCACCCTTAGGCTTAGGCTAGGGCACCCCTAGGCTTAGGCTAAGGCTAGGGCTCCCATAGCCCAAGGCTAGGGCACCACTAGGCTTAGGCTAGGGCACACCTAGGCTTAGGCTAGGGCACCCCTAGGCTTAGGCTAAGGCTAGGGCTCACATAGCCTAAGGCTAGGGCACCCCTAGGCTTAGCCCAGGGCACCCCTAGCTTAGGCTAAGGCTAGGGCACACCTAGGCTTAGGCTAGGGCACCCCTAGGCTTAGGCTAAGGCTAGAGATCCCCTAGCGTAATACTAGGGCACCTCTAGGCTTATGCTAGGGCACCCCTAGGCTTAGGCTAGGGCACCCCTAGGCTTAGGTTAAGCTTAGGGCTCCCCTAGCCTAAGGCTAGGACACCCCTAGGCTTAGGATAGGGCACCCCTAGGCTTAGGCTAGGGTACCCCTAGGCTTAGGCTAAGGCTAGGGCTCCCCTAGCCTAAGGCTAGGGCACCCCTAGCCTAAGGCTAGGGCACCCCTAGCCTAAGGCTAGGGCACCCCTAGGCTTAGGCTAGGGCAGAACTGGGCTTAGGCTAAGGCTAGGGCTCCCATAGCCCAAGGCTAGGGCACCCGTAGGCTTAGGCTAGGGCACCCCTAGGCTTACGCTAGGGCACCCCTAGGCTTAGGCTAAGGCTAGGGCTCCCATAGTCTAAGGCTAGGGCATCCCTAGGCTTAGGCTACGGCACCCCTAGGCTTAGGCTCGGGCACCCCTAGTCTTAGGCTAGGGCACCCATAGGCTTAGGCTAGTGCACCCCTAGGCTTAAGCTAAGGCTAGGGCTCCCATAGCCTAAGGCTAGGGCACCCCTAGGCTTAGGCTAGGGCACCCCTAGGCTTACGCTAGGGCACCCCTAGGCTTAATGTAAGGCTAGGGCTCCCCTAACCTAAGGATAGGGCACCCCTAGGCTTAAGCTAGGGCACTCTTAGGCTTAAGCTAAGGCTAGGGCTCCCCTAGCCTAAGGCTAGGGAACCCCTACCCTTAGGCTAGGGCACCCCTAGGCTTAGGCTAGGGCACCCCTAGGCTTAGGCTACGGCACCCCTAGGATGAGGCTAGGGCACCCCTAGGCTTAGGCTAGGGCACCCCTAGAATTAGCCTAAGGCTAGGGATCCCCTAGCCTTAGGTTAGGGCACCCCTAGGCTTAGGCTTGGGCACCGCTAGGCTTAGGCTAGGATACCCCTAGGCTTAGGCTAAGGCTAGGGCTCCCCTAGCCTAAGGCTAGGGCACCCCTAGCCTAAGGCATGGGCACCCCTAGGCTTAGGCTAGGGCACCCCTAGGCTTAGGCTAGGGCACCCCTAGGCTTAGGCTAAGGCTAGGGCTCCGATAGCCTAAGGCTAGGGCACCCCTAGGCTTAGCCTAGGGCACCCCTAGCTTAGGCTAAGGCTAGGGCACACCTAGGCTTAGGCTACGGCACCCCTAGACTTAGGCTAGGGCACCCCTAGGCTTAGGATAGGGCACCCAGAGGATTAGGCTAGGGCACCCCTAGGCTTAAGCTAAGGCTAGGGCTCCACTAGCCTTAGGCTAGGGCACCCCTAGGCTTGGGCAAAGCCTAGGGCTCCCCTAGCATAAGGCAAGGCACCCCTAGGCTTAGGCTAGGGCACCCCTAGGCTTAGGCTACGGCACCCCTAGGCTTAGGCTAGGGCACCCCTAGTATTAGCCTAAGGCTAGGGATCCCCTAGCCTAAGGTTAGGGCACCCCTAGGCTTAGGGTAGGGCACCCCTAGGCTTAGGCTAAGGCACCCCTAGGCTTAGCCTAAGCTCTGGCTCGACTAGCCTAAGGCTAGGGCAACCCTAGGCTTAGGCTAGGGCACCCCTAGGCTTAGGCTAGGGCACCCCTAGGCTTAGGCTAGGGCACCCCTAGGCTTAGGCTAGGGCACCCATAGGCATAGGCTAAAGCTAGGGCTCCCCTAGCCTAAGACTATGGCACCCCTAGGCTTAGGCTAGGGCACCCCTAGGCTTAGACTAAGGTTACGGCTCGACTAGCCTAAGGCTAGGGCACCCCTAGGCTTAGGCTAGGGCACCCCTAGGCTTAAGCTAGGGCACCCCTAGGCTTAGGCTAAGGCTAGAGCTCCCCTAGCCTAAGGCTAGGGCACCTCTAGGCTTAGGCTAGGGCACCCCTAGGCTTAGGCTAGGCCACCCCTAGGCTTAGGCTAGGGCACCCCTAGGCTTAGGCTAAGGTAGGGCTCCCCTAGCCTAAGGATAGGGCTTCCCTAGGCTTAGGCTAGGGCACCCCTAGGCTTAGGCTAGGGCACCCCTAGGCTGAGGTTAAGGTTAGGGCTCCCCTTGCCTAAGGCTTGGACACCCCTAGGCTTAGGCTAGGGCACCCCTAGACTTAGGCTAGGGCACCCCTAGGCTTAGGCTAGGGCACCCCTAGGCTGAGGTTAAGGTTAGGGCTCCCCTAGCCTAAGGCTAGGGCACCCCTAGCCTAAGGCTAGGGCACCCCTAGGCTTAGGCTAGGGCACCCCTAGGCTGAGGTTAAGGTTAGGGCTCCTTTTGTCTAAGGCTAGGACACCCCTAGGCTTAGGCTAGGGCACCCTTAGGCTTAGGCTAGGGCACCCGTAGGCTTAGGCTAGGGCACCCCTAGGCTGAGGTTAAGGTTAGGGCTCCCCTAGCCTAAGGCTAGGGCACCCCTAGCCTAAGGCTAGGTCACCCCTAGGCTTAGGCTAGGGCATCCCTAGGCTTAGGCTAAGGCTAGGGCTCCCATAGCCCAAGGCTAGGGCACCCTTGGCTTAGGCTAGGGCACCCCGAGGCTTAGGCTAGGGCACCCCTAGGCTTAGGCTAGGGTACCCCTAGGCTTAGGCTAAGGCTAGGGCTCCCCTAGACTAAGGCTAGGGCACCACTATCCTAAGGCTAGGGAAACCCTAGGCTTAGGCTAGGGCACACCTAGGATTAGGCTAAGGCTAAGGCTCCCATAGCCCAAGGCTAGGGCACCCCTAGGCTTAGGCTAGGGCACCCCTAGGCTTAGGCTAGGGCACCCCTAGGCTTAGGTTAGGGCACCCCTAGGCTTAGGCTAAGGCTAGGGCTCCCATAGCCTAAGGGTAGGGCACCCCTAGGCTTAGCCTAGGGCACCCCTAGCTTAGGCTAAGGCTAGGGCACCCCTAGGCTTCAGCTAGGGCACCCCTAGGCTAAGGCTAGGGCACCCCTAGGCTTAGGCTAAGACTAGAGCTCCCCTAGCCTAAGACTAGGGCACATCTACGCTTAGGCTAGGGCACCCCTAGGCTTAGGCTAAGGCCAGGGCTCCCCTAGCCCAAGGCTAGGGAATCCCTAGGATTAGGCTAGTGCACCCCTAGGCTTAGGCTAGGGCACCCCTAGGCTTAGGTAAAGCTTAGGGCTCCCCTAGCCTAAGGCTACGACACCCCTAGGCTTAGGATAGGGCACCCCTAAGCTTAGGCTAGGGCACTCCTAGGCTTAGGCTAAGGCTAGAGCTCCCATAGCCTAAGGCTAGGGCATCCCTAGGCTAAGGCTAGGGCTCCCCTAGCCTAAGGCTAGAGCACCCCTAGGCTTAGGCTAGGGCACCCCTAGGCTTAGGGTACGGCACCCCTAGACTTAGGCTAGGGCACCCTAGGCTTAGGCTAGGGCACCCATAGGCTTAGGCTAGGGCACCCCTAGGCTTAAGTTAAGGCTAGGGCTCCCCTAGCCTAAGGCTAGGGCACCCCTAGGCTTAAGCTAGGGTACCCCTAGGCTTAGGCTAGGGCACCCCTAGGCTTAAGCTAAGGCTAGGGCTCCCCTAACCTAAGGCTAGGGCACCCCTAGGCTTAGGCTAGAGCACCCCAGGCTTAGGCTAGGGCACCCCTAGGCTTGGGTTAAGGCTAGGGCTCCCCTAGCCTAAGGCTAGGGCACGCCTAGGCTTAGGCTAGGGCACCCCTAGGCTTAGGCTACGGCACCCCTAGGCTTAGGCTACGGCACCCCTAGGCTTAGGCTAGGGCCCCCTATGCTTAGGCTAGTGCACCCCTAGGCTTAGGCTAAGGCTAGGGCTCCCCTACCCTAAGGCTAGGGAACCCCTACCCTTAGGCTAGGGCACCCCAAGGCTTAGGCTAGGGCACCCCTAGCCTTGGGCTAGGGCTAGGGCTCCCTAGCCTAAGGCTAGGGCTCCCCTAGGCTTTGGCAAGGGCACCCCTAGGCTTAGGCTAGGGCTAGGGCTCCCTAGCCTAAGGCTAGGGCACCTCTAGGCTTAGGTTAGGGCACCCCTAGGCTTAAACTAAGGCTACGGCTCGACTAGCCTAAGGCTCGGGCACCCCTTGGCTTAGGCTAGGGCACCCCTAGGCTTAGGCTAAGGCTAGAGCTCCCCTATCCTAAGGCTAGGGCACCTCTAGGCTTAGGCTAGGGCACCCCTAAGCTTAGGCTAGGGCACCCGTAGGCTTAGGCTAGGGCACCCCTAGGCTTAAGCTAAGGCTAGGGCTCCCCTAGCCTAAGGCTAGGGAACCCCTACCCTTAGACTAGGGCACCCCTAGTCTTAGGCTAGGGCACCCCTAGGCTTGGGCTAAGGCTAGGGCTCCCCTAGCATAAGGCTAGGGCACCCCTAGGCTTAGGCTAGGGTACCCCTAGGCTTAGGCCAGGGCACCCCTAGGCTTAGCCTAAGGCTCCGGCTCGACTAGCCTAAGGCTAGGGCAACCCTAGGCTTAGGCTAGGGCACCCCTAGGCTTAGGCTAGGGCATCCCTAGGCTTAGGCTACGGCTAGGGTTCCCCTAGCACAAGGCTAGGACACCCCTAGGCTTAAGCTAGGGCACCCATAGGCTTAGGCTAGGGCACCCCTAGGCTTAGACTAAGGCTATGGCTCGACTAGCCTAAGGCTAGGGCACACCTAGGCTTAGGCTAGGGCACCCCTAGGCTTAGGCTAAGGCTAGGACTCCCCTAGCCTAAGACTAGGGCACCTCGAGGCTTAGGCAAGGGCACCCCTAGGCTTAGACTAAGGCTACGGCTCGACTAGCCTAAGGCTAGGGCACCCCTAGGCTTAGGCTAGGGAACCCCTAGGCTTAGGCTAGGGCACACCTAGACTTAGGCTAAGGCTAGAGCTCCCCTAGCCTAAGGCTAGGGCACCTCTAGTCTTAGGCTAGGGCACCCCTAGGCTTAGGCTAGGGCACCCCTAGGCTTAAGTTGGGCACCCCTAGGCTTAGGCTAGGGCACCCCTACGCTTAGGCTAGGGCACCACTAGGCTGAGGTTAAGGTTAGGGCTCCCCTAGCCTAAGGCTAGGACACCCCTAGGCTTAGGCTAGGGTACCCCTAGCTTATGCTAAGGCTAGGGCTCCCCTAGCCTAAGGCTAGGGCACCCCTAGCGTAAGGCTAGGGCACCCCTAGGCTTAGGCTAGGGCACCCCTAGGCTTAGGCTAAGGCTAGGGCTCCCATAGCCCAAGGCTAGGGCACCACTAGGCTTAGGCTAGGGCACACCTAGGCTTAGGCTAGGGCACCCCTAGGCTTAGGCTAAGGCTAGGGCTCACATAGCCTAAGGCTAGGGCACCCCTAGGCTTAGCCTAGGGCACCCCTAGCTTAGGCTAAGGCTAGGGCAGCCCTAGGCTTAGGCTAGGGCACCCCTAGGCTTAGGCTAAGGCTAGAGCTCCCCTAGCCTAATACTAGGGCACCTCTAGGCCTATGCTAGGGCACCCCTAGGCTTAGGCTAGGGCACCCCTAGGCTTAGGTTAAGCTTAGGGCTCCCCTAGCCTAAGGCTAGGACACCCCTAGGCTTAGGATAGGGCACCCCTAGGCTTAGGCTAGGGTACCCCTAGGCTTAGGCTAAGGCTTGGGCTCCCCTAGCCTAAGGCTAGGGCACCCCTAGCCTAAGGCTAGGGCACCCCTAGGCTTAGGCTAGGGCAGAACTAGGCTTAGGCTAAGGCTAGGGCTCCCATAGCCCAAGGCTAGGGCACCCGTAGGCTTAGGCTAGGGCACCCATAGGCTTACGCTAGGGCACCCCTAGGCTTACGCTAGGGCCCCCCTAAGCTTAGGCTAGGGCACCCCTAGGCTTAGGCTAAGGCTAGGGCTCCCCTAGTCTAAGGCTAGGGCACCCTTAGGCTTAGACTAGGGCACCCCTAGGCTTAGGCTACGGCACCCCTAGGCTTAGGCTCGGGCACCCCTAGGCTTAGGCTAGGGCACCCATAGGTTTAGGCTAGTGCACTCCTAGGCTTAAGCTAAGGCTAGGGCTCCCATAGCCTAAGGCTAGGGCACCCCTAGGCTTAGGCCAGGGCACCCCTAGGCTTAGGCTTGGGCACCGCTAGGCTTAGGCTAGGGCACCCCTAGGCTTAGGTTAAGGTTGGGCTCCCCTAACCTAAGACTAGGACACCCTTTGGTTTAGGCTTGGGCACCCTAGGCTTAGGCTAGGATACCCCTAGGCTTAGGCTAAGGCTAGGGCTCCCCTAGCCTAAGGCTAGGGCACCCCTAGCCTAAGGCATGGGCAAACCAAGGCTTAGGCTAGGGCACCCATAGGCTTAGGCTAAGGCTAGGGCTCCCATAGCCTAAGGCTAGGGCACCCCTAGGCTTAGCCTAGGGCACCCCTAGCTTAGGCTAAGGCTAGGGCACACCTAGGCTTAGGCTAGGACACCCCTAGGCTTAGGCTAGGGCACCCCTAGGCTGAGGTTAAGGTTAGGGCTCCCCTAGCCTAAGGCTAGGGCACCCCTAGCCTAAGGCTAGGTCACCCCTAGGCTTAGGCTAGGGCATCCCTAGGCTTAGGCTAAGGCTAGGGCTCCCATAGCCCAAGGCTAGGGCACCCTTGGCTTAGGCTAGGGCACCCCGAGGCTTAGGCTAGGGCACCCCTAGGCTTAGGCTAGGGTACCCCTAGGCTTAGGCTAAGGCTAGGGCTCCCCTAGACTAAGGCTAGGGCACCACTATCCTAAGGCTAGGGAAACCCTAGGCTTAGGCTAGGGCACACCTAGGATTAGGCTAAGGCTAAGGCTCCCATAGCCCAAGGCTAGGGCACCCCTAGGCTTAGGCTAGGGCACCCCTAGGCTTAGGCTAGGGCACCCCTAGGCTTAGGTTAGGGCACCCCTAGGCTTAGGCTAAGGCTAGGGCTCCCATAGCCTAAGGGTAGGGCACCCC
Organism: Tenrec ecaudatus; assembly: GCF_050624435.1. Lineage (NCBI taxonomy): Eukaryota > Metazoa > Chordata > Mammalia > Afrosoricida > Tenrecidae > Tenrec > Tenrec ecaudatus. Next base: position 34,692 of record NW_027458100.1, read on the forward strand.
TAGGCTTAGCCTAGGGCACCCCTAGCTTAGGCTAAGGCTAGGGCACCCCTAGGCTTCAGCTAGGGCACCCCTAGGCTAAGGCTAGGGCACCCCTAGGCTTAGGCTAAGACTAGAGCTCCCCTAGCCTAAGACTAGGGCACATCTACGCTTAGGCTAGGGCACCCCTAGGCTTAGGCTAAGGCCAGGGCTCCCCTAGCCCAAGGCTAGGGAATCCCTAGGATTAGGCTAGTGCACCCCTAGGCTTAGGCTAGGGCACCCCTAGGCTTAGGTAAAGCTTAGGGCTCCCCTAGCCTAAGGCTACGACACCCCTAGGCTTAGGATAGGGCACCCCTAAGCTTAGGCTAGGGCACTCCTAGGCTTAGGCTAAGGCTAGAGCTCCCATAGCCTAAGGCTAGGGCATCCCTAGGCTAAGGCTAGGGCTCCCCTAGCCTAAGGCTAGAGCACCCCTAGGCTTAGGCTAGGGCACCCCTAGGCTTAGGGTACGGCACCCCTAGACTTAGGCTAGGGCACCCTAGGCTTAGGCTAGGGCACCCATAGGCTTAGGCTAGGGCACCCCTAGGCTTAAGTTAAGGCTAGGGCTCCCCTAGCCTAAGGCTAGGGCACCCCTAGGCTTAAGCTAGGGTACCCCTAGGCTTAGGCTAGGGCACCCCTAGGCTTAAGCTAAGGCTAGGGCTCCCCTAACCTAAGGCTAGGGCACCCCTAGGCTTAGGCTAGAGCACCCCAGGCTTAGGCTAGGGCACCCCTAGGCTTGGGTTAAGGCTAGGGCTCCCCTAGCCTAAGGCTAGGGCACGCCTAGGCTTAGGCTAGGGCACCCCTAGGCTTAGGCTACGGCACCCCTAGGCTTAGGCTACGGCACCCCTAGGCTTAGGCTAGGGCCCCCTATGCTTAGGCTAGTGCACCCCTAGGCTTAGGCTAAGGCTAGGGCTCCCCTACCCTAAGGCTAGGGAACCCCTACCCTTAGGCTAGGGCACCCCAAGGCTTAGGCTAGGGCACCCCTAGCCTTGGGCTAGGGCTAGGGCTCCCTAGCCTAAGGCTAGGGCTCCCCTAGGCTTTGGCAAGGGCACCCCTAGGCTTAGGCTAGGGCTAGGGCTCCCTAGCCTAAGGCTAGGGCACCTCTAGGCTTAGGTTAGGGCACCCCTAGGCTTAAACTAAGGCTACGGCTCGACTAGCCTAAGGCTCGGGCACCCCTTGGCTTAGGCTAGGGCACCCCTAGGCTTAGGCTAAGGCTAGAGCTCCCCTATCCTAAGGCTAGGGCACCTCTAGGCTTAGGCTAGGGCACCCCTAAGCTTAGGCTAGGGCACCCGTAGGCTTAGGCTAGGGCACCCCTAGGCTTAAGCTAAGGCTAGGGCTCCCCTAGCCTAAGGCTAGGGAACCCCTACCCTTAGACTAGGGCACCCCTAGTCTTAGGCTAGGGCACCCCTAGGCTTGGGCTAAGGCTAGGGCTCCCCTAGCATAAGGCTAGGGCACCCCTAGGCTTAGGCTAGGGTACCCCTAGGCTTAGGCCAGGGCACCCCTAGGCTTAGCCTAAGGCTCCGGCTCGACTAGCCTAAGGCTAGGGCAACCCTAGGCTTAGGCTAGGGCACCCCTAGGCTTAGGCTAGGGCATCCCTAGGCTTAGGCTACGGCTAGGGTTCCCCTAGCACAAGGCTAGGACACCCCTAGGCTTAAGCTAGGGCACCCATAGGCTTAGGCTAGGGCACCCCTAGGCTTAGACTAAGGCTATGGCTCGACTAGCCTAAGGCTAGGGCACACCTAGGCTTAGGCTAGGGCACCCCTAGGCTTAGGCTAAGGCTAGGACTCCCCTAGCCTAAGACTAGGGCACCTCGAGGCTTAGGCAAGGGCACCCCTAGGCTTAGACTAAGGCTACGGCTCGACTAGCCTAAGGCTAGGGCACCCCTAGGCTTAGGCTAGGGAACCCCTAGGCTTAGGCTAGGGCACACCTAGACTTAGGCTAAGGCTAGAGCTCCCCTAGCCTAAGGCTAGGGCACCTCTAGTCTTAGGCTAGGGCACCCCTAGGCTTAGGCTAGGGCACCCCTAGGCTTAAGTTGGGCACCCCTAGGCTTAGGCTAGGGCACCCCTACGCTTAGGCTAGGGCACCACTAGGCTGAGGTTAAGGTTAGGGCTCCCCTAGCCTAAGGCTAGGACACCCCTAGGCTTAGGCTAGGGTACCCCTAGCTTATGCTAAGGCTAGGGCTCCTCTAGCCTAAGGCTAGGGCACCCCTAGCGTAAGGCTAGGGCACCCCTAGGCTTAGGCTAGGGCACCCCTAGGCTTAGGCTAAGGCTAGGGCTCCCATAGCCCAAGGCTAGGGCACCACTAGGCTTAGGCTAGGGCACACCTAGGCTTAGGCTAGGGCACCCCTAGGCTTAGGCTAAGGCTAGGGCTCACATAGCCTAAGGCTAGGGCACCCCTAGGCTTAGCCTAGGGCACCCCTAGCTTAGGCTAAGGCTAGGGCAGCCCTAGGCTTAGGCTAGGGCACCCCTAGGCTTAGGCTAAGGCTAGAGCTCCCCTAGCCTAATACTAGGGCACCTCTAGGCCTATGCTAGGGCACCCCTAGGCTTAGGCTAGGGCACCCCTAGGCTTAGGTTAAGCTTAGGGCTCCCCTAGCCTAAGGCTAGGACACCCCTAGGCTTAGGATAGGGCACCCCTAGGCTTAGGCTAGGGTACCCCTAGGCTTAGGCTAAGGCTTGGGCTCCCCTAGCCTAAGGCTAGGGCACCCCTAGCCTAAGGCTAGGGCACCCCTAGGCTTAGGCTAGGGCAGAACTAGGCTTAGGCTAAGGCTAGGGCTCCCATAGCCCAAGGCTAGGGCACCCGTAGGCTTAGGCTAGGGCACCCATAGGCTTACGCTAGGGCACCCCTAGGCTTACGCTAGGGCCCCCCTAAGCTTAGGCTAGGGCACCCCTAGGCTTAGGCTAAGGCTAGGGCTCCCCTAGTCTAAGGCTAGGGCACCCTTAGGCTTAGACTAGGGCACCCCTAGGCTTAGGCTACGGCACCCCTAGGCTTAGGCTCGGGCACCCCTAGGCTTAGGCTAGGGCACCCATAGGTTTAGGCTAGTGCACTCCTAGGCTTAAGCTAAGGCTAGGGCTCCCATAGCCTAAGGCTAGGGCACCCCTAGGCTTAGGCCAGGGCACCCCTAGGCTTAGGCTTGGGCACCGCTAGGCTTAGGCTAGGGCACCCCTAGGCTTAGGTTAAGGTTGGGCTCCCCTAACCTAAGGCTAGGACACCCTTTGGTTTAGGCTTGGGCACCCTAGGCTTAGGCTAGGATACCCCTAGGCTTAGGCTAAGGCTAGGGCTCCCCTAGCCTAAGGCTAGGGCACCCCTAGCCTAAGGCATGGGCAAACCAAGGCTTAGGCTAGGGCACCCATAGGCTTAGGCTAAGGCTAGGGCTCCCATAGCCTAAGGCTAGGGCACCCCTAGGCTTAGCCTAGGGCACCCCTAGCTTAGGCTAAGGCTAGGGCACACCTAGGCTTAGGCTAGGACACCCCTAGGCTTAGGCTAGGGCACCCCTAGGCTTAGGCTAAGGCTAGAACTCCCCTAGCCTAAGACTAGGGCACCTCTAGGCTTAGGCTAGGGCCCCCTAGGCTTAGGCTAGGGCACCCCTAGGCTTAGGTTAAGTTTAGGGCTCCCGTAGCCTAAGGCTAGGACAACCCTAGGCTTAGGATAGTGCACCCCTAGGCTTAGGCTAGGGTACCCCTAGGCTTAGGCTAAGGCTAGGGCTCCCCTAGCCTAAGGCTAGGGCACCCCGAGCATAAGGCTAGGGCACCCCTAGGCTTAGGCTAGGGCACCCCTAGGCTTAGGCTAAGGCTAGGGCTCCCATAGCCCATGGCTAGGGCACCCGTAGGCTTAGGCTAGGGCACCCCTAGGCTTAGGCTAAGGCTAGGGCTCCCATAGCCTAAGGCTAGGGCATCCCTAGGCTTAGCCTAAGCTCTGGCTCGACTAGCCTAAGGCTAGGGCAACCCTAGGCTTAGGCTAGGGCACCCCTAGGCTTAGGCTAGGGCACCCCTAGGCTTAGGCTAGGGCACCCATAGGCATAGGCTAAAGCTAGGGCTCCCCTAGCCTAAGATTATGGCACCTCTAGGCTTAGGCTAGGGCACCCCTAGGCTTAGACTAAGGTTACGGCTCGACTAGCCTAAGGCTAGGGCACCCCTAGGCTTAGGCTAGGGCACCCCTAGGCTTAAGCTAGGGCACCCCTAGGCTTAGGCTAAGGCTAGAGCTCCCCTAGCCTAAGGCTAGGGCACCTCTAGGCTTAGGCTAGGGCACCCCTAGGCTTAGGCTAGGCCACCCCTAGGCTTAGGCTAGGGCACCCCTAGGCTTAGGCTAAGGTAGGGCTCCCCTAGCCTAAGGATAGGGCTTCCCTAGGCTTAGGCTAGGGCACCCCTAGGCTTAGGCTAGGGCACCCCTAGGCTGAGGTTAAGGTTAGGGCTCCCCTTGCCTAAGGCTAGGACACCCCTAGGCTTAGGCTAGGGCACCCCTAGACTTAGGCTAGGGCACCCCTAGGCTTAGGCTAGGGCACCCCTAGGCTGAGGTTAAGGTTAGGGCTCCCCTAGCCTAAGGCTAGGGCACCCCTAGCCTAAGGCTAGGGCACCCCTAGGCTTAGGCTAGGGCACCCCTAGGCTGAGGTTAAGGTTAGGGCTTCCCTTGTCTAAGGCTAGGACACCCCTAGGCTTAGGCTAGGGCACCCTTAGGCTTAGGCTAGGGCACCCCTAGGCTTAGGCTAGGGCACCCCTAGGCTGAGGTTAAGGTTAGGGCTCCCCTAGCCTAAGGCTAGGGCACGCCTAGCCTAAGGCTAGGTCACCCCTAGGCTTAGGCTAGGGCATCCCTGGGCTTAGGTTAAGGCTAGGGCTCCCATAGCCCAAGGCTAGGGCACCCTTGGCTTAGGCTAGGGCACCCCTAGGCTTAGGCTAGGGCACCCCTAGGCTTAGGCTAGGGTACCCTAGGCTTAGGCTAAGGCTAGGGCTCCCCTAGACTAAGGCTAGGGCACCACTATCCTAAGGCTAGGGAAACCCTAGGCTTAGGCTAGGGCACACCTAGGATTAGGCTAAGGCTAAGGCTCCCATAGCCCAAGGCTAGGGCACCCCTAGGCTTAGGCTAGGGCACCCCTAGGCTTAGGCTAGGGCACCCCTAGGCTTAGGTTAGGGCACCCCTAGGCTTAGGCTAAGGCTAGGGCTCCCATAGCCTAAGGGTAGGGCACCCCTAGGCTTAGCCTAGTGCACCCCTAGCTTAGGCTAAGGCTAGGGCACCCCTAGTCTTCAGCTAGGGCACCCCTAGGCTAAGGCTACGGCACCCCTAGGCTTAGGCTAAGACTAGAGCTCCCCTTGCCTAAGACTAGGGCACATCTACGCTTAGGCTAGGGCACCCCTAGGCTTAGGCTAAGGCCAGGACTCCCCTAGCCCAAGGCTAGGGCATCCCTAGGATTAGGCTAGTGCACCCCTAGGCTTAGGCTAGGGCACCCCTAGGCTTAGGTTAAGCTTAGGGCTCCCCTAGCCTAAGGCTACGACACCCCTAGGCTTAGGATAGGGCACCCCTAAGCTTAGGCTAGGGCACTCCTAGGCTTAGGCTAAGGCTAGGGCTCCCATAGCCTAAGGCTAGGGCACCCCTAGGCTTAGGCCAGGGCACCCCTAGGCTTAGGCTACGGCACCCCTAGGATGAGGCTAGGGCACCCCTAGGCTTAGGCTTGGGCACCGCTAGGCTTAGGCTAGGGCACCCCTAGGCTTAGGTTAAGGTTGGGCTCCCCTAACCTAAGGCTAGGACACCCTTAGGTTTAGGCTTGGGCACCCTAGGCTTAGGCTAGGATACCCCTAGGCTTAGGCTAAGGCTAGGGCTCCCCTAGCCTAAGGCTAGGGCACCCCTAGCCTAAGGCATGGGCAAACCAAGGCTTAGGCTAGGGCACCCATAGGCTTAGGCTAAGGCTAGGGCTCCCATAGCCTAAGGCTAGGGCACCCCTAGGCTTAGCCTAGGGCACCCCTAGCTTAGGCTAAGGCTAGGGCACACCTAGGCTTAGGCTAGGACACCCCTAGGCTTAGGCTAGGGCACCCCTAGGCTTAGGCTAAGGCTAGAACTCCCCTAGCCTAAGACTAGGGCACCTCTAGGCTTAGGCTAGGGCCCCCTAGGCTTAGGCTAGGGCACCCCTAGGCTTAGATTAAGTTTAGGGCTCCCGTAGCCTAAGGCTAGGACAACCCTAGGCTTAGGATAGTGCACCCCTAGGCTTAGGCTAGGGTACCCCTAGGCTTAGGCTAAGGCTAGGGCTCCCCTAGCCTAAGGCTAGGGCACCCCGAGCATAAGGCTAGGGCACCCCTAGGCTTAGGCTAGGGCACCCCTAGGCTTAGGCTAAGCCTGGGCTCCCATAGCCCATGGCTAGGGCACCCGTAGGCTTAGGCTAGGGCACCCCTAGGCTTACGCTAGGGCACCCCTAGGCTTAGGCTAAGGCTAGGGCTCCCATAGCCTAAGGCTAGGGCATCCCTAGGCTTAGCCTAAGCTCTGGCTCGACTAGCCTAAGGCTAGGGCAACCCTAGGCTTAGGCTAGGGCACCCCTAGGCTTAGGCTAGGGCACCCCTAGGCTTAGGCTAGGGCACCCATAGGCATAGGCTAAAGCTAGGGCTCCCCTAGCCTAAGATTATGGCACCTCTAGGCTTAGGCTAGGGCACCCCTAGGCTTAGACTAAGGTTACGGCTCGACTAGCCTAAGGCTAGGGCACCCCTAGGCTTAGGCTAGGGCACCCCTAGGCTTAAGCTAGGGCACCCCTAGGCTTAGGCTAAGGCTAGAGCTCCCCTAGCCTAAGGCTAGGGCACCTCTAGGCTTAGGCTAGGGCACCCCTAGGCTTAGGCTAGGCCACCCCTAGGCTTAGGCTAGGGCACCCCTAGGCTTAGGCTAAGGTAGGGCTCCCCTAGCCTAAGGATAGGGCTTCCCTAGGCTTAGGCAAGGGCACCCCTAGGCTTAGGCTAGGGCACCGCTAGGCTGAGGTTAAGGTTAGGGCTCCCCTTGCCTAAGGCTAGGACACCCCTAGGCTTAGGCTAGGGCACCCCTAGACTTAGGCTAGGGCACCCCTAGGCTTAGGCTAGGGCACCCCTAGGCTGAGGTTAAGGTTAGGGCTCCCCTAGCCTAAGGCTAGGGCACCCCTAGCCTAAGGCTAGGGCACCCCTAGGCTTAGGCTAGGGCACCCCTAGGCTGAGGTTAAGGTTAGGGCTTCCCTTGTCTAAGGCTAGGACACCCCTAGGCTTAGGCTAGGGCACCCTTAGGCTTAGGCTAGGGCACCCCTAGGCTTAGGCTAGGGCACCCCTAGGCTGAGGTTAAGGTTAGGGCTCCCCTAGCCTAAGGCTAGGGCACCCCTAGCCTAAGGCTAGGTCACCCCTAGGCTTAGGCTAGGGCATCCCTGGGCTTAGGTTAAGGCTAGGGCTCCCATAGCCCAAGGCTAGGGCACCCTTGGCTTAGGCTAGGGCACCCCTAGGCTTAGGCTAGGGCACCCCTAGGCTTAGGCTAGGGTACCCCTAGGCTTAGGCTAAGGCTAGGGCTCCCCTAGACTAAGGCTAGGGCACCACTATCCTAAGGCTAGGGAAACCCTAGGCTTAGGCTAGGGCACACCTAGGATTAGGCTAAGGCTAAGGCTCCCATAGCCCAAGGCTAGGGCACCCCTAGGCTTAGGCTAGGGCACCCCTAGGCTTAGGCTAGGGCACCCCTAGGCTTAGGTTAGGGCACCCCTAGGCTTAGGCTAAGGCTAGGGCTCCCATAGCCTAAGGGTAGGGCACCCCTAGGCTTAGCCTAGGGCACCCCTAGCTTAGGCTAAGGCTAGGGCACCCCTAGTCTTCAGCTAGGGCACCCCTAGGCTAAGGCTACGGCACCCCTAGGCTTAGGCTAAGACTAGAGCTCCCCTTGCCTAAGACTAGGGCACATCTACGCTTAGGCTAGGGCACCCCTAGGCTTAGGCTAAGGCCAGGGCTCCCCTAGCCCAAGGCTAGGGCATCCCTAGGATTAGGCTAGTGCACCCCTAGGCTTAGGCTAGGGCACCCCTAGGCTTAGGTTAAGCTTAGGGCTCCCCTAGCCTAAGGCTACGACACCCCTAGGCTTAGGATAGGGCACCCCTAAGCTTAGGCTAGGGCACTCCTAGGCTTAGGCTAAGGCTAGAGCTCCCATAGCCTAAGGCTAGGGCATCCCTAGGCTTAGGCTAGGGCACCCCTAGGCTTAGGCTAGGGCCCCCCTAAGCTTAGGCTAGGGCACCCCTAGGCTTAGGCTAAGGCTAGGGCTCCCCTAGCCTAAGGCTAGAGCACCCCTAGGCTTAGGCTAGGGCACCCCTAGGCTTAGGGTACGGCACCCCTAGACTTAGGCTAGGGCACCCTAGGCTTAGGCTAGGGCACCCATAGGCTTAGGCTAGGGCACCCCTAGGCTTAAGCTAAGGCTAGGGCTCCCCTAGCCTAAGGCTAGGGCACCCCTAGGCTTAAGCTAGGGTACCCCTAGGCTTAGGCTAGGGCACCCCTAGGCTTAAGCTAAGGCTAGGGCTCCCCTAACCTAAGGCTAGGGCACCCCTAGGCTTAGGCTAGAGCACCCCAGGCTTAGGCTAGGGCACCCCTAGGCTTGGGTTAAGGCTAGGGCTCCCCTAGCCTAAGGCTAGGGCACGCCTAGGCTTAGGCTAGGGCACCCCTAGGCTTAGGCTACGGCACCCCTAGGCTTAGGCTACGGCACCCCTAGGCTTAGGCTAGGGCCCCCTAGGCTTAGGCTAGTGCACCCCTAGGCTTAGGCTAAGGCTAGGGCTCCCCTACCCTAAGGCTAGGGAACCCCTACCCTTAGGCTAGGGCACCCCAAGGCTTAGGCTAGGGCACCCCTAGCCTTGGGCTAGGGCTAGGGCTCCCTAGCCTAAGGCTAGGGCTCCCCTAGGCTTTGGCAAGGGCACCCCTAGGCTTAGGCTAGGGCTAGGGCTCCCTAGCCTAAGGCTAGGGCACCTCTAGGCTTAGGTTAGGGCACCCCTAGGCTTAAACTAAGGCTACGGCTCGACTAGCCTAAGGCTCGGGCACCCCTTGGCTTAGGCTAGGGCACCCCTAGGCTTAGGCTAAGGCTAGAGCTCCCCTATCCTAAGGCTAGGGCACCTCTAGGCTTAGGCTAGGGCACCCCTAAGCTTAGGCTAGGGCACCCGTAGGCTTAGGCTAGGGCACCCCTAGGCTTAAGCTAAGGCTAGGGCTCCCCTAGCCTAAGGCTAGGGAACCCCTACCCTTAGGCTAGGGCACCCCTAGTCTTAGGCTAGGGCACCCCTAGGCTTGGGCTAAGGCTAGGGCTCCCCTAGCATAAGGCTAGGGCACCCCTAGGCTTAGGCTAGGGTATCCCTAGGCTTAGGCCAGGGCACCCCTAGGCTTAGCCTAAGGCTCCGGCTCGACTAGCCTAAGGCTAGGGCAACCCTAGGCTTAGGCTAGGGCACCCCTAGGCTTAGGCTAGGGCATCCCTAGGCTTAGGCTACGGCTAGGGTTCCCCTAGCACAAGGCTAGGACACCCCTAGGCTTAAGCTAGGGCACCCATAGGCTTAGGCTAGGGCACCCCTAGGCTTAGACTAAGGCTATGGCTCGACTAGCCTAAGGCTAGGGCACCCCTAGGCTTAGGCTAGGGCACCCCTAGGCTTAGGCTAGGGCACCCATAGGCATAGGCTAAAGCTAGGGCTCCCCTAGCCTAAGACTATGGCACCTCTAGGCTTAGGCTAGGGCACCCCTAGGCTTAGACTAAGGTTACGGCTCGACTAGCCTAAGGCTAGGGCACCCCTAGGCTTAGGCTAGGGCACCCCTAGGCTTAAGCTAGGGCACCCCTAGGCTTAGGCTAAGGCTAGAGCTCCCCTAGCCTAAGGCTAGGGCACCTCTAGGCTTAGGCTAGGGCACCCCTAGGCTTAGGCTAGGCCACCCCTAGGCTTAGGCTAGGGCACCCCTAGGCTTAGGCTAAGGTAGGGCTCCCCTAGCCTAAGGATAGGGCTTCCCTAGGCTTAGGCTAGGGCACCCCTAGGCTTAGGCTAGGGCACCCCTAGGCTGAGGTTAAGGTTAGGGCTCCCCTTGCCTAAGGCTAGGACACCCCTAGGCTTAGGCTAGGGCACCCCTAGACTTAGGCTAGGGCACCCCTAGGCTTAGGCTAGGGCACCCCTAGGCTGAGGTTAAGGTTAGGGCTCCCCTAGCCTAAGGCTAGGGCACCCCTAGCCTAAGGCTAGGGCACCCCTAGGCTTAGGCTAGGGCACCCCTAGGCTGAGGTTAAGGTTAGGGCTTCCCTTGTCTAAGGCTAGGACACCCCTAGGCTTAGGCTAGGGCACCCTTAGGCTTAGGCTAGGGCACCCCTAGGCTTAGGCTAGGGCACCCCTAGGCTGAGGTTAAGGTTAGGGCTCCCCTAGCCTAAGACTAGGGCACCCCTAGCCTAAGGCTAGGTCACCCCTAGGCTTAGGCTAGGGCATCCCTGGGCTTAGGCTAAGGCTAGGGCTCCCATAGCCCAAGGCTAGGGCACCCTTGGCTTAGGCTAGGGCACCCCTAGGCTTAGGCTAGGGCACCCCTAGGCTTAGGCTAGGGTACCCCTAGGCTTAGGCTAAGGCTAGGGCTCCCCTAGACTAAGGCTAGGGCACCACTATCCTAAGGCTAGGGAAACCCTAGGCTTAGGCTAGGGCACACCTAGGATTAGGCTAAGGCTAAGGCTCCCATAGCCCAAGGCTAGGGCACCCCTAGGCTTAGGCTAGGGCACCCCTAGGCTTAGGCTAGGGCACCCCTAGGCTTAGGTTAGGGCACCCCTAGGCTTAGGCTAAGGCTAGGGCTCCAATAGCCTAAGGGTAGGGCACCCCTAGGCTTAGCCTAGGGCACCCCTAGCTTAGGCTAAGGCTAGGGCACCCCTAGGCTTCAGCTAGGGCACCGCTAGGCTAAGGCTAGGGCACCCCTAGGCTTAGGCTAAGACTAGAGCTCCCCTAGCCTAAGACTAGGGCACATCTACGCTTAGGCTAGGGCACCCCTAGGCTTAGGCTAAGGCCAGGGCTCCCCTAGCCCAAGGCTAGGGCATCCCTAGGATTAGGCTAGTGCACCCCTAGGCTTAGGCTAGGGCACCCCTAGGCTTAGGTTAAGCTTAGGGCTCCCCTAGCCTAAGGCTAGGACACCCCTAGGCTTAGGATAGGGCACCCCTAAGCTTAGGCTAGGGCACTCCTAGGCTTAGGCTAAGGCTAGAGCTCCCATAGCCTAAGGCTAGGGCATCCCTAGGCTTAGGCTAGGGCACCCCTAGGCTTAGGCTAGGGCCCCCCTAATCTTAGGCTAGGGCACCCCTAGGCTTAGGCTAAGGCTAGGGCTCCCCTAGCCTAAGGCTAGAGCACCCCTAGGCTTAGGCTAGGGCACCCCTAGGCTTAGGGTACGGCACCCCTAGACTTAGGCTAGGGCACCCTAGGCTTAGGCTAGGGCACCCATAGGCTTAGGCTAGGGCACCCCTAGGCTTAAGCTAAGGCTAGGGCTCCCCTAGCCTAAGGCTAGGGCACCCCTAGGCTTAAGCTAGGGTACCCCTAGGCTTAGGCTAGGGCACCCCTAGGCTTAAGCTAAGGCTAGGGCTCCCCTAACCTAAGGCTAGGGCACCCCTAGGCTTAGGCTAGAGCACCCCAGGCTTAGGCTAGGGCACCCCCAGGGCTTGGGTTAAGGCTAGGGCTCCCCTAGCCTAAGGCTAGGGCACGCCTAGGCTTAGGCTAGGGCACCCCTAGGCTTAGGCTACGGCACCCCTAGGCTTAGGCTACGGCACACCTAGGCTTAGGCTAGGGCCCCCTAGGTTTAGGCTAGTGCACCCCTAGGCTTAGGCTAAGGCTAGGGTTCCCCTACCCTAAGGCTAGGGAACCCCTACCCTTAGGCTAGGGCACCCCTAGGCTTAGGCTAGGGCACCCCTAGGCTTAGGCTAAGGCTAGGGCTCCCATAGCCCATGGCTAGGGCACCCGTAGGCTTAGGCTAGGGCACCCCTAGGCTTACGCTAGGGCACCCCTAGGCTTAGGCTAAGGCTAGGGCTCCCATAGCCTAAGGCTAGGGCATCCCTAGGCTTAGCCTAAGCTCTGGCTCGACTAGCCTAAGGCTAGGGCAACCCTAGGCTTAGGCTAGGGCACCCCTAGGCTTAGGCTAGGGCACCCCTAGGCTTAGGCTAGGGCACCCATAGGCATAGGCTAAAGCTAGGGCTCCCCTAGCCTAAGACTATGGCACCTCTAGGCTTAGGCTAGGGCACCCCTAGGCTTAGGCTAGGGCACCCCTAGGCTTAAGCTAGGGCACCCCTAGGCTTAGGCTAAGGCTAGAGCTCCCCTAGCCTAAGGCTAGGGCACCTCTAGGCTTAGGCTAGGGCACCCCTAGGCTTAGGCTAGGCCACCCCTAGGCTTAGGCTAGGGCACCCCTAGGCTTAGGCTAAGGTAGGGCTCCCCTAGCCTAAGGATAGGGCTTCCCTAGGCTTAGGCTAGGGCACCCCTAGGCTTAGGCTAGGGCACCCCTAGGCTGAGGTTAAGGTTAGGGCTCCCCTTGCCTAAGGCTAGGACACCCCTAGGCTTAGGCTAGGGCACCCCTAGACTTAGGCTAGGGCACCCCTAGGCTTAGGCTAGGGCACCCCTAGGCTGAGGTTAAGGTTAGGGCTCCCCTAGCCTAAGGCTAGGGCACCCCTAGCCTAAGGCTAGGGCACCCCTAGGCTTAGGCTAGGGCACCCCTAGGCTGAGGTTAAGGTTAGGGCTTCCCTTGTCTAAGGCTAGGACACCCCTAGGCTTAGGCTAGGGCACCCTTAGGCTTAGGCTAGGGCACCCCTAGGCTTAGGCTAGGGCACCCCTAGGCTGAGGTTAAGGTTAGGGCTCCCCTAGCCTAAGGCAAGGGCACCCCTAGCCTAAGGCTAGGTCACCCCTAGGCTTAGGCTAGGGCATCCCTGGGCTTAGGCTAAGGCTAGGGTTCCCATAGCCCAAGGCTAGGGCACCGTTGGCTTAGGCTAGGGCACCCCTAGGCTTAGGCTAGGGCACCCCTAGGCTTAGGCTAGGGTACCCCTAGGCTTAGGCTAAGGCTAGGGCTCCCCTAGACTAAGGCTAGGGCACCACTATCCTAAGGCTAGGGAAACCCTAGGCTTAGGCTAGGGCACACCTAGGATTAGGCTAAGGCTAAGGCTCCCATAGCCCAAGGCTAGGGCACCCCTAGGCTTAGGCTAGGGCACCCCTAGGCTTAGGCTAGGGCACCCCTAGGCTTAGGTTAGGGCACCCCTAGGCTTAGGCTAAGGCTAGGGCTCCCATAGCCTAAGGGTAGGGCACCCCTAGGCTTAGCCTAGGGCACCCCTAGCTTAGGCTAAGGCTAGGGCACCCCTAGGCTAAGGCTACGGCACCCCTAGGCTTAGGCTAAGACTAGAGCTCCCCTAGCCTAAGACTAGGGCACATCTACGCTTAGGCTAGGGCACCCCTAGGCTTAGGCTAAGGCCAGGGCTCTCCTAGCCCAAGGCTAGGGCATCCCTAGGATTAGGCTAGTGCACCCCTAGGCTTAGGCTAGGGCACCCCTAGGCTTAGGTTAAGCTTAGGGCTCCCCTAGCCTAAGGCTAGGACACCCCTAGGCTTAGGATAGGGCACCCCTAAGCTTAGGCTAGGGCACTCCTAGGCTTAGGCTAAGGCTAGAGCTCCCATAGCCTAAGGCTAGGGCATCCCTAGGCTTAGGCTAGGGCACCCCTAGGCTTAGGCTAGGGCCCCCCTAATCTTAGGCTAGGGCACCCCTAGGCTTAGGCTTAGGCTAGGGCTCCCCTAGCCTAAGGCTAGAGCACCCCTAGGCTTAGGCTAGGGCACCCCTAGGCTTAGGGTACGGCACCCCTAGACTTAGGCTAGGGCACCCTAGGCTTAGGCTAGGGCACCCATAGGCTTAGGCTAGGGCACCCCTAGGCTTAAGCTAAGGCTAGGGCTCCCCTAGCCTAAGGCTAGGGCACCCCTAGGCTTAAGCTAGGGTACCCCTAGGCTTAGGCTAGGGCACCCCTAGGCTTAAGCTAAGGCTAGGGCTCCCCTAACCTAAGGCTAGGGCACCCCTAGGCTTAGGCTAGAGCACCCCAGGCTTAGGCTAGGGCACCCCTAGGCTTGGGTTAAGGCTAGGGCTCCCCTAGCCTAAGGCTAGGGCACGCCTAGGCTTAGGCTAGGGCACCCCTAGGCTTAGGCTACGGCACCCCTAGGCTTAGGCTACGGCACCCCTAGGCTTAGGCTAGGGCCTCCTAGGCTTAGGCTAGTGCACCCCTAGGCTTAGGCTAAGGCTAGGGTTCCCCTACCCTAAGGCTAGGGAAACCCTACCCTTAGGCTAGGGCACCCCAAGGCTTAGGCTAGGGCACCCCTAGCCTTGGGCTAGGGCTAGGGCTCCCTAGCCTAAGGCTAGGGCACCTCTAGGCTTAGGTTAGGGCACCCCTAGGCTTAAACTAAGGCTACGGCTCGACTAGCCTAAGGCTCGGGCACCCGTTGGCTTAGGCTAGGCCACCCCTAGGCTTAGGCTAAGGCTAGAGCTCCCCTATCCTAAGGCTAGGGCACCTCTAGGCTTAGGCTAGGGCACCCCTAAGCTTAGGATAGGGCACCCGTAGGCTTAGGCTAGGGCACCCCTAGGCTTAAGCTAAGGCTAGGGCTCCCCTAGCCTAAGGCTAGGGAACCCCTACCCTTAGGCTAGGGCACCCCTAGTCTTAGGCTAGGGCACCCCTAGGCTTGGGCTAAGGCTAGGGCTCCCCTAGCATAAGGCTAGGGCACCCCTAGGCTTAGGCTAGGGTACCCCTAGGCTTAGGCCAGGGCACCCCTAGGCTTAGCCTAAGGCTCCGGCTCGACTAGCCTAAGGCTAGGGCAACCCTAGGCTTAGGCTAGGGCACCCCTAGGCTTAGGCTAGGGCATCCCTAGGCTTAGGCTACGGCTAGGGTTCCCCTAGCACAAGGCTAGGACACCCCTAGGCTTAAGCTAGGGCACCCATAGGCTTAGGCTAGGGCACCCCTAGGCTTAGACTAAGGCTATGGCTCGACTAGCCTAGGGCTAGGGCACACCTCGGCTTAGGCTAGGGCACCCCTAGGCTTAGGCTAAGGCTAGGACTCCCCTAGCCTAAGACTAGGGCACCTCGAGGCTTAGGCAAGGGCACCCCTAGGCTTAGACTAAGGCTACGGCTCGACTAGCCTAAGGCTAGGGCACCCCTAGGCTTAGGCTAGGGAACCCCTAGGCTTAGGCTAGGGCACACCTAGACTTAGGCTAAGGCTAGAGCTCCCCTAGCCTAAGGCTAGGGCACCTCTAGTCTTAGGCTAGGGCACCCCTAGGCTTAGGCTAGGGCACCCCTAGGCTTAAGTTGGGCACCCCTAGGCTTAGGCTAGGGCACCCCTACGCTTAGGCTAGGGCACCACTAGGCTGAGGTTAAGGTTAGGGCTCCCCTAGCCTAAGGCTAGGACACCCCTAGGCTTAGGCTAGGGTACCCCTAGCTTATGCTAAGGCTAGGGCTCCCCTAGCCTAAGGCTAGGGCACCCCTAGCGTAAGGCTAGGGCACCCCTAGGCTTAGGCTAGGGCACCCCTAGGGTTAGGCTAAGGCTAGGGCTCCCATAGCCCAAGGCTAGGGCACCACTAGGCTTAGGCTAGGGCACACCTAGGCTTAGGCTAGGGCACCCCTAGGCTTAGGCTAAGGCTAGGGCTCACATAGCCTAAGGCTAGGGCACCCCTAGGCTTAGCCTAGGGCACCCCTAGCTTAGGCTAAGGCTAGGGCAGCCCTAGGCTTAGGCTAGGGCACCCCTAGGCTTAGGCTAAGGCTAGAGCTCCCCTAGCCTAATACTAGGGCACCTCTAGGCCTATGCTAGGGCACCCCTAGGCTTAGGCTAGGGCACCCCTAGGCTTAGGTTAAGCTTAGGGCTCCCCTAGCCTAAGGCTAGGACACCCCTAGGCTTAGGATAGGGCACCCCTAGGCTTAGGCTAGGGTACCCCTAGGCTTAGGCTAAGGCTAGGGCTCCCCTAGCCTAAGGCTAGGGCACCCCTAGCCTAAGGCTAGGGCACCCCTAGGCTTAGGCTAGGGCAGAACTAGGCTTAGGCTAAGGCTAGGGCTCCCATAGCCCAAGGCTAGGGCACCCGTAGGCTTAGGCTAGGGCACCCCTAGGCTTACGCTAGGGCACCCCTAGGCTTAGGCTAGGGCCCCCCGAAGCTTAGGCTAGGGCACCCCTAGGCTTAGGCTAAGGCTAGGGCTCCCCTAGTCTAAGGCTAGGGCACCCTTAGGCTTAGACTAGGGCACCCCTAGGCTTAGGCTACGGCACCCCTAGGCTTAGGCTACGGCACCCCTAGGCTTAGGCTAGGGCCTCCTAGGCTTAGGCTAGTGCACCCCTAGGCTTAGGCTAAGGCTAGGGTTCCCCTACCCTAAGGCTAGGGAACCCCTACCCTTAGGCTAGGGCACCCCAAGGCTTAGGCTAGGGCACCCCTAGCCTTGGGCTAGGGCTAGGGCTCCCTAGCCTAAGGCTAGGGCTCCCCTAGGCTTTGGCAAGGGCACCCCTAGGCTTAGGCTAGGGCTAGGGCTCCCTAGCCTTAGGCTAGGGCACCTCTAGGCTTAGGTTAGGGCACCCCTAGGCTTAAACTAAGGCTACGGCTCGACTAGCCTAAGGCTCGGGCACCCGTTGGCTTAGGCTAGGCCACCCCTAGGCTTAGGCTAAGGCTAGAGCTCCCCTATCCTAAGGCTAGGGCACCTCTAGGCTTAGGCTAGGGCACCCCTAAGCTTAGGATAGGGCACCCGTAGGCTTAGGCTAGGGCACCCCTAGGCTTAAGCTAAGGCTAGGGCTCCCCTAGCCTAAGGCTAGGGAACCCCTACCCTTAGGCTAGGGCACCCCTAGTCTTAGGCTAGGGCACCCCTAGGCTTGGGCTAAGGCTAGGGCTCCCCTAGCATAAGGCTAGGGCACCCCTAGGCTTAGGCTAGGGTACCCCTAGGCTTAGGCCAGGGCACCCCTAGGCTTAGCCTAAGGCTCCGGCTCGACTAGCCTAAGGCTAGGGCAACCCTAGGCTTAGGCTAGGGCACCCCTAGGCTTAGGCTAGGGCATCCCTAGGCTTAGGCTACGGCTAGGGTTCCCCTAGCACAAGGCTAGGACACCCCTAGGCTTAAGCTAGGGCACCCATAGGCTTAGGCTAGGGCACCCCTAGGCTTAGACTAAGGCTATGGCTCGACTAGCCTAGGGCTAGGGCACACCTCGGCTTAGGCTAGGGCACCCCTAGGCTTAGGCTAAGGCTAGGACTCCCCTAGCCTAAGACTAGGGCACCTCGAGGCTTAGGCAAGGGCACCCCTAGGCTTAGACTAAGGCTACGGCTCGACTAGCCTAAGGCTAGGGCACCCCTAGGCTTAGGCTAGGGAACCCCTAGGCTTAGGCTAGGGCACACCTAGACTTAGGCTAAGGCTAGAGCTCCCCTAGCCTAAGGCTAGGGCACCTCTAGTCTTAGGCTAGGGCACCCCTAGGCTTAGGCTAGGGCACCCCTAGGCTTAAGTTGGGCACCCCTAGGCTTAGGCTAGGGCACCCCTACGCTTAGGCTAGGGCACCACTAGGCTGAGGTTAAGGTTAGGGCTCCCCTAGCCTAAGGCTAGGACACCCCTAGGCTTAGGCTAGGGTACCCCTAGCTTATGCTAAGGCTAGGGCTCCCCTAGCCTAAGGCTAGGGCACCCCTAGCGTAAGGCTAGGGCACCCCTAGGCTTAGGCTAGGGCACCCCTAGGGTTAGGCTAAGGCTAGGGCTCCCATAGCCCAAGGCTAGGGCACCACTAGGCTTAGGCTAGGGCACACCTAGGCTTAGGCTAGGGCACCCCTAGGCTTAGGCTAAGGCTAGGGCTCACATAGCCTAAGGCTAGGGCACCCCTAGGCTTAGCCTAGGGCACCCCTAGCTTAGGCTAAGGCTAGGGCAGCCCTAGGCTTAGGCTAGGGCACCCCTAGGCTTAGGCTAAGGCTAGAGCTCCCCTAGCCTAATACTAGGGCACCTCTAGGCCTATGCTAGGGCACCCCTAGGCTTAGGCTAGGGCACCCCTAGGCTTAGGTTAAGCTTAGGGCTCCCCTAGCCTAAGGCTAGGACACCCCTAGGCT
The DNA here is from genome assembly GCF_050624435.1 of Tenrec ecaudatus. Taxonomy (NCBI): domain Eukaryota; kingdom Metazoa; phylum Chordata; class Mammalia; order Afrosoricida; family Tenrecidae; genus Tenrec; species Tenrec ecaudatus. Next base: position 52,684 of record NW_027458100.1, read on the forward strand.
TAGGATAGGGCACCCCTAGGCTTAGGCTAGGGTACCCCTAGGCTTAGGCTAAGGCTAGGGCTCCCCTAGCCTAAGGCTAGGGCACCCCTAGCCTAAGGCTAGGGCACCCCTAGGCTTAGGCTAGGGCAGAACTAGGCTTAGGCTAAGGCTAGGGCTCCCATAGCCCAAGGCTAGGGCACCCGTAGGCTTAGGCTAGGGCACCCCTAGGCTTACGCTAGGGCACCCCTAGGCTTAGGCTAGGGCCCCCCGAAGCTTAGGCTAGGGCACCCCTAGGCTTAGGCTAAGGCTAGGGCTCCCCTAGTCTAAGGCTAGGGCACCCTTAGGCTTAGACTAGGGCACCCCTAGGCTTAGGCTACGGCACCCCTAGGCTTAGGCTCGGGCACCCCTAGGCTTAGGCTAGGGCACCCATAGGTTTAGGCTAGTGCACTCCTAGGCTTAAGCTAAGGCTAGGGCTCCCATAGCCTAAGGCTAGGGCACCCCTAGGCTTAGGCTACGGCACCCCTAGGATGAGGCTAGGGCACCCCTAGGCTTAGGCTTGGGCACCGCTAGGCTTAGGCTAGGGCACCCCTAGGCTTAGGTTAAGGTTGGGCTCCCCTAACCTAAGGCTAGGACACCCTTAGGTTTAGGCTTGGGCACCCTAGGCTTAGGCTAGGATACCCCTAGGCTTAGGCTAAGGCATGGGCAAACCTAGGCTTAGGCTAGGGCACCCCTAGGCTTAGGCTAAGGCTAGGGCTCCCATAGCCTAAGGCTAGGGCACCCCTAGGCTTAGCCTAGGGCACCCCTAGCTTAGGCTAAGGCTAGGGCACACCTAGGCTTAGGCTAGGACACCCCTAGGCTTAGGCTAGGGCACCCCTAGGCTTAGGCTAAGGCTAGAACTCCCCTAGCCTAAGACTAGGGCACCTCTAGGCTTAGGCTAGGGCCCCCTAGGCTTAGGCTAGGGCACCCCTAGGCTTAGGTTAAGTTTAGGGCTCCCGTAGCCTAAGGCTAGGACAACCCTAGGCTTAGGATAGTGCATCCCTAGGCTTAGGCTAGGGTACCCCTAGGCTTAGGCTAAGGCTAGGGCTCCCCTAGCCTAAGGCTAGGGCACCCCGAGCATAAGGCTAGGGCACCGCTAGGCTTAGGCTAGGGCACCCCTAGGCTTAGGCTAAGGCTAGGGCTCCCATAGCCCATGGCTAGGGCACCCGTAGGCTTAGGCTAGCGCACCCCTAGGCTTACGCTAGGGCACCCCTAGGCTTAGGCTAAGGCTAGGGCTCCCATAGCCTAAGGCTAGGGCATCCCTAGGCTTAGGCTAGGGCACCCCTAGGCTTAGGCTAGGGCACCCCTAGGCTTAGGCTAAGGCTAGGGCTCCCCTAGCCTAAGACTAGGGCACCTCTAGGCTTAGGCTAGGGCACCCCTAGGCTTATGCTAAGGCTACGGCTCGACTACCCTAAGGCTAGGGCACCCCTAGGCTTAGGCTAGGGCACCCCTAGGCTTAGGCTAGGGCACCCCTAGGCTTAGGCTAGGGCATCTCTAGGCTAAGGCTACGGCTAGGGCTCCCCTAGCACAAGGCTAGGACACCCCTAAGCTTAGGCTAGGGCACCCCTAAGCTTAGGCTAGGGCACCCCTAGGCTTAGGCTAAGGCTAGGGCTCCCCTAGCCTAAGGCTAGGGCACCCTTAGGCTTAGACTAGGGCACCCCTAGGCTTAGGCTACGGCACCCCTAGGCTTAGGCTCGGGCACCCTTAGGCTTAGACTAGGGCACCCCTAGGCTTAGGCTACGGCACCCCTAGGCTTAGGCTCTGGCACCCCTAGGCTTACGCTAGGGCACCCCTAGGCTTAAGGTAAGGCTAGGGCTCCCCTAACCTAAGGATAGGGCACCCCTAGGCTTAGGCTAGGGCACTCCTAGGCTTAAGCTAAGGCTAGGGCTCCCCTAGCCTAAGGCTAGGGAACCCCTACCCTTAGGCTAGGACACCCCTAGGCTTAGGCTAGGGCACCCCTAGGCTTAGGCTACGGCACCCCTAGGATGAGGCTAGGGCACCCCTAGGCTTAGGCTAGGGCACCCCTAGAATTAGCCTAAGGCTAGGGATCCCCTAGCCTTAGGTTAGGGCACCCCTAGGCTTAGGCTTGGGCACCGCTAGGCTTAGGCTTGGGCACCCCTAGGCTTAGGTTAAGGTTAGGGCTCCCCTAACCTAAGGCTAGGACACCCTTAGGTTTAGGCTTGGGCACCCCTAGGCTTAGGCTAGGATACCCCTAGTCTTAGGCTAAGACTAGGGCTTCCCTAGCCTAAGGCTAGGGCACCCCTAGCCTAAGGCTAGGGCACATCTAGCCTAAGGCAAGGGCACCCCTAGGCTTAGGCTTGGGCACCCCTAGGCTTAGGCTAGGGCACCCCTAGGCTTAGGCTAAGGCTAGGGCTCCCATAGCCTAAGGCTAGGGCACCCCTAGGCTTAGGCTAGGGCACCCCTAGGCTTAGGCTAGGGCACCCCTAGGCTTAGGCTAAGGCTAGAGCTCCCCTAGCCTAAGACTAGGGCACCTCTAGGCTTATGCTAGGGCACCCCTAGGCTTAGGCTAAGGCTAGGGTTCCCCTTGCCTAAGGCTAGGGCATCCCTAGGCTTAGGCTAGGGCACCCCTAGGCTTAGGCTAGGGCACCCCTAGGCTTAGGTTAAGCTTAGGGTTCCCGTAGCCTAAGGCTAGGACACCCCTAGGCTTAGGATAGGGCACCCCTAGGCTTAGGCTAGGGTACCCCTAGGCTTAGAATAAGGCTAGGGCTCCCCAAGCCTAAGGCTAGGGCACCCCGAGCCTAAGGCTAGGGCACCCCTAGGCTTAGGCTAGCGCACCCCTAGGCTTAGGCTAAGGATAGGGCTCCCATAGCCCATTTCTAGGGCAACCGTAGGCTTAGGCTAGGGCACCCCTAGGCTTACGCTAGGGCACCCCTAGGCTTAGGCTAAGGCTAGGGCTCCCATAGCCTAAGGCTAGGGCATCCCTAGGCTTAGGCTAGGGCACCCCTAGGCTTAGGCTAAGGCTAGGGCTCCCCTAGCCTAAGACTAGGGCACCTCTAGGCTTAGGCTAGGGCACCCCTAGCCTTAGACTAAGGCTACGGCTCGACTACCCTAAGGCTAGGGCAACCCTAGGCTTAGGCTAGGGCACCCCTAGGCTTAGGCTAGGGTACCCCTAGGCTTAGGCTAGGCCATCCCTAGGCTAAGGCTACGGCTACGGCTCCTCTAGCACAAGGCTAGAACACCCCTAGGCTTAAGCTAGGGCACCCATAGGCTTAGGCTAGGGCACCCCTAGGCTTAGACTAAGGCTATGGCTCGACTAGCTTAAGGCTAGGGCACCCCTAGGCTTAGGCTAGGGCAACCCTAGGCTTAGTCTAGGGCACCCCTAGTCTTAGGCTAAGGCTAGAGCTCCCCTAGCCTAAGGCTAGGGCACCTCTAGGCTTAGGCTAGGGCACCCTAGGCTTAGGCTAAGGCTAGGGCTCCCCTAGCCAAAGACTAGGGCACCTCTAGGCTTAGGTTAGGGCACCCCTAGGCTTAGGCTAGGGCACCCGTAGGCTTAGGCTAAGGCACCCCTAGGCTTAAGCTAAAGCTAGGGCTCCCCTAGTCTAAGGCTAGGGAACCCCTACCCTTAGGCTAGGGCACCCTTAGGCTTAGGCTAGGGCACCCCTGGGCTTGGGCTAAGGCTAGGTCTCCCCTAGCATAAGGCAAGGCACCCCTAGGCTTAGGCTAGGGCACCCCTAGGCTTAGGCTACGGCACCCGTAGGCTTCGGCTAGGGCACCCCTAGAAGTAGCCTAAGGCTAGGGATCCCCTAGCCTAAGGTTAGGGCACCTCTAGGCTTAGGCTAGGGCACCCCTAGGCTTAGGCTAGGGCACCCCTAGGCTTAGCCTAAGCTCTGGCTCGACTAGCCTAAGGCTAGGGCACCCCTAGGCTTAAGCTAGGGCACCCCTAGGCTTAGGCTAAGGCTAGAGCTCCCCTAGCCTAAGGCTAGGGCACCTCTAGGCTTAGGCTAGGGCACCCCTAGGCTTAGGCTAGGGGACCCCTAGGCTTAGGCTAGGGCACCCCTAGGCTTAGGCTAAGGCTAGGGCTCCCATAGCCTAAGGGTAGGGCACCCCTAGGCTTAGCCTAGGGCACCCCTAGCTTAGGCTAAGGCTAGGGCACCCCTAGGCTTCAGCAAGGGCACCCCTAGGCTTAGGCTAGGGCACCCCTAGGCTTAGGCTAAGGCTAGAGCTCCCCTAGCCTAAGACGAGGGCACCTCTAGGCTTAGGCTAGGGCACCCCTAGGCTTAGGCTAAGGCTAGGGCTCCCCTAGCCCAAGGCTAGGGCATCCCTAGGCTTAGGCTAGTGCACCCCTAGGCTTAGGCTAGGGCACCCCTAGGCTTAGGTTAAGCTTAGGGCTCCCCTAGCCTAAGGGTACGACACCCCTAGGCTTAGGATAGGGCACCCCTAAGCTTAGGCTAGGGCACTCGTAGGCTTAGGCTAAGGCTAGAGCTCCCATAGCCTAAGACTAGGGCAACTCTAGGCTTAGGCTAGGGCACCCCTAGGCTTAGGCTAAGGCTAGGGCTCCCCTAGCCCAAGGCTAGGGCATCCCTAGGCTTAGGCTTGTGCACCCCTAGGCTTAGGCTAGGGCACCCCTAGGCTTAGGCTACGGCACCCCTAGACTTAGGCTAGGGTACCCCTAGGCTTAGGCTAGGGCACCCATAGGCTTAGAATAGGGCACCCCTAGGCTTAGGCTAGGGCACCCCTAGGCTTAGGCTAAGGCTAGAGCTCCCCTACCCTAAGGCTTGGGCACCTGTAGGCTTAGGCTAGGGCACCCCTAAGCTTAGGGTAGGGCACCTGTAGGCTTAGGCTAGGGCACCCCTAGGCTTAGGCTAAGGCTAGGGCTCCCCTAGTCTAAGGCTAGGGCACCCTTAGGCTTAGACTAGGGCACCCCTAGGCTTAGGCTACGGCACCCCTAGGCTTAGGCTCGGGCACCCTTAGGCTTAGACTAGGGCACCCCTAGGCTTAGGCTACGGCACCCCTAGGCTTAGGCTCTGGCACCCCTAGGCTTACGCTAGGGCACCCCTAGGCTTAAGGTAAGGCTAGGGCTCCCCTAACCTAAGGATAGGGCACCCCTAGGCTTAGGCTAGGGCACTCCTAGGCTTAAGCTAAGGCTAGGGCTCCCCTAGCCTAAGGCTCGGGAACCCCTACCCTTAGGCTAGGACACCCCTAGGCTTAGGCTAGGGCACCCCTAGGCTTAGGCTACGGTACCCCTAGGATGAGGCTAGGGCACCCCTAGGCTTAGGCTAGGGCACCCCTAGAATTAGCCTAAGGCTAGGGATCCCCTAGCCTTAGGTTAGGGCACCCCTAGGCTTAGGCTTGGGCACCGCTAGGCCTAGGCTAGGGCACCCCTAGGCTTAGGTTAAGGTCAGGGCTCCCCTAACCTAAGGCTAGGACACCCTTAGGTTTAGGCTTGGGCACCCCTAGGCTTAGGCTAGGATACCCCTAGGCTTAGGCTAAGACTAGGGCTCCCCTAGCCTAAGGCTAGGGCACCCCTAGCCTAAGGCTAGGGCACATCTAGCCTAAGGCAAGTGCACCCCTAGGCTTAGGCTTGGTCACCCCTAGGCTTAGGCTAGGGCACCCCTAGGCTTAGGCTAAGGCTAGGGCTCCCATAGCCTAAGGCTAGGGCACCCCTAGGCTTAGGCTAGGGCACCCCTAGGCTTAGGCTAGGGCACCCCTAGGCTTAGGCTAAGGCTAGAGCTCCCCTAGCCTAAGACTAGGGCACCTCTAGGCTTAGGCTAGGGCACCCCTAGGCTTAGGCTAAGGCTAGGGTTCCCCTTGCCTAAGGCTAGGGCATCCCTAGGCTTAGGCTAGGGCACCCCTAGGCTTAGGCTAGGGCACCCCTAGGCTTAGGTTAAGCTTAGGGTTCCCGTAGCCTAAGGCTAGGACACCCCTAGGCTTAGGATAGGGCACCCCTAGGCTTAGGCTAGGGTACCCCTAGACTTAGAATAAGGCTATGGCTCCCCTAGCCTAAGGCTAGGGCACCCCGAGCCTAAGGCTAGGGCACCCCTAGGCTTAGGCTAGGGCACCCCTAGGCTTAGGCTAAGGCTAGGGCTCCCATAGCCCATGGCTAGGGCAACCGTAGGCTTAGGCTAGGGCACCCCTAGGCTTACGCTAGGGCACCCCTAGGCTTAGGCTAAGGCTAGGGCTCCCATAGCCTAAGGCTAGGGCATCCCTAGGCTTAGGCTAGGGCACCCCTAGGCTTAGGCTAAGGCTAGGGCTCCCCTAGCCTAAGACTAGGGCACCTCTAGGCTTAGGCTAGGGCACCCCTAGCCTTAGACTAAGGCTACGGCTCGACTACCCTAAGGCTAGGGCAACCCTAGGCTTAGGCTAGGGCACCCCTAGGCTTAGGCTAGGGCACCCCTAGGCTTAGGCTAGGCCATCCCTAGGCTAAGGCTACGGCTACGGCTCCTCTAGCACAAGGCTAGAACACCCCTAGGCTTAAGCTAGGGCACCCATAGGCTTAGGCTAGGGCACCCCTAGGCTTAGACTAAGGCTATGGCTCGACTAGCTTAAGGCTAGGGCACCCCTAGGCTTAGGCTAGGGCAACCCTAGGCTTAGTCTAGGGCACCCCTAGTCTTAGGCTAAGGCTAGAGCTCCCCTAGCCTAAGGCTAGGGCACCTCTAGGCTTAGGCTAGGGCACCCCTAGGCTTAGGCTAGGGCACCCCTAGGCTTAGGCTAGGGCACCCTAGGCTTAGGCTAAGGCTAGGGCTCCCCTAGCCAAAGACTAGGGCACCTCTAGGCTTAGGTTAGGGCACCCCTAGGCTTAGGCTAGGGCACCTGTAGGCTTAGGCTAAGGCACCCCTAGGCTTAAGCTAAAGCTAGGGCTCCCCTAGTCTAAGGCTAGGGAACCCCTACCCTTAGGCTAGGGCACCCTTAGGCTTAGGCTAGGGCACCCCTAGGCTTGGGCTAAGGCTAGGTCTCCCCTAGCATAAGGCAAGGCACCCCTAGGCTTAGGCTAGGGCACCCCTAGGCTTAGGCTACGGCACCCGTAGGCTTCGGCTAGGGCACCCCTAGAAGTAGCCTAAGGCTAGGGATCCCCTAGCCTAAGGTTAGGGCACCTCTAGGCTTAGGCTAGGGCACCCCTAGGCTTAGGCTAGGGCACCCCTAGGCTTAGCCTAAGCTCTGGCTCGACTAGCCTAAGGCTAGGGCACCCCTAGGCTTAAGCTAGGGCACCCCTAGGCTTAGGCTAAGGCTAGAGCTCCCCTAGCCTAAGGCTAGGGCACCTCTAGGCTTAGGCTAGGGCACCCCTAGGCTTAGGCTAGGCGACCCCTAGGCTTAGGCTAGGGCACCCCTAGGCTTAGGCTAAGGCTAGGGCTCCCATAGCCTAAGGGTAGGGCACCCCTAGGCTTAGCCTAGGGCACCCCTAGCTTAGGCTAAGGCTAGGGCACCCCTAGGCTTCAGCAAGGGCACCCCTAGGCTTAGGCTAGGGCACCCCTAGGCTTAGGCTAAGGCTAGAGCTCCCCTAGCCTAAGACGAGGGCACCTCTAGGCTTAGGCTAGGGCACCCCTAGGCTTAGGCTAAGGCTAGGGCTCCCCTAGCCCAAGGCTAGGGCATCCCTAGGCTTAGGCTAGTGCACCCCTAGGCTTAGGCTAGGGCACCCCTAGGCTTAGGTTAAGCTTAGGGCTCCCCTAGCCTAAGGGTACGACACCCCTAGGCTTAGGATAGGGCACCCCTAAGCTTAGGCTAGGGCACTCGTAGGCTTAGGCTAAGGCTAGAGCTCCCATAGCCTAAGACTAGGGCAACTCTAGGCTTAGGCTAGGGCACCCCTAGGCTTAGGCTAAGGCTAGGGCTCCCCTAGCCCAAGGCTAGGGCATCCCTAGGCTTAGGCTTGTGCACCCCTAGGCTTAGGCTAGGGCACCCCTAGGCTTAGGCTACGGCACCCCTAGACTTAGGCTACGGCACCCCTAGGCTTAGGCTAGGGCACCCAAAGGCTTAGAATAGGGCACCCCTAGGCTTAAGCTAAGGCTAGGGCTCCCCTAGCCTAAGGCTAGGGCACCCCTAGGCTTAGGCTAGGGTACCCCTAGGCTTAGGCTAGGGCACCCCTAGGCTTAAGCTAAGGCTAGGGCTCCCCTAACCTAAGGCTAGGGCACCCCTAGGCTTAGGCTAGAGCACCCTAGGCTTAGGCTAGGGCACCCCTAGGCTTGGGCTAAGGCTAGGGCTCCCCTAGCCTAAGGCTAGGGCACGCCTAGGCTTAGGCTAGGGCACCCCTAGGCTTAGGCTACGGCACCCCTAGGCTTAGGCTACGGCACCCCTAGGCTTAGGCTACGGCCCCCTAGGCTTAGGCTAGGGCTCCCCTAGCCTAAGGCTAGGGAACCCCTACCCTTAGGCTAGGGCACCCCAAGTCTTAGGCTAGGGCACCCCTAGCCTTGGGCTAGGGCTAGGGCTCCCCTAGGCTTAGGCAAGGGCACCCCTAGGCTTAGGCTAAGGCTAGGGCTCCCCTAGCCTAAGGCTAGGGCACCTCTAGGCTTAGACTAGGGCACCCCAAGGCTTAAACGAAGGCTACGGCTCGACTTGCCTAAGGCTCGGGCACCCCTAGGCTTAGGCTAGGGCACCCCTAGGCTTAGGCTAAGGCTAGAGCTCCCCTACCCTAAGGCTTGGGCACCTGTAGGCTTAGGCTAGGGCACCCCTAGGCTTAAGCTAAGGCTAGGGCTCCCCTAGGTTTAGCCTAAGGCTCCGGCTCGACTAGCCTCAGGCTAGGGCAACCCTAGGCTTAGGCTAGGGCATCCCTAGGCTTAGGCTACGGCTAGGGTTCCCCTTGCACAAGGCTAGGACACCCCTAGGCTTAAGCTAGGGCACCCATCGGCTTAGACTAAGGCTATGGCTCGACTACCCTAAGGCTAGGGCACCCCTAGGCTTAGGCTAGGGAACCCCTAGCCTTAGGCTAAGGCTAGGGCTCCCCTAGCCTAAGACTAGGGCACCTCGAGGCTTAGGCTAGGGCACCCCTAGGCTTAGACTAAGGCTACGGCTCGACTAGCCTAAGTCTAGGGCACACCTAGGCTTAGGCTAGGCCACCCCTAGGCTTAGGCTAGGGCACACCTAGGCTTAGGCTAAGGCTAAAGCTCCCCTAGCCTAAGGCTAGGGCACCTCTAGGCTTAGGCTAGGGAACCCCTAGGCTTAGGCTAGGGCACCCCTAGGCTTAAGTTGGGCACCCCAGGGTTAGGCTAAGGCTAGGGCTCCCCTAGCCTAAGACCAGGGCACCTCGAGGCTTAGGCTAGGGCACCCCTAGGCTTAGACTAAGGCTACGGCTCGACTAGCCTAAGGCTAGGGCACCCCTAGGCTTAGGCTAGGGCACCCCTAGGCTTAGGCTAGGGCACACTTAGGCTTAGGCTAAGGCTAGAGCTCCCCTAGCCTAAGGCTAGGGCACCTCTAGGCTTAGGCTAGGGCACCCCTAGGCTTAGGCTAGGGCACCCCTAGGCTTAAGTTGGGCACCCCTAGGCTTAGGCTAAGGCTAGGGCTCCCCTAGCCTAAGGATAGGGCATCCCTAGGCTTAGGCTAGGGAACCCCTACGCTTAGGCTAGGGCACCACTAGGCTGAGGTTAAGGTTAGGGCTCTCCTAGCCTAAGGCTAGGACACCCATAGCCTTAGGCTAGGGCACCCCTAGGCTTAGGCTAGGGCACCACTAGGCTTAGGCTAAGGCTAGGGCTCACATAGCCTAAGGCTAGGGCACCCTAGGCTTAGCCTAGGGCACCCCTAGCTTAGGCTAAGGCTAGGACAACCCTAGACTTAGGCTAGGGCACCCCTAGGCTTAGGCTAAGGCTAGAGCTCCCCTAGCTTAATACTAGGGCACCTCTAGGCTTATGCTAGGGCACCCCTAGGCTTAGGTTAGGGCACCCCTAGGCTTAGGTTAAGCTTAGGGCTCCCCTAGCCTAAGGCTAGGACACGCCTAGGCTTAGGATAGGGCACCCCTAGGCTTAGGCTATGGTACCCCTAGGCTTAGGCTAAGGCTAGGGCTCCCCTAGCCTAAGGCTAGGGCACCCCTAGCCTAAGGCTAGGGCACCCCTAGGCTTAGGCTAGGGCAGAACTAGGCTTAGGCTAAGGCTAGGGCTCCCATAGCCCAAGGCTAGGGCACCTGTAGGCTTAGGCTAGGGCACCCCTAGGCTTACGCTAGGGCACCCCTAGGCTTAGGCTAAGGCAAGGGCTCCCATAGCCTAAGGCTAGGGCATCCCTAGGCTTAGGCTAGGGCACTCCTAGGCTTAGGATAGGGCCCCCCTAAGCTTAGGCTATGGCCCCCCTAAGCTTAGGCTAGGGCACCCCTAGGCTTAGGTTAAGGTGAGGGCTCCCCTAACCTAAGGCTAGGACACCCTTAGGTTTAGCCTTGTGCACCCCTAGGCTTAGGCTAGGGTACCCCTAGGCTTAGGCTAAGGCTAGGGCTCCCCTAACCTAAGGCTAGGGCACCCCTAGCCTAAGCCTAGGGCACCCCTAGGCTTAGGCTAGGGCACCCCTAGGCTTAGGCTAGGGCACCCCTAGGCTTAGGCTAAGGCTAGGGCTCCCATAGCCCATGGCTAGGGCACCCGTAGGATTAGGCTAGGGCACCCCTAGGCTTACGCTAGGGCACCCCTAGGCTTAGGCTAAGGCTAGGGCTCCCATAGCCTAAGGCTAGGGCATCCCTAGGCTTAGGCTAGGGCACCCCTAGGCTTAGGCTACGGCACCCCTAGGATGAGGCTAGGGCACCCCTAGGCTTAGGCTAGGGCACCCCTAGAATTAGCCTAAGGCTAGGGATCCCCTAGCCTTAGGTTAGGGCACCCCTAGGCTTAGGCTTGGGCACCGCTAGGCTTAGGCTAGGAAACACCTAGGCTTAGGTTAAGGTTAGGGCTCCCCTAACCTAAGGCTAGGACACCCTTAGGTTTAGGCTTGGGCACCCCTAGGCTTAGGCTAGGGTAACCCTAGGCTTAGGCTAAGGCTAGGGCACCCCTAGCCTAAGGCTAGGGCACCCCTAGCCTAAGCCTAGGGCACCCCTAGGCTTAGGCTAGGGCACCCCTAGGCTTAGGCTAGGGCACCCCTAGATTAGGCTAAGGCTAGGGGTCCCATAGCCTAAGGCTAGGGCACCCCTAGGCTTAGCCTAGGGCACTCCTAGCTTAGGCTAAGGCTAGGGCACCCCTAGGCTTAGGCTAGGACACCCCTAGGCTTAGGCTAGGGCACCCCTAGGCTTAGGCTAAGGCTAGAGCTCCCCTAGCCTAAGACTAGGGCACCTCTAGGCTTAGGCTAGGGCACCCCTAGGCTTAGGCTAAGGCTAGGGTTCCCCTAGCCTAAGGCTAGTGCATCCCTAGGCTTAGGCTAGGGCACCCCTAGGCTTAGGCTAAGGCACCCCTAGGCTTAGGTTAAGCTTAGGGCTCCCGTAGCCTAAGGCTAGGACACCCCTAGGCTTAGGATAGTACAACCCTAGGCTTAGGCTAGGGTATCCCTAGGCTTAGGCTAAGGCTAGGGCTCCCCTAGCCTAAGGCTAGGGCACCCCGAGCCTAAGGCTAGGGCACCCCTAGGCTTAGGCTAGGGCACCCCTAGGCTTAGGCTAAGGCTAGGGCTCCCATAGCCCATGGCTAGGGCACCCGTAGGTTTAGGCTAGGGCACCCCTAGGCTTACGCTAGGGCACCCCTAGGCTTAGGCTAGGGCTCCCATAGCCTAAGGCTAGGGAATCCCTAGGCTTAGGCTAGGGCACCCCTAGGCTTAGGCTAAGGCTAGGACTCCCCTAGCCTAAGACTAGGGCACCTCTAGGCTTAGGCTAGGGCACCCCTAGGCTTAGACTAAGGCTACGGCTCGACTATCCTAAGGCTAGGGCACCCCTAGGCTTAGGCTAGGGCACCCCTAGGCTTAGGCTAGGGCACCCCTAGGCTTAGGCTAAGGCTAGGGCTCCCCTAGCCTAAGGATAGGGCATCCCTAGGCTTAGGCTAGGGCACCCCTAGGCTTAGGCTAGGGAACCCCTAGGCTGAGGTTAAGGTTAGGGCTCCCCTAGCCTAAGGCTAGGACACCCTTGGCTTAGGCTAGGGCACCCCTAGACTTAGGCTAGGGTACCCCTAGCTTATGCTAAGGCTAGGGCTCCCCTAGCCTAAGGCTAGGGCACGCCTAGCCTAAGGCTAGGGCACCCCTAGACTTAGGCTAGGGCACCCCTAGGCTTAGGCTAAGGCTAGGGCTCCCATAGCCCAAGGCTAGGGCACCCCTAGGCTTAGGCTAGGGCACCCCTAGGCTTAGGCTAGGGCAACCCTAGGCTTAGGCTAAGGCTAGAGCTCCCCTAGCCTAATACTAGGGCACCTCTAGGCTTATACTAGGGCACCCCTAGGCTTAGGCTAAGGCTAGGGCTCCCCTAGCCTAAGGCTAGGGCAACCCTAGGCTTAGGCTAGGGCACCCCTAGGCTTAGGCTAGGGCACCCCTAGGCTTAGGTTAAGCTTAGGGCTCCCCTACCCTAAGGCTAGGACACCCCTAGGATTAGGATAGGGCACCCCTAGGCTTAGGCTAGGGTACCCCTAGGCTTAGGCTAAGGCTAGGGCTCCCATAGCCTAAGGCTAGGGCACCCCTAGCCTAAGGCTAGGGCACCCCTAGGCTTAGGCTAGGGCAGAACTAGGTTTATGCTAAGGCTAGGGCTCGCATAGCCCAAGGCTAGGGCACCCGTAGACTTAGGCTAGGGAACCCCTAGGCTTACGCTAGGGCACCCCTAGGCTTAGACTAAGGCTAGGGCTCCCATAGAATAAGGCTAGGGCATCCCTAGGCTTAGGCTAGGGCACCCTTAGGCTTAGGCTAGGGCCCCCCTAAGCTTAAGCTAGGGCCCTCCTAAGCTTAGGGTAGGGAACCTCTAGGCTTAGGCTAATGCTAGGGCTCCCCTAGTCTAAGGCTAGGGCACCCTTAGGCTTAGGCTAGGGCACCCCTAAGCTTAGGCTACGGCACCCCTAGGCTTAGGCTAAGGCTAGGGCTCCCATAGCCCAAGGCTAGGGCACCCCTAGGCTTAGGCTAGGGCACCCCTAGGCTTAGGCTAGGGCACCCCTAGGCTTAGGCTAAGGCTAGGGCACCCCTTGGCTTAGCCTAAGGCTAGGGATCCTCTAGCCTAAGGTTAGGGCACCCCTAGGCTTAGGCTAGGGCACCCCTAGGCTTAGGCTAGGGCACCCCTAGGCTTAGGCTAAGGCTCCGGCTCGACTAGCCTAAGGCTAGGGCACACCTAGGCTTAGGCTAGGGCACCCCTAGGCTTAGGCTAGGGCATCCCTAGGCTTAGGCTAAGGCTAGGGCTCCCCTAGTGTAAGGCTAGGACACCCCTAGGCTTAAGCTAGGGCACCCATAGGCTTCGGATAGGGCACCCCTAGGCTTAGACTAATGCTATGGCTCGACTAGCCTAAGGCTAGGGCACCCCTAGGCTTAGGCTAAGGCTAGGGCTTCCCTAGCCTAAGGCTAGGGCACCTCTAGGCTTAGCCTAGGGCACCCCTAGGCTTAGACTAAGGCTACGGCTCGACTAGCCTAAGGCTTGGGCACCCCTAGGCTTAGGCGAGGGCACCCCTAGGCTTGGGCTAAGGCTAGGGCTCCCCTAGCCTAATACTAGGGCACCTCTAGGCTTATGCTAGGGCACCCCTAGGCTTAGGCTAAGGCTAGGGCTCCCCTAGCCTAAGGCTAGGGCATCCCTAGGCTTAGGCTAGGGCACCCCTAGGTTTAGGCCAGGGCACCCCTAGGCTTAGGTTAAGCTTAGGGCTCCCCTAGCCTAAGGCTAGGACACCCCTAGGCTTAGGATAGGGCACCCCTAGGCTTAGGCTAAGGCTAGGGCTCCCCTAGCCTAAGGCTACGGCACCCCTAGCCTAAGGCTAGGGCACCCCTAGCCTAAGGCTAGGGCACCCCTAGGCTTAGGCTAGGGCAGAACTAGGCTTAGGCTAAGGCTAGGGCTCCCATAGCCCAAGGCTAGGGCACCCATAGGCTTAGGCTAGGGCACCCCTAGGCTTACGCTAGGGCACCCCTAGGCTTAGGCTAAGGCTAGGGCTCCCATAGCCTAAGGATAGGGCATCCCTAGGCTTAGGCTAGGGCACCCCTAGGCTTAGGCTAGGGAACCCCTAGGCTGAGGTTAAGGGTAGGGCTCCCCTAGCCTAAGGCTAGGGCACCCCTAGGCTTAGGCTAGGACACCCCTAGGCTTAGGCTAGGGCACCCCTAGGCTTAGGCTAAGGCTAGGGCTCCCATAGCCCAAGGCTAGGGCACCCATAGCCTAAGGCTAGGGCACCCCTAGGCTTAGGCTAGGGCACCCCTAAGCTTAGGCTAAGGCTAGGGCTCCCATAGCCCAAGGCTAGGGCACCCATAGGCTTAGGCTAGGGCACCCCTAGGCTTACGCTAGGGCACCCCTAGGCTTAGGCTAAGGCTAGGGCTCCCATAGCCCAAGGCTAGGGCACCCCTATGCTTAGGCTAGGGCACGCCTAGGCTTAGGCTACGGCACCCCTATGCTTAGGCTAGGGCACCCCTAGAATTAGCCTGAGGCTAGGGATCCCCTAGCCTAAGGTTAGGGCACCCCTAGGCTTAGGCTAGGGCACCCCTAGCCTTAGGCTACGGCACCCCTATGCTTAGGCTAGGGCACCCCTAGGCTTAGGCTAGGGCACCCCTAGGCTTAATCTAAGGCTAGGGCTCCCCTAACCTAATGATAGGGCACCCCTAGGCTTAGGCTAGGGCACTCCTAGGCTTAAGCTTAGGCTAGGGCTCCCCTATACTAAGGCTAGGGAACCCCTACCCTTATGTTAGGGCACCCGTAGGCTTAGGCTAGGGCACCCCTAGGCTTGGGCTAAGGCTAGGGCTCCCCTAGCCTAAGGCTATGGCACCCCTAGGCGTAGGCTAGGGCTGCCCTAGGCTTAGGCTACGGCACCCCTAGGCTGAGACTAGGGCGCCCCTAGGCTTAGGCTAGGGCACCCCTAGAATTAGCCTAAGGCTAGGGATCCCCTAGCCTAATGTTAGGGCACCCCTAGGCTTAGGCTAGGGCACCCCTAGGCTTAGGCTAGGGCACCCCTAGGCTTAGGTTAAGGTTAGGGCTCCCCTAGCCTAAGGCTAGGAGACCCTTAGGCTTAGGCTAGGGCACCCCTATGCTTAGGCTAGGGTACCCCTAGGCTTAGGCTAAGGCTAGGGCTCCCCTAGCCTAAGGCTAGGGCACCCCTAGCCTAAGGCTAGGGCCCCCCTAGTCTTAGGCTAAGGCTAGGGCTCCCATAGCCCAAGGCTAGGGCACCCCTAGGCTTAGGCTAGGGCACCCCTAGGCTTAGGCTAGGGCACCCCTAGGCTTAGGCTAAGGCTAGGGATCCTCTAGCCTAAGGTTAGGGCACCCCTAGGCTTAGGCTAGGGCACCCCTAGGCTTAGGCTAGGGCACCCCTAGGCTTAGGCTAAGGCTCCGGCTCGACTAGCCTAAGGCTAGGGCACACCTAGGCTTAGGCTAGGGCACCCCTAGGCTTAGGCTAGGGCATCCCTAGGCTTAGGCTAAGGCTAGGGCTCCCCTAGTGTAAGGCTAGGACACCCCTACGCTTAAGCTAGGGCACCCATAGGCTTCGGATAGGGCACCCCTAGGCTTAGACTAATGCTATGGCTCGACTAGCCTAAGGCTAGGGCACCCCTAGGCTTAGGCTAGGGCACCCCTAGGCTTAGGATAGGGCCCCCTTAGGCTTAGGCTAAGGCTAGGGCTTCCCTAGCCTAAGGCTAGGGCACCTCTAGGCTTAGCCTAAGGCACCCCTAGCCTTAGACTAAGGCTACGGCTCGACTAGCCTAAGGCTAGGGCACCCCTAGGCTTAGTCTACGGCATCCCTAGGCTTAGGCTATGGCACCCCTAGGCTTAAGCTAAGGCTAGGGCTCCCCTAGCCTAAGGCTAGGGAACCCATACCCTTAGGCTAGGGCACCCCTAGGCTTAGGCTAGGGCACCCCTAGGCTTGGGCTACGGCTAGGGCTCCCCTAGCCTAGGGCTAGGGCACCCCTTGGCTTAGGCTAGGGCACCCCTAGGCGTAGACTACGGCACCCCTAGGCTTAGGCTAGGGCACCCCTAGAATTAGCCTAAGGCTAGGGATCCCCTAGCCTAAGGTTAGGGCACCCCTAGGCTTAGGCTAGGGCACCCCTAGGCTTAGGCTAAGGCTCTGGCTTGACTAGCCTAAGGCTAGGGCACCCCTAAGCTTAGGCTAGGGCACCCCTAGGCTTAAGCTAGGGCATCCCTAGGCTTAGGCTAAGGCTAGGGCTCCCCTAGCGTAAGGCTAGGACACCTCTAGGCTTAAGCTAGGGCACCCATAGGCTTAGGATAGGGCACCCCTAGGCTTAGACTAATGCTATGGCTCGAATAGCCTAAGGCTAGGGCACCCCTAGGCATAGGCTAGGGCACCCCTAGGCTTAGGCTAGGGCACCCCTAGGCTTAGGCTAAGGCTAGGGCTTCCCTAGCCTAAGGCTAGGGCACCTCTAGGCTTAGCCTAGGGCACCCCTAGGCTTAGACTAAGGCTACGGCTCGACTAGCCTAAGGCTAGGGCACCTCTAGGCTTAGGCGAGGGCACCCCTAGGCTTAGGCTAGGACACCCCTAGGCTTAGGCTAAGTCTAGAGCTCCCCTAGCCTAACGCTTGGGCACCTCTAGGCTTAGGCTAGGGCTCCCCTAGGCTTAGGCTAGGACACCCCTAGGCTTAGGCTAGGGCACCCTTAGGCTTAAGCTAAGGCTAGGGCTCCCCTAGCCTAAGGCTAGGGAACCCCTACCCTTAGGCTAGGGCACCCCTAGGCTTAGACTAGGGCACCCCTAGGCTTAGGCTAAGGCACCCCTAGGCTGAGGCTAGGGCACCCCTAGGCTTAGGCTAGGGCACCCCTAGGCTTAGGTTAATGTTAGGGCTCCCATAGCCCAAGGCTAGGGCACCCCTAGGCTTAGGCTAGGGCACCCCTAGGCTTAGGCTATAGCACCCCTAGGCTTAGGCTAGGGCACCCCTAGAATTAGCCTGAGGCTAGGGATCCCCTAGCCTAAGGTTAGGGCACCCCTAGGCTTAGGCTAGGGCACCTCTAGGCTTAGGCTAGGACGCCCCTAGGCTTAGTCTAGGGCACCCCTAGAATTAGCCTGAGGCTAGGGATCCCAGAGCCTAAGGTTAGGGCACCCCTAGGCTTAGGCTAGGGCACCCCTAGGCTTAGGCTAGGGCGCCCCTAGGCTTAAGGTAGGGCACCCCTAGGCTTAGGCTATGGCACCCTTAGGCTTAAGCTAAGGCTAGGGCTCTACTATCCTAAGGCTAGGGAACCCCTACCCTTAGGCTAGGGCACCCCTAGGCTTAGGCTAGGGCACCCCTAGGCTTAGGCTAGGGCACCCCTAGGCTTGGGCTAAGGCTAGGGCTCCCCTAACCTAAGGCTAGGGCACCACTAGGCTTAGGCTAGGGCACCCCTAGGCTTAGGCTAGGGCACCCCTAAACTTAGGTTAAGGTTAGGGCTCCCCTAGCCTAAGGCTAGGACACCCTTAAGCTTAGGCTAGGGCACCCCTAGGCTTAGGCTAGGGCAACCCTAGGCTTAGGCTAAGGCTAGAGCTCCCCTAGCCTAATACTAGGGCACCTCTAGGCTTATGCTAGGGCACCCCTAGGCTTAGGCTAGGGCACCCCTAGGCTTGGGCTACGGCACCCCTAGGCTTAGGCTAGGGCACCCCTAGGCTTAGGCTAGGGCACCCCTAGGCTTGGGCTAAGGCTAGGGCTCCCCTAGCCTAAGGCTATGGCACCCCTAGGCGTAGGCTAGGGATGCCCTAGGCTTAGGCTACGGCACCCCTAGGCTGAGACTAGGGCACCCCTAGGCTTAGGCTAGGGCACCCCTAGAATTAGCCTAAGGCTAGGGATCCCCTAGCCTAATGTTAGGGCAACCCTAAGCTTAGGCTAGGGCACCCCTAGGCTTATGCTAGGGCACCCCTAGGCTTAGGTTAAGGTTAGGGCTCCCCTAGCCTAAGGCTAGGAGACCCTTAGGCTTAGGCTAGGGCACCCCTATGCTTAGGCTAGGGTACCCCTAGGCTTAGGCTAAGGCTAGGGCTCCCCTAGCCTAAGGCTAGGGCACCCCTAGCCTAAGGCTAGGGCACCCCTAGGCTTAGGCTAAGGCTAGGGCTCCCATAGCCCAAGGCTAGGGCACCCCTAGGCTTAGGCTAGGGCACCCCTAGGCTTAGGCTAGGGCACCCCTAGGCTTAGGCTAAGGCTAGGGATCCTCTAGCCTAAGGTTAGGGCACCCCTAGGCTTAGGCTAGGGCACCCCTAGGCTTAGGCTAGGGCACCCCTAGGCTTAGGCTAAGGCTCCGGCTCGACTAGCCTAAGGCTAGGGCACACCTAGGCTTAGGCTAGGGCACCCCTAGGCTTAGGCTAGGGCATCCCTAGGCTTAGGCTAAGGCTAGGGCTCCCCTAGTGTAAGGCTAGGACACCCCTACGCTTAAGCTAGGGCACCCATAGGCTTCGGATAGGGCACCCCTAGGCTTAGACTAATGCTATGGCTCGACTAGCCTAAGGCTAGGGCACCCCTAGGCTTAGGCTAGGGCACCCCTAGGCTTAGGATAGGGCCCCCTTAGGCTTAGGCTAAGGCTAGGGCTTCCCTAGCCTAAGGCTAGGGCACCTCTAGGCTTAGCCTAAGGCACCCCTAGCCTTAGACTAAGGCTACGGCTCGACTAGCCTAAGGCTAGGGCACCCCTAGGCTTAGTCTACGGCATCCCTAGGCTTAGGCTATGGCACCCCTAGGCTTAAGCTAAGGCTAGGGCTCCCCTAGCCTAAGGCTAGGGAACCCATACCCTTAGGCTAGGGCACCCCTAGGCTTAGGCTAGGGCACCCCTAGGCTTGGGCTACGGCTAGGGCTCCCCTAGCCTAGGGCTAGGGCACCCCTTGGCTTAGGCTAGGGCACCCCTAGGCGTAGACTACGGCACCCCTAGGCTTAGGCTAGGGCACCCCTAGAATTAGCCTAAGGCTAGGGATCCCCTAGCCTAAGGTTAGGGCACCCTTAGGCTTAGGCTAGGGCACCCCTAGGCTTAGGCTAAGGCTCTGGCTTGACTAGCCTAAGGCTAGGGCACCCCTAAGCTTAGGCTAGGGCACCCCTAGGCTTAAGCTAGGGCATCCCTAGGCTTAGGCTAAGGCTAGGGCTCCCCTAGCGTAAGGCTAGGACACCTCTAGGCTTAAGCTAGGGCACCCATAGGCTTAGGATAGGGCACCCCTAGGCTTAGACTAATGCTATGGCTCGACTAGCCTAAGGCTAGGGCACCCCTAGGCATAGGCTAGGGCACCCCTAGGCTTAGGCTAGGGCACCCCTAGGCTTAGGCTAAGGCTAGGGCTTCCCTAGCCTAAGGCTAGGGCACCCCTAGGCTTAGGCGAGGGCACCCCTAGGCTTAGGCTAGGACACCCCTAGGCTTAGGCTAAGTCTAGAGCTCCCCTAGCCTAACGCTAGGGCACCTCTAGGCTTAGGCTAGGGCTCCCCTAGGCTTAGGCTAGGACACCCCTAGGCTTAGGCTAGGGCACCCTTAGGCTTAAGCTAAGGCTAGGGCTCCCCTAGCCTAAGGCTAGGGAACCCCTACCCTTAGGCTAGGGCACCCCTAGGCTTAGGCTAGGGCACCCCTAGGCTTAGGCTAAGGACCCCTAGGCTGAGGCTAGGGCACCCCTAGGCTTAGGCTAGGGCACCCCTAGGCTTAGGTTAATGTTAGGGCTCCCCTAGCCTAAGGCTAGGACACCCTTAGGCTTAGGCTAGGGCACCCCTAGGCTTAGGCTAGGGTACCCCTAGGCCTGGCTAAGGCTAGGGCTCCCCTAGCCTAAGGCAAGGGCACCCCTAGCCTAAGGCTAGGGCACCCCTAGGCTTAGGCTAGGGCACCCCTAGGCTTAGGCTAAGGCTAGGGCTCCCATAGCCCAAGGCTAGGGCACCCCTAGGCTTAGGCTAGGGCACCCCTAGGCTTAGGCTATAGCACCCCTAGGCTTAGGCTAGGGCACCCCTAGAATTAGCCTGAGGCTAGGGATCCCCTAGCCTAAGGTTAGGGCACCCCTAGGCTTAGGCTAGGGCACCTCTAGGCTTAGGCTTGGGCGCCCCTAGGCTTAGGCTAGGGCACCCCTAGAATTAGCCTGAGGCTAGGGATCCCCTAGCCTAAGGTTAGGGCACCCCTAGGCTTAGGCTAGGGCACCCCTAGGCTTAGGCTAGGGCGCCCCTAGGCTTAGGGTAGGGAACCCCTAGGCTTAGGCTATGGCACCCTTAGGCTTAAGCTAAGGCTAGGGCTCTACTATCCTAAGGCTAGGGAACCCCTACCCTTAGGCTAGGGCACCCCTAGGCTTAGGCTAGGGCACCCCTAGGCTTAGGCTAGGGCACCCCTAGGCTTGGGCTAAGGCTAGGGCTGCCCTAGCCTAAGGCTAGGGCACCCCTAAGCTTATTCTGCGGCACCCCTAGGCTTAGGCTAGGGCACCCCTAGGCTTAGGTTAAGGTTAGGGCTCCCCTAGCCTAAGGCTAGGACACCCTTAGGCTTAGGCTAGGGCACCCCTAGGCTTAGGCTAGGGTACCCCTAGGCTTAGGCTAAGGCTAGGGCTCCCCTAGCCTAAGGCTAGGACACCCCTAGCCTAAGGCTAGGGCACCCCTAGGCTTAGGCTAGGGCACCCATAGGCTTAGGCTAAGGCTAGGGCTCCCATAGCCCAAGGCTAGGGCACCCCTAGGCTTAGGCTAGGGCACCCCTAGGCTTAGGCTACGGCACCCCTAGGCTTAGGCTAGGGCACCCCTAGAATTAGCCTGAGGCTAGGGATCCCCTAGCCTAAGTTTAGGGCACCCCTAGGCTTAGGCAAGGGCACCCCTAGGCTTAGGCTAGGGCACCCCTAGGCTTAGGCTAGGGCACCCCTAGGCTTAGGCTAGGGCACCCCTAGGCTTAAGCTAAGGCTAGGGCTCCCCTAACCTAAGGATAGGGCACCACTAGGCTTAGGCTAGGGCACCCCTAGGCTTGGGCTAAGGCTAGGGCTCCCCTAGCCTAAGGCTAGGGCACCCCTTGGCTTAGGCTAGGGCACCCCTAAGCGTAGACTACGGCACCCCTAGGCTTAGGCTAGGGCACCCCTAGAATAAGCGGAAGGCTAGGGATCCCCTAGCCTAAGTCTAGGGCACCCCTAGGCTTAAGCTAAGGCTAGGGCTCCCCTAACCTAAGGATAGGGCACCACTAGGCTTAGGCTAGGGCACTACTAGGCTTAAGCTAAGGCTAGGGCTCCCCTAGACTTAGGCTAAGGATCCGGCTCGACTAGCCTAAGGCTAGGGCACACCTAGGCTTAGGCTAGGGCACCCCAAGGCTTAGGCTAGGGCAACCCTAGGCTTAGGCTAAGGCTCCGGCTCGACTAGCCTAAGGCTAGGCACCCCTAAGCTTAGGCTAGGGCACCCCTAGGCTTAGGCTAGGGCATCACTAGGCTTAGGCTAAGGCTAGGGCTCCCCTAGCGTAAGGCTAGGACACCCCGAGGCTTAAGCTAGGGCACCCATAGGCTTAGGATAGGGCACCCCTAGGCTTAGACTAATGCTATGGTATGACTAGCCTAAGGCTAGGGCACCCCTAGGCATAGGCTAGGGCCCCCCTAGGCTTAGGCTAGGGCACCCCTAGGCTTAGGCTAAGGGTAGGGCTTCCCTAGCCTAAGGCTAGGGCACCTCTAGGCTTAGCCTAGGGCACCCCTAGGCTTAGACTAAGGCTACGGCTCGACTAGCCTAAGGCTAGGGCACCCCTAGGCTTAGGCGAGGGCACCCCTAGGCTTAGGCTAGGACACCCCTAGGCTTAGGCTAGGGCACCCCTAGGCTTAAGCTAAGGCTAGGGCTCCCCTAGCCTAAAGCTAGGGAACCCCTACCCTTAGGCTAGGGCACCCCTAGGCTTAGGCTAGGGCAACCCTAGGCTTGGCTAAGGCTAGGGCTCCCCTAGCCTAAGGCTAGGGCACCCTTAGGCTTAGGCTAGGGCACCCCTAGGCTTAGGCTACGGCACCCCTAGGCTTTGGCTAGGGCACCCATAGGCTTAGGCTAGGGCACCCCTAGGCTTAAGCTAAGGCTAGGGCTCCCCTAGCCTAAGGCTAGGGCACCCCTAGGCTTAGGCTAGGGCAGAACTAGGCTTAGGCTAAGGCTAGGGCTCCCATAGCCCAAGGCTAGGGCACCCATAGGCTTAGGCTAGGGCACCCCTAGGCTTACGCTAGGGCACGCCTAGGCTTAGGCTAAGGCTAGGGCTCCCATAGCCTAAGGATAGGGCATCCCTAGGCTTAGGCAAGGGCACCCCTAGGCTTAGGCTAGGGAACCCCTAGGCTGAGGTTAAGGGTAGGGCTCCCCTAGCCTAAGGCTAGGGCACCCCTAGGCTTAGGCTAGGACACCCCTAGGCTTAGGCTAGGGCACCCCTAGGCTTAGGCTAAGGCTAGGGCTCCCATAGCCCAAGGCTAGGGCACCCATAGCCTAAGGCTAGGGCACCCCTAGGCTTAGGCTAGGGCACCCCTAAGCTTAGGCTAAGGCTAGGTCTCCCATAGCCCAAGGCTAGGGCACCCATAGGCTTAGGCTAGGGCACCCCTAGGCTTACGCTAGGGCACCCCTAGGCTTAGGCTAAGGCTAGGGCTCCCATAGCCCAAGGCTAGGGCACCCCTATGCTTAGGCTAGGGCACGCCTAGGCTTAGGCTACGGCACCCCTATGCTTAGGCTAGGGCACCCCTAGAATTAGCCTGAGGCTAGGGATCCCCTAGCCTAAGGTTAGGGCACCCCTAGGCTTAGGCTAGGGCACCCCTAGCCTTAGGCTACGGCACCCCTAGGCTTAGGCTAGGGCACCCCTAGGCTTAGGCTAGGGCACCCCTAGGCTTAATCTAAGGCTAGGGCTCCCCTAACCTAATGATAGGGCACCCCTAGGCTTAGGCTAGGGCACTCCTAGGCTTAAGCTAAGGCTAGGGCTCCCCTATACTAAGGCTAGGGAACCCCTACCCTTATGTTAGGGCACCCGTAGGCTTAGGCTAGGGCACCCCTAGGCTTGGGCTAAGGCTAGGGCTCCCCTAGCCTAAGGCTATGGCACCCCTAGGCGTAGGCTAGGGCTGCCCTAGGCTTAGGCTACGGCACCCCTAGGCTGAGACTAGGGCACCCCTAGGCTTAGGCTAGGGCACCCCTAGAATTAGCCTAAGGCTAGGGATCCCCTAGCCTAATGTTAGGGCACCCCTAGGCTTAGGCTAGGAGACCCTTAGGCTTAGGCTAGGGCACCCCTATGCTTAGGCTAGGGTACCCCTAGGCTTAGGCTAAGGCTAGGGCTCCCCTAGCCTAAGGCTAGGGCACCCCTAGCCTAAGGCTAGGGCACCCCTAGGCTTAGGCTAAGGCTAGGGCTCCCATAGCCCAAGGCTAGGGCACCCCTAGGCTTAGGCTAGGGCACCCCTAGGCTTAGGCTAGGGCACCCCTAGGCTTAGGCTAAGGCTAGGGATCCTCTAGCCTAAGGTTAGGGCACCCCTAGGCTTAGGCTAGGGCACCCCTAGGCTTAGGCTAGGGCACCCCTAGGCTTAGGCTAAGGCTCCGGCTCGACTAGCCTAAGGCTAGGGCACACCTAGGCTTAGGCTAGGGCACCCCTAGGCTTAGGCTAGGGCATCCCTAGGCTTAGGCTAAGGCTAGGGCTCCCCTAGTGTAAGGCTAGGACACCCCTACGCTTAAGCTAGGGCACCCATAGGCTTCGGATAGGGCACCCCTAGGCTTAGACTAATGCTATGGCTCGACTAGCCTAAGGCTAGGGCACCCCTAGGCTTAGGCTAGGGCACCCCTAGGCTTAGGATAGGGCCCCCTTAGGCTTAGGCTAAGGCTAGGGCTTCCCTAGCCTAAGGCTAGGGCACCTCTAGGCTTAGCCTAAGGCACCCCTAGCCTTAGACTAAGGCTACGGCTCGACTAGCCTAAGGCTAGGGCACCCCTAGGCTTAGTCTACGGCATCCCTAGGCTTAGGCTATGGCACCCCTAGGCTTAAGCTAAGGCTAGGGCTCCCCTAGCCTAAGGCTAGGGAACCCATACCCTTAGGCTAGGGCACCCCTAGGCTTAGGCTAGGGCACCCCTAGGCTTGGGCTACGGCTAGGGCTCCCCTAGCCTAGGGCTAGGGCACCCCTTGGCTTAGGCTAGGGCACCCCTAGGCGTAGACTACGGCACCCCTAGGCTTAGGCTAGGGCACCCCTAGAATTAGCCTAAGGCTAGGGATCCCCTAGCCTAAGGTTAGGGCACCCCTAGGCTTAGGCTAGGGCACCCCTAGGCTTAGGCTAAGGCTCTGGCTTGACTAGCCTAAGGCTAGGGCACCCCTAAGCTTAGGCTAGGGCACCCCTAGGCATAAGCTAGGGCATCCCTAGGCTTAGGCTAAGGCTAGGGCTCCCCTAGCGTAAGGCTAGGACACCTCTAGGCTTAAGCTAGGGCACCCATAGGCTTAGGATAGGGCACCCCTAGGCTTAGACTAATGCTATGGCTCGACTAGCCTAAGGCTAGGGCACCCCTAGGCATAGGCTAGGGCACCCCTAGGCTTAGGCTAGGGCACCCCTAGGCTTAGGCTAAGGCTAGGGCTTCCCTAGCCTAAGGCTAGGGCACCTCTAGGCTTAGCCTAGGGCACCCCTAGGCTTAGACTAAGGCTACGGCTCGACTAGCCTAAGGCTAGGGCACCCCTAGGCTTAGGCGAGGGCACCCCTAGGCTTAGGCTAGGACACCCCTAGGCTTAGGCTAAGTCTAGAGCTCCCCTAGCCTAACGCTAGGGCACCTCTAGGCTTAGGCTAGGGCTCCCCTAGGCTTAGGCTATGACATCCCTAGGCTTAGGCTAGGGCACCCCTAGGCTTAAGCTAAGGCTAGGGCTCCCCTAGCCTAAGGCTAGGGCACCCCTACCCTTAGGCTAGGGCACCCCTAGGCTTAGGCTAGGGCACCCCTAGGCTGAGGCTAAGGACCCCTAGGCTGAGGCTAGGGCACCCCTAGTCTTAGGCTAGGGCACCCCTAGGCTTAGGTTAATGTTAGGGCTCCCCTAGCCTAAGGCTAGGACACCCTTAGGCTTAGGCTAGGGCACCCCTAGGCTTAGGCTAGGGTACCCCTAGGCCTGGCTAAGGCTAGGGCTCCCCTAGCCTAAGGCAAGGGCACCCCTAGCCTAAGGCTAGGGCACCCCTAGGCTTAGGCTAGGGCACCCCTAGGCTTAGGCTAAGGCTAGGGCTCCCATAGCCCAAGGCTAGGGCACCCCTAGGCTTAGGCTAGGGCACCCCTAGGCTTAGGCTATAGCACCCCTAGGCTTAGGCTAGGGCACCCCTAGAATTAGCCTGAGGCTAGGGATCCCCTAGCCTAAGGTTAGGGCACCCCTAGGCTTAGGCTAGGGCACCTCTAGGCTTAGGCTAGGGCGCCCCTAGGCTTAGGGTAGGGCACCCCTAGAATTAGCCTGAGGCTAGGGCTCCCATAGCCCATGGCTAGGGCACCCGTAGGTTTAGGCTAGGGCACCCCTAGGCTTACGCTAGGGCACCCCTAGGCTTAGGCTAAGGCTAGGGCTCCCATAGCCTAAAGCTAGGGCATCCCTAGGCTTAGGTTAGGGCACCCCTAGGCTTAGGCTACGGCACCCCTAGGATGAGGCTAGGGCACCCCTAGGCTTAGGCTAGGGCACCCCTAGAATTAGCCTAAGGCTAGGGATCCCCTAGCCTTAGGTTAGGGCACCCCTAGGCTTAGGCTTGGGCACCGCTAGGCTTAGGCTAGGAAACACCTAGGCTTAGGTTAAGGTTAGGGCTCCCCTAACCAAAGGCTAGGACACCCTTAGGTTTAGGCTTGGGCACCCCTAGGCTTAGGCTAGGGTAACCCTAGGCTTAGGCTAAGGCTAGGGCTCCCCTAGCCTAAGGCTAGGGCACCCCTAGTCTAAGCCTAGGGCTTCCCTAGGCTTAGGCTAGGGCACCCCTAGGCTTAGGCTAGGGCACCCCTAGATTAGGCTAAGGCTAGGGGTCCCATAGCCTAAGGCTAGGGCACCCATAGGCTTAGCCTAGGGCACTCCTAGCTTAGGCTAAGGCTAGGGCACCCCTAGGCTTAGGCTAGGACACCCCTAGGCTTAGGCTAGGGCACCCCTAGGCTTAGGCTAAGGCTAGAGCTCCCCTAGCCTAAGACTAGGGCACCTCTAGGCTTAGGCTAGGGCACCCCTAGGCTTAGGCTAAGGCTAGGGTTCCCCTAGCCTAAGGCTAGTGCATCCCTAGGCTTAGGCTAGGGCACCCCTAGGCTTAGGCTAAGGCACCCCTAGGCTTAGGTTAAGCTTAGGGCTCCCGTAGCCTAAGGCTAGGACACCCCTAGGCTTAGCATAGTACAACCCTAGGCTTAGGCTAGGGTACCCCTAGGCTTAGGCTAGGGCACCCCTAGGCTTAGGCTAAGGCTAGGGCTCCCATAGCCCATGGCTAGGGCACCCGTAGGTTTAGGCTAGGGCACCCCTAGGCTTACGCTAGGGCACCCCTAGGCTTAGGCTAAGGCTAGGGCTCCCATAGCCTAAGGCTAGGGCATCCCTAGGCTTAGGCTAGGGCACCCCTAGGCTTAGGCTAAGGCTAGGACTCCCCTAGCCTAAGACTAGGGCACCTCTAGGCTTAGGCTAGGGCACCCCTAGGCTTAGACTAAGGCTACGGCTCGACTATCCTAAGGCTAGGGCACCCCTAGGCTTAGGCTAGGGCACCCCTAGGCTTAGGCTAGGGCACCCCTAGGTTTAGGCTAAGGCTAGGGCTCCCCTAGCCTAAGGATAGGGCATCCCTAGGCTTAGGCTAGGGCACCCCTAGGCTTAGGCTAGGGAACCCCTAGGCTGAGGTTAAGGTTAGGGCTCCCCTAGCCTAAGGCTAGGACACCCTAGGCTTAGGCTAGGGCACCCCTAGACTTAGGCTAGGGTACCCCTAGCTTATGCTAAGGCTAGGGCTCCCCTAGCCTAAGGCTAGGGCACGCCTAGCCTAAGGCTAGGGCACCCCTAGACTTAGGCTAGGGCACCCCTAGGCTTAGGCTAAGGCTAGAGCTCCCCTAGCCTAATACTAGGGCACCTCTAGGCTTATACTAGGGCACCCCTAGGCTTAGGCTAAGGCTAGGGCTCCCCAAGCCTAAGGCTAGGGCAACCCTAGGCTTAGGCTAGGGCACCCCTAGGCTTAGGCTAGGGCACCCCTAGGCTTAGGTTAAGCTTAGGGCTCCCCTAGCCTAAGGCTAGGACACCCCTAGGATTAGGATAGGGCACCCCTAGGCTTAGGCTAGGGTACCCCTAGGCTTAGGCTAAGGCTAGGGCTCCCATAGCCTAAGGCTAGGTCACCCCAAGCCTAAGGCTAGGGCACCCCTAGGCTTAGGCTAGGGCAGAACTAGGCTTATGCTAAGGCTAGGGCTCCCATAGCCCAAGGCTAGGGCACCCGTAGACTTAGGCTAGGGCACCCCTAGGCTTACGCTAGGGCACCCCTAGGCTTAGACTAAGGCTAGGGCTCCCATAGAATAAGGCTAGGGCATCCCTAGGCTTAGGCTAGGGCACCCTTAGGCTTAGGCTAGGGCCCCCCTAAGCTTAAGCTAGGGCCCTCCTAAGCTTAGGGTAGGGAACCTCTAGGCTTAGGCTAAGGCTAGGGCTCCCCTAGTCTAAGGCTAGGGCACCCTTAGGCTTAGGCTAGGGCACCCCTAGGCTTAGGCTACGGCACCCCTAGGCTTAGCCTCGGGCACCCCTAGCCTTATTTAGGGCACCCATAGGCTTAGGCTAGGGCACCCCTAGGCTTAAGCTAAGGCTAGGGCTCCCCTAGCCTAAGGCTAGGGCACCCCTAGGCTTAGGCTAGGGCACCCCTAGGCTTAGGCTAGGGCACCCTTAGGCTTAAGCTAAGGCTAGGGCTCCCCTAACCTAAGGATAGGGCACCCCTAGGCTTAGGCTAGGGCATGCCTAGGCTTAGGCTACGGCACCCCTAGGCTTAGGCTAGGGCACCCCTAGAATTAGCCTGAGGCTAGGGATCCCCTAGCCTAAGGTTAGGGCACCCCTAGGCTTAGGCTAGGGCACCCCGAGGCTTATGCTACGGCACCCCTAGGCTTAGGCTAGGGCACCCCTCGGCTTAGGCTAGGGCACCCCAAGGCTTAAGCTAAGGCTAGGGCTCCCCTAACCTAATGATAGGGCACCCCTAGGCTTAGGCTAGGGCACTCCTAGGCTTAAGCTAAGGCTAGGGCTCCCCTATACTAAGGCTAGGGAACCCCTACCCTTATGTTAGGGCACCCGTAGGCTTAGGCTAGGGCACCCCTAGGCTTGGGCTAGGGCACCCCTAGGCTTAGGTTACGGCACCCCTAGGCTTAGGCTAGGGCACCCCTAGGCTTAGGCTAGGGCACCCCTAGGCTTAAGCTAAGGCTAGGGCTCCCCTAACCTAATGATAGGGCACCCCTAGGCTTAGGCTAGGGCACTCCTAGGCTTAAGCTAAGGCTAGGGCTCCCCTAGCCTAAGGCTAGGGCACCCCTAGGCTTAGGCTAGGGCACCCCTAGGCTTAGGCTACGGCACCCCTAGGCTGAGACTAGGGCACCCCTAGGCTTAGGCTAGGGCACCCCTAGAATTAGCCTAAGGCTAGGGATCCCCTAGCCTAAGGTTAGGGCACCCCAAGGTTAGGCTAGGGCACCCCTAGGCTTAGGCTAGGGCACCCCTAGCCTTAGGTTAAGGTTAGGGCTCCCCTAGCCTAAGGCTAGGAGACCCTTAGGCTTAGGCTAGGGCACCCCTAGGCTTAGGCTAGGGTACCCCTAGGCTTAGGCTAAGGCTAGGGCTCCCCTAGCCTAAGGCTAGGGCACCCCTAGCCTAAGGCTAGGGCACCCCTAGGCTTAGGCTAAGGCTAGGGCTCCCATAGCCCAAGGCTAGGGCACCCCTAGGCTTAGGCTAGGACACCCCTAGGCTTAGGCTAGGGCACCCCTAGGCTTAGGCTAAGGCTAGGGCACCCCTAGGCTTAGCCTAAGGCTAGGGATCCTCTAGCCTAAGGTTAGGGCACCCCTAGGCTTAGGCTAGGGCACCCCTAGGCTTAGGCTAGGGCACCCCTAGGCTTAGGCTAAAGCTCCGGCTCGACTAGCCTAAGGCTAGGGCACACTTAGGCTTAGGCTAGGGCACCCCTAGGCTTAGGCTAGGGCATCCCTAGGCTTAGGCTAAGGCTAGGGCTCCCCTAGTGTAAGGCTAGGACACCCCTAGGCTTAAGCTAGGGCACCCATAGGCTTCGGATAGGGCACCCCTAGGCTTAGACTAATGCTATGGCTCGACTAGCCTAAGGCTAGGGCACCCCTAGGCTTAGGCTAAGGCTAGGGCTTCCCTAGCCTAAGGCTAGGGCACCTCTAGGCTTAGCCTAGGGCACCCCTAGGCTTAGACTAAGGCTACGGCTCGACTAGCCTAAGGCTTGGGCACCCCTAGGCTTAGGCGAGGGCACCCCTAGGCTTGGGCTAAGGCTAGGGCTCCCCTAGCCTAAGGCTAGGGCACCCCTAGGCTTAGGCTAGGGCACCCCTAGGCTTAGGCTAGGGCACCCCTAAACTTAGGTTAAGGTTAGGGCTCCCCTAGCCTAAGGCTAGGACACCCTTAAGCTTAGGCTAGGGCACCCCTAGGCTTAGGCTAGGGCAACCCTAGGCTTAGGCTAAGGCTAGAGCTCCCCTAGCCTAATACTAGGGCACCTCTAGGCTTATGCTAGGGCACCCCTAGGCTTAGGCTAAGGCTAGGGATCCCCTAGCCTAAGGCTAGGGCATCCCTAGGCTTAGGCTAGGGCACCCCTAGGTTTAGGCTAGGGCACCCCTAGGCTTAGGTTAAGCTTAGGGCTCCCCTAGCCTAAGGCTAGGACACCCCTAGGCTTAGGATAGGGCACCCCTAGGCTTAGGCTAAGGCTAGGGCTCCCCTAGCCTAAGGCTACGGCACCCCTAGCCTAAGGCTAGGGCACCCCTAGCCTAAGGCTAGGGCACCCCTAGGCTTAGGCTAGGGCAGAACTAGGCTTAGGCTAAGGCTAGGGCTCCCATAGCCCAAGGCTAGGGCACCCATAGGCTTAGGCTAGGGCACCCCTAGGCTTACGCTAGGGCACCCCTAGGCTTAGGCTAAGGCTAGGGCTCCCATAGCCTAAGGATAGGGCATCCCTAGGCTTAGGCTAGGGCACCCCTAGGCTTAGGCTAGGGAACCCCTAGGCTGAGGTTAAGGGTAGGGCTCCCCTAGCCTAAGGCTAGGGCACCCCTAGGCTTAGGCTAGGACACCCCTAGGCTTAGGCTAGGGCACCCCTAGGCTTAGGCTAAGGCTAGGGCTCCCATAGCCCAAGGCTAGGGCACCCATAGCCTAAGGCTAGGGCACCCCTAGGCTTAGGCTAGGGCACCCCTAAGCTTAGGCTAAGGCTAGGGCTCCCATAGCCCAAGGCTAGGGCACCCATAGGCTTAGGCTAGGGCACCCCTAGGCTTACGCTAGGGCACCCCTAGGCTTAGGCTAAGGCTAGGGCTCCCATAGCCCAAGTCTAGGGCACCCCTATGCTTAGGCTAGGGCACGCCTAGGCTTAGGCTACGGCACCCCTATGCTTAGGCTAGGGCACCCCTAGAATTAGCCTGAGGCTAGGGATCCCCTAGCCTAAGGTTAGGGCACCCCTAGGCTTAGGCTAGGGCACCCCTAGCCTTAGGCTACGGCACCCCTAGGCTTAGGCTACGGCACCCCTAGGCTTAGGCTAGGGCACCCCTAGGCTTAATCTAAGGCTAGGGCTCCCCTAACCTAATGATAGGGCACCCCTAGGCTTAGGCTAGGGCACTCCTAGGCTTAAGCTAAGGCTAGGGCTCTCCTATACTAAGGCTAGGGAACCCCTACCCTTATGTTAGGGCACCCGTAGGCTTAGGCTAGGGCACCCCTAGGCTTGGGCTAAGGCTAGGGCTCCCCTAGCCTAAGGCTATGGCACCCCTAGGCGTAGGCTAGGGCTGCCCTAGGCTTAGGCTACGGCACCCCTAGGCTGAGACTAGGGCGCCCCTAGGCTTAGGGTAGGGCACCCCTAGAATTAGCCTAAGGCTAGGGATCCCCTAGCCTAATGTTAGGGCACCCCTAGGCTTAGGCTAGGGCACCCCTAGGCTTAGGCTAGGGCACCCCTAGGCTTAGGTTAAGGTTAGGGCTCCCCTAGCCTAAGGCTAGGAGACCCTTAGGCTTAGGCTAGGGCACCTCTATGCTTAGGCTAGGGTACCCCTAGGCTTAGGCTAAGGCTAGGGCTCCCCTAGCCTAAGGCTAGGGCACCCCTAGCCTAAGGCTAGGGCACCCCTAGGCTTAGGCTAAGGCTAGGGCTCCCATAGCCCAAGGCTAGGGCACCCCTAGGCTTAGGCTAGGGCACCCCTAGGCTTAGGCTAGGGCACCCCTAGGCTTAGGCTAAGGCTAGGGATCCTCTAGCCTAAGGTTAGGGCACCCCTAGGCTTAGGCTAGGGCACCCCTAGGCTTAGGCTAGGGCACCCCTAGGCTTAGGCTAAGGCTCCGGCTCGACTAGCCTAAGGCTAGGGCACACCTAGGCTTAGGCTAGGGCACCCCTAGGCTTAGGCTAGGGCATCCCTAGGCTTAGGCTAAGGCTAGGGCTCCCCTAGTGTAAGGCTAGGACACCCCTACGCTTAAGCTAGGGCACCCATAGGCTTCGGATAGGGCACCCCTAGGCTTAGACTAATGCTATGGCTCGACTAGCCTAAGGCTAGGGCACCTCTAGGCTTAGGCTAGGGCACCCCTAGGCTTAGGATAGGGCCCCCTTAGGCTTAGGCTAAGGCTAGGGCTTCCCTAGCCTAAGGCTAGGGCACCTCTAGGCTTAGCCTAAGGCACCCCTAGCCTTAGACTAAGGCTACGGCTCGACTAGCCTAAGGCTAGGGCACCCCTAGGCTTAGTCTACGGCATCCCTAGGCTTAGGCTATGGCACCCCTAGGCTTAAGCTAAGGCTAGGGCTCCCCTAGCCTAAGGCTAGGGAACCCATACCCTTAGGCTAGGGCACCCCTAGGCTTAGGCTAGGGCACCCCTAGGCTTGGGCTACGGCTAGGGCTCCCCTAGCCTAGGGCTAGGGCACCCCTTGGCTTAGGCTAGGGCACCCCTAGGCGTAGACTACGGCACCCCTAGGCTTAGGCTAGGGCACCCCTAGAATTAGCCTAAGGCTAGGGATCCCCTAGCCTAAGGTTAGGGCACCCCTAGGCTTAGGCTAGGGCACCCCTAGGCTTAGGCTAAGGCTCTGGCTTGACTAGCCTAAGGCTAGGGCACCCCTAAGCTTAGGCTAGGGCACCCCTAGGCTTAAGCTAGGGCATCCCTAGGCTTAGGCTAAGGCTAGGGCTCCCCTAGCGTAAGGCTAGGACACCTCTAGGCTTAAGCTAGGGCACCCATAGGCTTAGGATAGGGCACCCCTAGGCTTAGACTAATGCTATGGCTCGACTAGCCTAAGGCTAGGGCACCCCTAGGCATAGGCTAGGGCACCCCTAGGCTTAGGCTAGGGCACGCCTAGGCTTAGGCTAAGGCTAGGGCTTCCCTAGCCTAAGGCTAGGGCACCTCTAGGCTTAGCCTAGGGCACCCCTAGGCTTAGACTAAGGCTACGGCTCGACTAGCCTAAGGCTAGGGCACCCCTAGGCTTAGGCGAGGGCACCCCTAGGCTTAGGCTAGGACACCCCTAGGCTTAGGCTAAGTCTAGAGCTCCCCTAGCCTAACGCTAGGGCACCTCTAGGCTTAGGCTAGGGCTCCCCTAGGCTTAGGCTAGGACACCCCTAGGCTTAGGCTAGGGCACCCTTAGGCTTAAGCTAAGGCTAGGGCTCCCCTAGCCTAAGGCTAGGGAACCCCTACGCTTAGGCTAGGGCACCCCTAGGCTTAGGCTAGGGCACCCCTAGGCTTAGGCTAAGGCACCCCTAGGCTGAGGCTAGGGCACCCCTAGGCTTAGGCTAGGGCACCCCTAGGCTTAGGTTAATGTTAGGGCTCCCCTAGCCTAAGGCTAGGACACCCTTAGGCTTAGGCTAGGGCACCCCTAGGCTTAGGCTAGGGTACCCCTAGGCCTGGCTAAGGCTAGGGCTCCCCTAGCCTAAGGCAAGGGCACCCCTAGCCTAAGGCTAGGGCACCCCTAGGCTTAGGCTAGGGCACCCCTAGGCTTAGGGTAAGGCTAGGGCTCCCATAGCCCAAGGCTAGGGCACCCCTAGGCTTAGGCTAGGGCACCCCTAGGCTTAGGCTATAGCACCCCTAGGCTTAGGCTAGGGCACCCCTAGAATTAGCCTGAGGCTAGGGATCCCCTAGCCTAAGGTTAGGGCACCCCTAGGCTTAGGCTAGGGCACCTCTAGGCTTAGGCTAGGGCGAAACTAGGCTTAGGCTAGGGCACCCCTAGAATTAGCCTGAGGCTAGGGATCCCCTAGCCTAAGGTTAGGGCACCCCTAGGCTTAGGCTAGGGCACCCCTAGGCTTAGGCTAGGGCGCCCCTAGGCTTAGGGTAGGGCACCCCTAGGCTTAGGCTATGGCACCCTTAGGCTTAAGCTAAGGCTAGGGCTCTACTATCCTAAGGCTAGGGAACCCCTACCCTTAGGCTAGGGCACCCCTAGGCTTAGGCTAGGGCACCCCTAGGCTTAGGCTAGGGCACCCCTAGGCTTGGGCTAAGGCTAGGGCTCCCCTAGCCTAAGGCTAGGGCACCCCTAGGCTTAGGCTAGGGCACCCCTAGGCTTAGGCTAGGGCACCCCTAAACTTAGGTTAAGGTTAGGGCTCCCCTAGCCTAAGGCTAGGACACCCTTAAGCTTAGGCTAGGGCACCCCTAGGCTTAGGCTAGGGCAACCCTAGGCTTAGGCTAAGGCTAGAGCTCCCCTAGCCTAATACTAGGGCACCTCTAGGCTTATGCTAGGGCACCCCTAGGCTTAGGCTAAGGCTAGGGCTCCCCTAGCCTAAGGCTAGGGCATCCCTAGGCTTAGGCTAGGGCACCCCTAGGTTTAGGCTAGGGCACCCCTAGGCTTAGGTTAAGCTTAGGCCTCCCCTAGCCTAAGGCTAGGACACCCCTAGGCTTAGGATAGGGCACCCCTAGGCTTAGGCTAAGGCTAGGGCTCCCGTAGCCTAAGGCTAGGGCACCCCTAGCCTAAGGCTAGGGCACCCCTAGGCTTAGGCTAGGGCAGAACTAGGCTTAGGCTAAGGCTAGGGCTCCCATAGCCCAAGGCTAGGGCACCCATAGGCTTAGGCTAGGGCACCCCTAGGCTTACGCTAGGGCACCCCTAGGCTTAGGCTAAGGCTAGGGCTCCCATAGCCTAAGGATAGGGCATCCCTAGGCTTAGGCTAGGGAACCCCTAGGCTTAGGCTAGGGAACCCCTAGGCTGAGGTTAAGGGTAGGGCTCCCCTAGCCTAAGGCTAGGGCACCCCTAGGCTTAGGCTAGGACACCCCTAGGCTTAGGCTAGGGCACCCCTAGGCTTAGGCTAAGGCTAGGGCTCCCATAGCCCAAGGCTAGGGCACCCATAGCCTAAGGCTAGGGCACCCCTAGGCTTAGGCTAGGGCACCCCTAAGCTTAGGCTAAGGCTAGGGCTCCCATAGCCCAAGGCTAGGGCACCCATAGGCTTAGGATAGGGCACCCCTAGGCTTACGCTAGGGCACCCCTAGGCTTAGGCTAAGGCTAGGGCTCCCATAGCCCAAGGCTAGGGCACCCCTATGCTTAGGCTAGGGCACGCCTAGGCTTAGGCTACGGCACCCCTATGCTTAGGCTAGGGCACCCCTAGAATTAGCCTGAGGCTAGGGATCCCCTAGCCTAAGGTTAGGGCACCCCTAGGCTTAGGCTAGGGCACCCCTAGCCTTAGGCTACGGCACCCCTAGGCTTAGGCTAGGGCACCCCTAGGCTTAGGCTAGGGCACCCCTAGGCTTAATCTAAGGCTAGGGCTCCCCTAACCTAATGATAGGGCACCCCTAGGCTTAGGCTAGGGCACTCCTAGGCTTAAGGTAAGGCTAGGGCTCCCCTATACTAAGGCTAGGGAACCCCTACCCTTATGTTAAGGTACCCGTAGGCTTAGGCTAGGGCACCCCTAGGCTTGGGCTAAGGCTAAGGCTCCCCTAGCCTAAGGCTATGGCACCCCTAGGCGTAGGCTAGGGCAGCCCTAGGCTTAGGCTACGGCACCCCTAGGCTGAGACTAGGGCACCCCTAGGCTTAGGCTAGGGCACCCCTAGAATTAGCCTAAGGCTAGGGATCCCCTAGCCTAATGTTAGGGCACCCCTAGGCTTAGGCTAGGGCACCCCTAGGCTTAGGCTAGGGCACCCCTAGGCTTAGTTTAAGGTTAGGGCTCCCCTAGCCTAAGGCTAGGAGACCCTTAGGCTTAGGCTAGGGCACCCCTATGCTTAGGCTAGGGTACCCCTAGGCTTAGGCTAAGGCTAGGGCTCCCCTAGCCTAAGGCTAGGGCACCCCTAGCCTAAGGCTAGGGCACCCCTAGGCTTAGGCTAAGGCTAGGGCTCCCATAGCCCAAGGCTAGGGCACCCCTAGGCTTAGGCTAGGGCACCCCTAGGCTTAGGCTAGGGCACCCCTAGGCTTAGGCTAAGGCTAGGGATCCTCTAGCCTAAGGTTAGGGCACCCCTAGGCTTAGGCTAGGGCACCCCTAGGCTTAGGCTAGGGCACCCATAGGCTTAGGCTAAGGCTCCGGCTCGACTAGCCTAAGGCTAGGGCACACCTAGGCTTAGGCTAGGGCACCCCTAGGCTTAGGCTAGGGCATCCCTAGGCTTAGGCTAAGGCTAGGGCTCCCCTAGTGTAAGGCTAGGACACCCCTACGCTTAAGCTAGGGCACCCATAGGCTTCGGATAGGGCACCCCTAGGCTTAGACTAATGCTATGGCTCGACTAGCCTAAGGCTAGGGCACCCCTAGGCTTAGGCTAGGGCACCCCTAGGCTTAGGATAGGGCCCCCTTAGGCTTAGGCTAAGGCTAGGGCTTCCCTAGCCTAAGGCTAGGGCACCTCTAGGCTTAGCCTAAGGCACCCCTAGCCTTAGACTAAGGCTACGGCTCGACTAGCCTAAGGCTAGGGCACCCCTAGGCTTAGTCTACGGCATCCCTAGGCTTAGGCTATGGCACCCCTAGGCTTAAGCTAAGGCTAGGGCTCCCCTAGCCTAAGGCTAGGGAACCCATACCCTTAGGCTAGGGCACCCCTAGGCTTAGGCTAGGGCACCCCTAGGCTTGGGCTACGGCTAGGGCTCCCCTAGCCTAGGGCTAGGGCACCCCTTGGCTTAGGCTAGGGCACCCCTAGGCGTAGACTACGGCACCCCTAGGCTTAGGCTAAGGCACCCCTAGAATTAGCCTAAGGCTAGGGATCCCCTAGCCTAAGGTTAGGGCACCCCTAGGTTTAGGCTAGGGCACCCCTAGGCTTAGGCTAAGGCTCTGGCTTGACTAGCCTAAGGCTAGGGCACCCCTAAGCTTAGGCTAGGGCACCCCTAGGCTTAAGCTAGGGCATCCCTAGGCTTAGGCTAAGGCTAGGGCTCCCCTAGCGTAAGGCTAGGACACCTCTAGGCTTAAGCTAGGGCACCCATAGGCTTAGGATAGGGCACCCCTAGGCTTAGACTAATGCTATGGCTCGACTAGCCTAAGGCTAGGGCACCCCTAGGCATAGGCTAGGGCACCCCTAGGCTTAGGCTAGGGCACCCCTAGGCTTAGGCTAAGGCTAGGGCTTCCCTAGCCTAAGGCTAGGGTACCTCTAGGCTTAGCCTAGGGCACCCCTAGGCTTAGACTAAGGCTACGGCTCGACTAGCCTAAGGCTAGGGCACCCCTAGGCTTAGGCGAGGGCACCCCTAGGCTTAGGCTAGGACACCCCTAGGCTTAGGCTAAGTCTAGAGCTCCCCTAGCCTAACGCTAGGGCACCTCTAGGCTTAGGCTAGGGCTCCCCTAGGCTTAGGCTAGGACACCCCTAGGCTTAGGCTAGGGCACCCCTAGGCTTAAGCTAAGGCTAGGGCTCCCCTAGCCTAAGGCTAGGGAACCCCTACCCTTAGGCTAGGGCACCCCTAGGCTTAGGCTAGGGCACCCCTAGGCTTAGGCTAAGGACCCCTAGGCTGAGGCTAGGGCACCCCTAGGCTTAGGCTAGGGCACCCCTAGGCTTAGGTTAATGTTAGGGCTCCCCTAGCCTAAGGCTAGGACACCCTTAGGCTTAGGCTAGGGCACCCCTAGGCTTAGGCTAGGGTACCCCTAGGCCTGGCTAAGGCTAGGGCTCCCCTAGCCTAAGGCAAGGGCACCCCTAGCCTAAGGCAAGGGCACCCCTAGGCTTAGGCTAGGGCACCCCTAGGCTTAGGCTTAGGCTAGGGCTCCCATAGCCCAAGGCTAGGGCACCCCTAGGCTTAGGCTAGGGCACCCCTAGGCTTAGACTATAGCACCCCTAGGCTTA
This sequence comes from Tenrec ecaudatus, assembly GCF_050624435.1. Lineage (NCBI taxonomy): Eukaryota > Metazoa > Chordata > Mammalia > Afrosoricida > Tenrecidae > Tenrec > Tenrec ecaudatus. The sequence goes on from NW_027458100.1 coordinate 89,810, forward strand.
GGCTAGGGCACCCCTAGAATTAGCCTGAGGCTAGGGATCCCCTAGCCTAAGGTTAGGGCACCCCTAGGCTTAGGCTAGGGAACCTCTAGGCTTAGGCTAGGGCGCCCCTAGGCTTAGGCTAGGGCACCCCTAGAATTAGCCTGAGGCTAGGGATCCCCTAGCCTAAGGTTAGGGCACCCCTAGGCTTAGGCTAGGGCACCCCTAGGCTTAGGCTAGGGCGCCCCTAGGCTTAGGGTAGGGCACCCCTAGGCTTAGGCTATGGCACCCTTAGGCTTAAGCTAAGGCTAGGGCTCTACTATCCTAAGGCTAGGGAACCCCTACCCTTAGGCTAGGGCACCCCTAGGCTTAGGCTAGGGCACCCCTAGGCTTAGGCTAGGGCACCCCTAGGCTTGGGCTAAGGCTAGGGCTCCCCTAGCCTAAGGCTAGGGCACCCCTAAGCTTATTCTACGGCACCCCTAGGCTTAGGCTAGGGCACCCCTAGGCTTAGGTTAAGGTTAGGGCTCCCCTAGCCTAAGGCTAGGACACCCTTAGGCTTAGGCTAGGGCACCCCTAGGCTTAGGCTAGGGTACCCCTAGGCTTAGGCTAAGGCTAGGGCTCCCCTAGCCTAAGGCTAGGACACCCCTAGCCTAAGGCTAGGGCACCCCTAGGCTTAGGCTAGGGCACCCCTAGGCTTAGGCTAAGGCTAGGGCTCCCATAGCCCAAGGCTAGGGCACCCCTAGGCTTAGGCTAGGGCACCCCTAGGCTTAGGCTACGGCACCCCTAGGCTTAGGCTAGGGCACCCCTAGAATTAGCCTGAGGCTAGGGATCCCCTAGCCTAAGGTTAGGGCACCCCTAGGCTTAGGCAAGGGCACCCCTAGGCTTAGGCTAGGGCACCCCTAGGCTTAGGCTAGGGCACCCCTAGGCTTAGGCTAGGGCACCCCTAGGCTTAAGCTAAGGCTAGGGCTCCCCTAACCTAAGGATAGGGCACCACTAGGCTTAGGCTAGGGCACCCCTAGGCTTGGGCTAAGGCTAGGGCTCCCCTAGCCTAAGGCTAGGGCACCCCTTGGCTTAGGCTAGGGCACCCCTAGGCGTAGACTACGGCACCCCTAGGCTTAGGCTAGGGCACCCCTAGAATTAGCGTAAGGCTAGGGATCCCCTAGCCTAAGTCTAGGGCACCCCTAGGCTTAAGCTAAGGCTAGGGCTCCCCTAACCTAAGGATAGGGCACCACTAGGCTTAGGCTAGGGCACTACTAGGCTTAAGCTAAGGCTAGGGCTCCCCTAGACTTAGGCTAAGGATCCGGCTCGACTAGCCTAAGGCTAGGGCACACCTAGGCTTAGGCTAGGGCACCCCAAGGCTTAGGCTAGGGCAACCCTAGGCTTAGACTAATGCTATGGTATGACTAGCCTAAGGCTAGGAGACCCTTAGGCTTAGGCTAGGGCACCCCTAGGCTTAGGCTAGGGTACCCCTAGGCTTAGGCTAAGGCTAGGGCTCCCCTAGCCTAAGGCTAGGGCACCCCTAGCCTAAGGCTAGGGCACCCCTAGGCTTAGGCTAAGGCTAGGGCTCCCATAGCCCAAGGCTAGGGCACCCCTAGGCTTAGGCTAGGACACCCCTAGGCTTAGGCTAGGGCACCCCTAGGCTTAGGCTAAGGCTAGGGCACCCCTAGGCTTAGCCTAAGGCTAGGGATCCTCTAGCCTAAGGTTAGGGCACCCCTAGGCTTAGGCTAGGGCACCCCTAGGCTTAGGCTAGGGCACCCCTAGGCTTAGGCTAAAGCTCCGGCTCGACTAGCCTAAGGCTAGGGCACACCTAGGCTTAGGCTAGGGCACCCCTAGGCTTAGGCTAGGGCATCCCTAGGCTTAGGCTAAGGCTAGGGCTCCCCTAGTGTAAGGCTAGGACACCCCTAGGCTTAAGCTAGGGCACCCATAGGCTTCGGATAGGGCACCCCTAGGCTTAGACTAATGCTATGGCTCGACTAGCCTAAGGCTAGGGCACCCCTAGGCTTAGGCTAAGGCTAGGGCTTCCCTAGCCTAAGGCTAGGGCACCTCTAGGCTTAGCCTAGGGCACCCCTAGGCTTAGACTAAGGCTACGGCTCGACTAGCCTAAGGCTTGGGCACCCCTAGGCTTAGGCGAGGGCACCCCTAGGCTTGGGCTAAGGCTAGGGCTCCCCTAGCCTAAGGCTAGGGCACCCCTAGGCTTAGGCTAGGGCACCCCTAGGCTTAGGCTAGGGCACCCCTAAACTTAGGTTAAGGTTAGGGCTCCCCTAGCCTAAGGCTAGGACACCCTTAAGCTTAGGCTAGGGCACCCCTAGGCTTAGGCTAGGGCAACCCTAGGCTTAGGCTAAGGCTAGAGCTCCCCTAGCCTAATACTAGGGCACCTCTAGGCTTATGCTAGGGCACCCCTAGGCTTAGGCTAAGGCTAGGGATCCCCTAGCCTAAGGCTAGGGCATCCCTAGGCTTAGGCTAGGGCACCCCTAGGTTTAGGCTAGGGCACCCCTAGGCTTAGGTTAAGCTTAGGGCTCCCCTAGCCTAAGGCTAGGACACCCCTAGGCTTAGGATAGGGCACCCCTAGGCTTAGGCTAAGGCTAGGGCTCCCCTAGCCTAAGGCTACGGCACCCCTAGCCTAAGGCTAGGGCACCCCTAGCCTAAGGCTAGGGCACCCCTAGGCTTAGGCTAGGGCAGAACTAGGCTTAGGCTAAGGCTAGGGCTCCCATAGCCCAAGGCTAGGGCACCCATAGGCTTAGGCTAGGGCACCCCTAGGCTTACGCTAGGGCACCCCTAGGCTTAGGCTAAGGCTAGGGCTCCCATAGCCTAAGGATAGGGCATCCCTAGGCTTAGGCTAGGGCACCCCTAGGCTTAGGCTAGGGAACCCCTAGGCTGAGGTTAAGGGTAGGGCTCCCCTAGCCTAAGGCTAGGGCACCCCTAGGCTTAGGCTAGGACACCCCTAGGCTTAGGCTAGGGCACCCCTAGGCTTAGGCTAAGAATAGGGCTCCCATAGCCCAAGGCTAGGGCACCCATAGCCTAAGGCTAGGGCACCCCTAGGCTTAGGCTAGGGCACCCCTAAGCTTAGGCTAAGGCTAGGGCTCCCATAGCCCAAGGCTAGGGCACCCATAGGCTTAGGCTAGGGCACCCCTAGGCTTACGCTAGGGCACCCCTAGGCTTAGGCTAAGGCTAGGGCTCCCATAGCCCAAGTCTAGGGCACCCCTATGCTTAGGCTAGGGCACGCCTAGGCTTAGGCTACGGCACCCCTATGCTTAGGCTAGGGCACCCCTAGAATTAGCCTGAGGCTAGGGATCCCCTAGCCTAAGGTTAGGGCACCCCTAGGCTTAGGCTAGGGCACCCCTAGCCTTAGGCTACGGCACCCCTAGGCTTAGGCTACGGCACCCCTAGGCTTAGGCTAGGGCACCCCTAGGCTTAATCTAAGGCTAGGGCTCCCCTAACCTAATGATAGGGCACCCCTAGGCTTAGGCTAGGGCACTCCTAGGCTTAAGCTAAGGCTAGGGCTCTCCTATACTAAGGCTAGGGAACCCCTACCCTTATGTTAGGGCACCCGTAGGCTTAGGCTAGGGCACCCCTAGGCTTGGGCTAAGGCTAGGGCTCCCCTAGCCTAAGGCTATGGCACCCCTAGGCGTAGGCTAGGGCTGCCCTAGGCTTAGGCTACGGCACCCCTAGGCTGAGACTAGGGCGCCCCTAGGCTTAGGGTAGGGCACCCCTAGAATTAGCCTAAGGCTAGGGATCCCCTAGCCTAATGTTAGGGCACCCCTAGGCTTAGGCTAGGGCACCCCTAGGCTTAGGCTAGGGCACCCCTAGGCTTAGGTTAAGGTTAGGGCTCCCCTAGCCTAAGGCTAGGAGACCCTTAGGCTTAGGCTAGGGCACCCCTATGCTTAGGCTAGGGTACCCCTAGGCTTAGGCTAAGGCTAGGGCTCCCCTAGCCTAAGGCTAGGGCACCCCTAGCCTAAGGCTAGGGCACCCCTAGGCTTAGGCTAAGGCTAGGGCTCCCATAGCCCAAGGCTAGGGCACCCCTAGGCTTAGGCTAGGGCACCCCTAGGCTTAGGCTAGGGCACCCCTAGGCTTAGGCTAAGGCTAGGGATCCTCTAGCCTAAGGTTAGGGCACCCCTAGGCTTAGGCTAGGGCACCCCTAGGCTTAGGCTAAGGCTAGGGCTCCCGTAGCCTAAGGCTAGGGCACCCCTAGCCTAAGGCTAGGGCACCCCTAGGCTTAGGCTAGGGCAGAACTAGGCTTAGGCTAAGGCTAGGGCTCCCATAGCCCAAGGCTAGGGCACCCATAGGCTTAGGCTAGGGCACCCCTAGGCTTACGCTAGGGCACCCCTAGGCTTAGGCTAAGGCTAGGGCTCCCGTAGCCTAAGGCTAGGGCACCCCTAGCCTAAGGCTAGGGCACCCCTAGGCTTAGGCTAGGGCAGAACTAGGCTTAGGCTAAGGCTAGGGCTCCCATAGCCCAAGGCTAGGGCACCCATAGGCTTAGGCTAGGGCACCCCTAGGCTTACGCTAGGGCACCCCTAGGCTTAGGCTAAGGCTAGGGCTCCCATAGCCTAAGGATAGGGCATCCCTAGGCTTAGGCTAGGGAACCCCTAGGCTTAGGCTAGGGAACCCCTAGGCTGAGGTTAAGGGTAGGGCTCCCCTAGCCTAAGGCTAGGGCACCCCTAGGCTTAGGCTAGGACACCCCTAGGCTTAGGCTAGGGCACCCCTAGGCTTAGGCTAAGGCTAGGGCTCCCATAGCCCAAGGCTAGGGCACCCATAGCCTAAGGCTAGGGCACCCCTAGGCTTAGGCTAGGGCACCCCTAAGCTTAGGCTAAGGCTAGGGCTCCCATAGCCCAAGGCTAGGGCACCCATAGGCTTAGGATAGGGCACCCCTAGGCTTACGCTAGGGCACCCCTAGGCTTAGGCTAAGGCTAGGGCTCCCATAGCCCAAGGCTAGGGCACCCCTATGCTTAGGCTAGGGCACGCCTAGGCTTAGGCTACGGCACCCCTATGCTTAGGCTAGGGCACCCCTAGAATTAGCCTGAGGCTAGGGATCCCCTAGCCTAAGGTTAGGGCACCCCTAGGCTTAGGCTAGGGCACCCCTAGCCTTAGGCTACGGCACCCCTAGGCTTAGGCTAGGGCACCCCTAGGCTTAGGCTAGGGCACCCCTAGGCTTAATCTAAGGCTAGGGCTCCCCTAACCTAATGATAGGGCACCCCTAGGCTTAAGCTAGGGCACTCCTAGGCTTAAGGTAAGGCTAGGGCTCCCCTATACTAAGGCTAGGGAACCCCTACCCTTATGTTAGGGCACCCGTAGGCTTAGGCTAGGGCACCCCTAGGCTTGGGCTAAGGCTAAGGCTCCCCTAGCCTAAGGCTATGGCACCCCTAGGCGTAGGCTAGGGCAGCCCTAGGCTTAGGCTACGGCACCCCTAGGCTGAGACTAGGGCACCCCTAGGCTTAGGCTAGGGCACCCCTAGAATTAGCCTAAGGCTAGGGATCCCCTAGCCTAATGTTAGGGCACCCCTAGGCTTAGGCTAGGGCACCCCTAGGCTTAGGCTAGGGCACCCCTAGGCTTAGTTTAAGGTTAGGGCTCCCCTAGCCTAAGGCTAGGAGACCCTTAGGCTTAGGCTAGGGCACCCCTATGCTTAGGCTAGGGTACCCCTAGGCTTAGGCTAAGGCTAGGGCTCCCCTAGCCTAAGGCTAGGGCACCCCTAGCCTAAGGCTAGGGCACCCCTAGGCTTAGGCTAAGGCTAGGGCTCCCATAGCCCAAGGCTAGGGCACCCCTAGGCTTAGGCTAGGGCACCCCTAGGCTTAGGCTAGGGCACCCCTAGGCTTAGGCTAAGGCTAGGGATCCTCTAGCCTAAGGTTAGGGCACCCCTAGGCTTAGGCTAGGGCACCCCTAGGCTTAGGCTAGGGCACCCATAGGCTTAGGCTAAGGCTCCGGCTCGACTAGCCTAAGGCTAGGGCACACCTAGGCTTAGGCTAGGGCACCCCTAGGCTTAGGCTAGGGCATCCCTAGGCTTAGGCTAAGGCTAGGGCTCCCCTAGTGTAAGGCTAGGACACCCCTACGCTTAAGCTAGGGCACCCATAGGCTTCGGATAGGGCACCCCTAGGCTTAGACTAATGCTATGGCTCGACTAGCCTAAGGCTAGGGCACCCCTAGGCTTAGGCTAGGGCACCCCTAGGCTTAGGATAGGGCCCCCTTAGGCTTAGGCTAAGGCTAGGGCTTCCCTAGCCTAAGGCTAGGGCACCTCTAGGCTTAGCCTAAGGCACCCCTAGCCTTAGACTAAGGCTACGGCTCGACTAGCCTAAGGCTAGGGCACCCCTAGGCTTAGTCTACGGCATCCCTAGGCTTAGGCTATGGCACCCCTAGGCTTAAGCTAAGGCTAGGGCTCCCCTAGCCTAAGGCTAGGGAACCCATACCCTTAGGCTAGGGCACCCCTAGGCTTAGGCTAGGGCACCCCTAGGCTTGGGCTACGGCTAGGGCTCCCCTAGCCTAGGGCTAGGGCACCCCTTGGCTTAGGCTAGGGCACCCCTAGGCGTAGACTACGGCACCCCTAGGCTTAGGCTAGGGCACCCCTAGAATTAGCCTAAGGCTAGGGATCCCCTAGCCTAAGGTTAGGGCACCCCTAGGTTTAGGCTAGGGCACCCCTAGGCTTAGGCTAAGGCTCTGGCTTGACTAGCCTAAGGCTAGGGCACCCCTAAGCTTAGGCTAGGGCACCCCTAGGCTTAAGCTAGGGCATCCCTAGGCTTAGGCTAAGGCTAGGGCTCCCCTAGCGTAAGGCTAGGACACCTCTAGGCTTAAGCTAGGGCACCCATAGGCTTAGGATAGGGCACCCCTAGGCTTAGACTAATGCTATGGCTCGACTAGCCTAAGGCTAGGGCACCCCTAGGCATAGGCTAGGGCACCCCTAGGCTTAGGCTAGGGCACCCCTAGGCTTAGGCTAAGGCTAGGGCTTCCCTAGCCTAAGGCTAGGGTACCTCTAGGCTTAGCCTAGGGCACCCCTAGGCTTAGACTAAGGCTACGGCTCGACTAGCCTAAGGCTAGGGCACCCCTAGGCTTAGGCGAGGGCACCCCTAGGCTTAGGCTAGGACACCCCTAGGCTTAGGCTAAGTCTAGAGCTCCCCTAGCCTAACGCTAGGGCACCTCTAGGCTTAGGCTAGGGCTCCCCTAGGCTTAGGCTAGGACACCCCTAGGCTTAGGCTAGGGCACCCCTAGGCTTAAGCTAAGGCTAGGGCTCCCCTAGCCTAAGGCTAGGGAACCCCTACCCTTAGGCTAGGGCACCCCTAGGCTTAGGCTAGGGCACCCCTAGGCTTAGGCTAAGGACCCCTAGGCTGAGGCTAGGGCACCCCTAGGCTTAGGCTAGGGCACCCCTAGGCTTAGGTTAATGTTAGGGCTCCCCTAGCCTAAGGCTAGGACACCCTTAGGCTTAGGCTAGGGCACCCCTAGGCTTAGGCTAGGGTACCCCTAGGCCTGGCTAAGGCTAGGGCTCCCCTAGCCTAAGGCAAGGGCACCCCTAGCCTAAGGCAAGGGCACCCCTAGGCTTAGGCTAGGGCACCCCTAGGCTTAGGCTTAGGCTAGGGCTCCCATAGCCCAAGGCTAGGGCACCCCTAGGCTTAGGCTAGGGCACCCCTAGGCTTAGACTATAGCACCCCTAGGCTTAGGCTAGGGCACCCCTAGAATTAGCCTGAGGCTAGGGATCCCCTAGCCTAAGGTTAGGGCACCCCTAGGCTTAGGCTAGGGAACCTCTAGGCTTAGGCTAGGGCGCCCCTAGGCTTAGGCTAGGGCACCCCTAGAATTAGCCTGAGGCTAGGGATCCCCTAGCCTAAGGTTAGGGCACCCCTAGGCTTAGGCTAGGGCACCCCTAGGCTTAGGCTAGGGCGCCCCTAGGCTTAGGGTAGGGCACCCCTAGGCTTAGGCTATGGCACCCTTAGGCTTAAGCTAAGGCTAGGGCTCTACTATCCTAAGGCTAGGGAACCCCTACCCTTAGGCTAGGGCACCCCTAGGCTTAGGCTAGGGCACCCCTAGGCTTAGGCTAGGGCACCCCTAGGCTTGGGCTAAGGCTAGGGCTCCCCTAGCCTAAGGCTAGGGCACCCCTAAGCTTATTCTACGGCACCCCTAGGCTTAGGCTAGGGCACCCCTAGGCTTAGGTTAAGGTTAGGGCTCCCCTAGCCTAAGGCTAGGACACCCTTAGGCTTAGGCTAGGGCACCCCTAGGCTTAGGCTAGGGTACCCCTAGGCTTAGGCTAAGGCTAGGGCTCCCCTAGCCTAAGGCTAGGACACCCCTAGCCTAAGGCTAGGGCACCCCTAGGCTTAGGCTAGGGCACCCCTAGGCTTAGGCTAAGGCTAGGGCTCCCATAGCCCAAGGCTAGGGCACCCCTAGGCTTAGGCTAGGGCACCCCTAGGCTTAGGCTACGGCACCCCTAGGCTTAGGCTAGGGCACCCCTAGAATTAGCCTGAGGCTAGGGATCCCCTAGCCTAAGGTTAGGGCACCCCTAGGCTTAGGCAAGGGCACCCCTAGGCTTAGGCTAGGGCACCCCTAGGCTTAGGCTAGGGCACCCCTAGGCTTAGGCTAGGGCACCCCTAGGCTTAAGCTAAGGCTAGGGCTCCCCTAACCTAAGGATAGGGCACCACTAGGCTTAGGCTAGGGCACCCCTAGGCTTGGGCTAAGGCTAGGGCTCCCCTAGCCTAAGGCTAGGGCACCCCTTGGCTTAGGCTAGGGCACCCCTAGGCGTAGACTACGGCACCCCTAGGCTTAGGCTAGGGCACCCCTAGAATTAGCGTAAGGCTAGGGATCCCCTAGCCTAAGTCTAGGGCACCCCTAGGCTTAAGCTAAGGCTAGGGCTCCCCTAACCTAAGGATAGGGCACCACTAGGCTTAGGCTAGGGCACTACTAGGCTTAAGCTAAGGCTAGGGCTCCCCTAGACTTAGGCTAAGGATCCGGCTCGACTAGCCTAAGGCTAGGGCACACCTAGGCTTAGGCTAGGGCACCCCAAGGCTTAGGCTAGGGCAACCCTAGGCTTAGACTAATGCTATGGTATGACTAGCCTAAGGCTAGGAGACCCTTAGGCTTAGGCTAGGGCACCCCTAGGCTTAGGCTAGGGTACCCCTAGGCTTAGGCTAAGGCTAGGGCTCCCCTAGCCTAAGGCTAGGGCACCCCTAGCCTAAGGCTAGGGCACCCCTAGGCTTAGGCTAAGGCTAGGGCTCCCATAGCCCAAGGCTAGGGCACCCCTAGGCTTAGGCTAGGACACCCCTAGGCTTAGGCTAGGGCACCCCAAGGCTTAGGCTAAGGCTAGGGCACCCCTAGGCTTAGCCTAAGGCTAGGGATCCTCTAGCCTAAGGTTAGGGCACCCCTAGGCTTAGGCTAGGGCACCCCTAGGCTTAGGCTAGGGCACCCCTAGGCTTAGGCTAAAGCTCCGGCTCGACTAGCCTAAGGCTAGGGCACACCTAGGCTTAGGCTAGGGCACCCCTAGGCTTAGGCTAGGGCATCCCTAGGCTTAGGCTAAGGCTAGGGCTCCCCTAGTGTAAGGCTAGGACACCCCTAGGCTTAAGCTAGGGCACCCATAGGCTTCGGATAGGGCACCCCTAGGCTTAGACTAATGCTATGGCTCGACTAGCCTAAGGCTAGGGCACCCCTAGGCTTAGGCTAAGGCTAGGGCTTCCCTAGCCTAAGGCTAGGGCACCTCTAGGCTTAGCCTAGGGCACCCCTAGGCTTAGACTAAGGCTACGGCTCGACTAGCCTAAGGCTTGGGCACCCCTAGGCTTAGGCGAGGGCACCCCTAGGCTTGGGCTAAGGCTAGGGCTCCCCTAGCCTAAGGCTAGGGCACCCCTAGGCTTAGGCTAGGGCACCCCTAGGCTTAGGCTAGGGCACCCCTAAACTTAGGTTAAGGTTAGGGCTCCCCTAGCCTAAGGCTAGGACACCCTTAAGCTTAGGCTAGGGCACCCCTAGGCTTAGGCTAGGGCAACCCTAGGCTTAGGCTAAGGCTAGAGCTCCCCTAGCCTAATACTAGGGCACCTCTAGGCTTATGCTAGGGCACCCCTAGGCTTAGGCTAAGGCTAGGGATCCCCTAGCCTAAGGCTAGGGCATCCCTAGGCTTAGGCTAGGGCACCCCTAGGTTTAGGCTAGGGCACCCCTAGGCTTAGGTTAAGCTTAGGGCTCCCCTAGCCTAAGGCTAGGACACCCCTAGGCTTAGGATAGGGCACCCCTAGGCTTAGGCTAAGGCTAGGGCTCCCCTAGCCTAAGGCTACGGCACCCCTAGCCTAAGGCTAGGGCACCCCTAGCCTAAGGCTAGGGCACCCCTAGGCTTAGGCTAGGGCAGAACTAGGCTTAGGCTAAGGCTAGGGCTCCCATAGCCCAAGGCTAGGGCACCCATAGGCTTAGGCTAGGGCACCCCTAGGCTTACGCTAGGGCACCCCTAGGCTTAGGCTAAGGCTAGGGCTCCCATAGCCTAAGGATAGGGCATCCCTAGGCTTAGGCTAGGGCACCCCTAGGCTTAGGCTAGGGAACCCCTAGGCTGAGGTTAAGGGTAGGGCTCCCCTAGCCTAAGGCTAGGGCACCCCTAGGCTTAGGCTAGGACACCCCTAGGCTTAGGCTAGGGCACCCCTAGGCTTAGGCTAAGAATAGGGCTCCCATAGCCCAAGGCTAGGGCACCCATAGCCTAAGGCTAGGGCACCCCTAGGCTTAGGCTAGGGCACCCCTAAGCTTAGGCTAAGGCTAGGGCTCCCATAGCCCAAGGCTAGGGCACCCATAGGCTTAGGCTAGGGCACCCCTAGGCTTACGCTAGGGCACCCCTAGGCTTAGGCTAAGGCTAGGGCTCCCATAGCCCAAGTCTAGGGCACCCCTATGCTTAGGCTAGGGCACGCCTAGGCTTAGGCTACGGCACCCCTATGCTTAGGCTAGGGCACCCCTAGAATTAGCCTGAGGCTAGGGATCCCCTAGCCTAAGGTTAGGGCACCCCTAGGCTTAGGCTAGGGCACCCCTAGCCTTAGGCTACGGCACCCCTAGGCTTAGGCTACGGCACCCCTAGGCTTAGGCTAGGGCACCCCTAGGCTTAATCTAAGGCTAGGGCTCCCCTAACCTAATGATAGGGCACCCCTAGGCTTAGGCTAGGGCACTCCTAGGCTTAAGCTAAGGCTAGGGCTCTCCTATACTAAGGCTAGGGAACCCCTACCCTTATGTTAGGGCACCCGTAGGCTTAGGCTAGGGCACCCCTAGGCTTGGGCTAAGGCTAGGGCTCCCCTAGCCTAAGGCTATGGCACCCCTAGGCGTAGGCTAGGGCTGCCCTAGGCTTAGGCTACGGCACCCCTAGGCTGAGACTAGGGCGCCCCTAGGCTTAGGGTAGGGCACCCCTAGAATTAGCCTAAGGCTAGGGATCCCCTAGCCTAATGTTAGGGCACCCCTAGGCTTAGGCTAGGGCACCCCTAGGCTTAGGCTAGGGCACCCCTAGGCTTAGGTTAAGGTTAGGGCTCCCCTAGCCTAAGGCTAGGAGACCCTTAGGCTTAGGCTAGGGCACCCCTATGCTTAGGCTAGGGTACCCCTAGGCTTAGGCTAAGGCTAGGGCTCCCCTAGCCTAAGGCTAGGGCACCCCTAGCCTAAGGCTAGGGCACCCCTAGGCTTAGGCTAAGGCTAGGGCTCCCATAGCCCAAGGCTAGGGCACCCCTAGGCTTAGGCTAGGGCACCCCTAGGCTTAGGCTAGGGCACCCCTAGGCTTAGGCTAAGGCTAGGGATCCTCTAGCCTAAGGTTAGGGCACCCCTAGGCTTAGGCTAGGGCACCCCTAGGCTTAGGCTAGGGCACCCCTAGGCTTAGGCTAAGGCTCCGGCTCGACTAGCCTAAGGCTAGGGCACACCTAGGCTTAGGCTAGGGCACCCCTAGGCTTAGGCTAGGGCATCCCTAGGCTTAGGCTAAGGCTAGGGCTCCCCTAGTGTAAGGCTAGGACACCCCTACGCTTAAGCTAGGGCACCCATAGGCTTCGGATAGGGCACCCCTAGGCTTAGACTAATGCTATGGCTCGACTAGCCTAAGGCTAGGGCACCCCTAGGCTTAGGCTAGGGCACCCCTAGGCTTAGGATAGGGCCCCCTTAGGCTTAGGCTAAGGCTAGGGCTTCCCTAGCCTAAGGCTAGGGCACCTCTAGGCTTAGCCTAAGGCACCCCTAGCCTTAGACTAAGGCTACGGCTCGACTAGCCTAAGGCTAGGGCACCCCTAGGCTTAGTCTACGGCATCCCTAGGCTTAGGCTATGGCACCCCTAGGCTTAAGCTAAGGCTAGGGCTCCCCTAGCCTAAGGCTAGGGAACCCATACCCTTAGGCTAGGGCACCCCTAGGCTTAGGCTAGGGCACCCCTAGGCTTGGGCTACGGCTAGGGCTCCCCTAGCCTAGGGCTAGGGCACCCCTTGGCTTAGGCTAGGGCACCCCTAGGCGTAGACTACGGCACCCCTAGGCTTAGGCTAGGGCACCCCTAGAATTAGCCTAAGGCTAGGGATCCCCTAGCCTAAGGTTAGGGCACCCCTAGGTTTAGGCTAGGGCACCCCTAGGCTTAGGCTAAGGCTCTGGCTTGACTAGCCTAAGGCTAGGGCACCCCTAAGCTTAGGCTAGGGCACCCCTAGGCTTAAGCTAGGGCATCCCTAGGCTTAGGCTAAGGCTAGGGCTCCCCTAGCGTAAGGCTAGGACACCTCTAGGCTTAAGCTAGGGCACCCATAGGCTTAGGATAGGGCACCCCTAGGCTTAGACTAATGCTATGGCTCGACTAGCCTAAGGCTAGGGCACCCCTAGGCATAGGCTAAGGCACCCCTAGGCTTAGGCTAGGGCACCCCTAGGCTTAGGCTAAGGCTAGGGCTTCCCTAGCCTAAGGCTAGGGTACCTCTAGGCTTAGCCTAGGGCACCCCTAGGCTTAGACTGAGGCTACGGCTCGACTAGCCTAAGGCTAGGGCACCCCTAGGCTTAGGCGAGGGCACCCCTAGGCTTAGGCTAGGACACCCCTAGGCTTAGGCTAAGTCTAGAGCTCCCCTAGCCTAACGCTAGGGCACCTCTAGGCTTAGGCTAGGGCTCCTCTAGGCTTAGGCTAGGACACCCCTAGGCTTAGGCTAGGGCACCCCTAGGCTTAAGCTAAGGCTAGGGCTCCCCTAGCCTAAGGCTAGGGAACCCCTACCCTTAGGCTAGGGCACCCCTAGGCTTAGGCTAGGGCACCCCTAGGCTTAGGCTAAGGACCCCTAGGCTGAGGCTAGGGCACCCCTAGGCTTAGGCTAGGGCACCCCTAGGCTTAGGTTAATGTTAGGGCTCCCCTAGCCTAAGGCTAGGACACCCTTAGGCTTAGGCTAGGGCACCCCTAGGCTTAGGCTAGGGTACCCCTAGGCCTGGCTAAGGCTAGGGCTCCCCTAGCCTAAGGCAAGGGCACCCCTAGCCTAAGGCAAGGGCACCCCTAGGCTTAGGCTAGGGCACCCCTAGGCTTAGGCTTAGGCTAGGGCTCCCATAGCCCAAGGCTAGGGCACCCCTAGGCTTAGGCTAGGGCACCCCTAGGCTTAGACTATAGCACCCCTAGGCTTAGGCTAGGGCACCCCTAGAATTAGCCTGAGGCTAGGGATCCCCTAGCCTAAGGTTAGGGCACCCCTAGGCTTAGGCTAGGGAACCTCTAGGCTTAGGCTAGGGCGCCCCTAGGCTTAGGCTAGGGCACCCCTAGAATTAGCCTGAGGCTAGGGATCCCCTAGCCTAAGGTTAGGGCACCCCTAGGCTTAGGCTAGGGCACCCCTAGGCTTAGGCTAGGGCGCCCCTAGGCTTAGGGTAGGGCACCCCTAGGCTTAGGCTATGGCACCCTTAGGCTTAAGCTAAGGCTAGGGCTCTACTATCCTAAGGCTAGGGAACCCCTACCCTTAGGCTAGGGCACCCCTAGGCTTAGGCTAGGGCACCCCTAGGCTTAGGCTAGGGCACCCCTAGGCTTGGGCTAAGGCTAGGGCTCCCCTAACCTAAGGCTAGGGCACCCCTAAGCTTATTCTACGGCACCCCTAGGCTTAGGCTAGGGCACCCCTAGGCTTAGGTTAAGGTTAGGGCTCCCCTAGCCTAAGGCTAGGACACCCTTAGGCTTAGGCTAGGGCACCCCTAGGCTTAGGCTAGGGTACCCCTAGGCTTAGGCTAAGGCTAGGGCTCCCCTAGCCTAAGGCTAGGACACCCCTAGCCTAAGGCTAGGGCACCCCTAGGCTTAGGCTAGGGCACCCCTAGGCTTAGGCTAAGGCTAGGGCTCCCATAGCCCAAGGCAAGGGCACCCCTAGGCTTAGGCTAGGGCACCCCTAGGCTTAGGCTACGGCACCCCTAGGCTTAGGCTAGGGCACCCCTAGAATTAGCCTGAGGCTAGGGATCCCCTAGCCTAAGGTTAGGGCACCCCTAGGCTTAGGCAAGGGCACCCCTAGGCTTAGGCTAGGGCACCCCTAGGCTTAGGCTAGGGCACCCCTAGGCTTAAGCTAAGGCTAGGGCTCCCCTAACCTAAGGATAGGGCACCACTAGGCTTAGGCTAGGGCACCCCTAGGCTTGGGCTAAGGCTAGGGCTCCCCTAGCCTAAGGCTAGGGCACCCCTTGGCTTAGGCTAGGGCACCCCTAGGCGTAGACTACGGCACCCCTAGGCTTAGGCTAGGGCACCCCTAGAATTAGCGTAAGGCTAGGGATCCCCTAGCCTAAGTCTAGGGCACCCCTAGGCTTAAGCTAAGGCTAGGGCTCCCCTAACCTAAGGATAGGGCACCACTAGGCTTAGGCTAGGGCACTACTAGGCTTAAGCTAAGGCTAGGGCTCCCCTAGACTTAGGCTAAGGATCCGGCTCGACTAGCCTAAGGCTAGGGCACACCTAGGCTTAGGCTAGGGCACCCCAAGGCTTAGGCTAGGGCAACCCTAGGCTTAGACTAATGCTATGGTATGACTAGCCTAAGGCTACGGCACCCCTAGGCATAGGCTAGGGCCCCCCTAGGCTTAGGCTAGGGCACCCCTAGGCTTAGGCTAAGGGTAGGGCTTCCCTAGCCAAAGGCTAGGGCACCTCTAGGCTTAGCCTAGGGCACCCCTAGGCTTAGACTAAGGCTACGGCTCGACTAGCCTAAGGCTAGGCCACCCCTAGGCTTAGGCGAGGGCACCCCTAGGCTTAGGCTAGGACACCCCTAGGCTTAGGCTAGGGCACCCCTAGGCTTAGGCTAGGGCAACCCTAGGATTGGCTAAGGCTAGGGCTCCCCTAGCCTAAGGCTAGGGCACCCTTAGGCTTAGGCTAGGGCACCCCTAGGCTTAGGCTACGGCACCCCTAGGCTTTGGCTAGGGCACCCATAGGCTTAGGCTAGGGCACCCCTAGGCTTAAGCTAAGGCTAGGGCTCCCCTAGCCTAAGGCTAGGGCACCCCTAGGCTTAGGCTAGGGCAGAACTAGGCTTAGGCTAAGGATAGGGCTCCCATAGCCCAAGGCTAGGGCACCCATAGGCTTAGGCTAGGGCACCCCTAGGCTTACGCTAGGGCACGCCTAGGCTTAGGCTAAGGCTAGGGCTCCCATAGCCTAAGGATAGGGCATCCCTAGGCTTAGGCTAGGGCACCCCAAGGCTTAGGCTAGGGAACCCCTAGGCTGAGGTTAAGGGTAGGGCTCCCCTAGCCTAAGGCTAGGGCACCCCTAGGCTTAGGCTAGGACACCCCTAGGCTTAGGCTAGGGCACCCCTAGGCTTAGGCTAAGGCTAGGGCTCCCATAGCCCAAGGCTAGGGCACCCATAGCCTAAGGCTAGGGCACCCCTAGGCTTAGGCTAGGGCACCCCTAAGCTTAGGCTAAGGCTAGGGCTCCCATAGCCCAAGGCTAGGGCACCCATAGGCTTAGGCTAGGGCACCCCTAGGCTTACGCTAGGGCACCCCTAGGCTTAGGCTAAGGCTAGGGCTCCCATAGCCCAAGGCTAGGGCACCCCTATGCTTAGGCTAGGGAACGCCTAGGCTTAGGCTACGGCACCACAATGCTTAGGCTAGGGCACCCCTAGAATTAGCCTGAGGCTAGGGATCCCCTAGCCTAAGGTTAGGGCACCCCTAGGCTTAGGCTAGGGCACCCCTAGCCTTAGGCTACGGCACCCCTAGGCTTAGGCTAGGGCACCCCTAGGCTTAGGCTAGGGCACCCCTAGGCTTAATCTAAGGCTAGGGCTCCCCTAACCTAATGATAGGGCACCCCTAGGCTTAGGCTAGGGCACTCCTAGGCTTAAGCTAAGGCTAGGGCTCCCCTATACTAAGGCTAGGGAACCCCTACCCTTATGTTAGGGCACCCGTAGGCTTAGGCTAGGGCACCCCTAGGCTTGGGCTAAGGCTAGGGCTCCCCTAGCCTAAGGCTATGGCACCCCTAGGCGTAGGCTAGGGCTGCCCTAGGCTTAGGCTACGGCACCCCTAGGCTGAGACTAGGGCACCCCTAGGCTTAGGCTAGGGCACCCCTAGAATTAGCCTAAGGCTAGGGATCCCCTAGCCTAATGTTAGGGCACCCCTAGGCTTAGGCTAGGGCACCCATAGGCTTAGGCTAGGGCACCCCTAGGCTTAGGTTAAGGTTAGGGCTCCCCTAGCCTAAGGCTAGGAGACCCTTAGGCTTAGGCTAGGGCACCCCTATGCTTAGGCTAGGGTACCCCTAGGCTTAGGCTAAGGCTAGGGCTCCCCTAGCCTAAGGCTAGGGCACCCCTAGCCTAAGGCTAGGGCACCCCTAGGCTTAGGCTAAGGCTAGGGCTCCCATAGCCCAAGGCTAGGGCACCCCTAGGCTTAGGCTAGGGCACCCCTAGGCTTAGGCTAGGGCACCCCTAGGCTTAGGCTAAGGCTAGGGATCCTCTAGCCTAAGGTTAGGGCACCCCTAGGCTTAGGCTAGGGCACCCCTAGGCTTAGGCTAGGGCACCCCTAGGCTTAGGCTAAGGCTCCGGCTCGACTAGCCTAAGGCTAGGGCACACCTAGGCTTAGGCTAGGGCACCCCTAGGCTTAGGCTAGGGCATCCCTAGGCTTAGGCTAAGGCTAGGGCTCCCCTAGTGTAAGGCTAGGACACCCCTACGCTTAAGCTAGGGCACCCATAGGCTTCGGATAGGGCACCCCTAGGCTTAGACTAATGCTATGGCTCGACTAGCCTAAGGCTAGGGCACCCCTAGGCTTAGGCTAGGGCACCCCTAGGCTTAGGATAGGGCCCCCTTAGGCTTAGGCTAAGGCTAGGGCTTCCCTAGCCTAAGGCTAGGACACCTCTAGGCTTAGCCTAAGGCACCCCTAGCCTTAGACTAAGGCTACGGCTCGACTAGCCTAAGGCTAGGGCACCCCTAGGCTTAGTCTACGGCATCCCTAGGCTTAGGCTATGGCACCCCTAGGCTTAAGCTAAGGCTAGGGCTCCCCTAGCCTAAGGCTAGGGAACCCATACCCTTAGGCTAGGGCACCCCTAGGCTTAGGCTAGGGCACCCCTAGGCTTGGGCTACGGCTAGGGCTCCCCTAGCCTAGGGCTAGGGCACCCCATGGCTTAGGCTAGGGCACACCTAGGCGTAGACTACGGCACCCCTAGGCTTAGGCTAGGGCACCCCTAGAATTAGCCTAAGGTTAGGGATCCCCTAGCCTAAGGTTAGGGCACCCCTAGGCTTAGGCTAGGGCACCCCTAGGCTTAGGCTAAGGCTCTGGCTTGACTAGCCTAAGGCTAGGGCACCCCTAAGCTTAGGCTAGGGCACCCCTAGGCTTAAGCTAGGGCATCCCTATGCTTAGGCTAAGGCTAGGGCTCCCCTAGCGTAAGGCTAGGACACCTCTAGGCTTAAGCTAGGGCACCCATAGGCTTAGGATAGGGCACCCCTAGGCTTAGACTAATGCTATGGCTCGACTAGCCTAAGGCTAGGGCACCCCTAGGCATAGGCTAGGGCACCCCTAGGCTTAGGCTAGGGCACCCCTAGGCTTAGGCTAAGGCTAGGGCTTCCCTAGCCTAAGGCTAGGGCACCCCTAGGCTTAGGCGAGGGCACCCCTAGGCTTAGGCTAGGACACCCCTAGGCTTAGGCTAAGTCTAGAGCTCCCCTAGCCTAACACTAGGGCACCTCTAGGCTTAGGCTAGGGCTCCCCTAGGCTTAGGATAGGACACCCCTAGGCTTAGGCTAGGGCACCCCTAGGCTTAAGCTAAGGCTAGGGCTCCCCTAGCCTAAGGCTAGGGAACCCCTACCCTTAGGCTAGGGCACCCCTAGGCTTAGGCTAGGGCACCCCTAGGCTTAGGCTAAGGACCCCTAGGCTGAGGCTAGGGCACCCCTAGGCTTAGGCTAGGGCACCCCTAGGCTTAGGTTAATGTTAGGGCTCCCCTAGCCTAAGGCTAGGACACCCTTAGGCTTAGGCTAGGGCACCCCTAGGCTTAGGCTAGGGTACCCCTAGGCCTGGCTAAGGCTAGGGCTCCCCTAGCCTAAGGCAAGGGCACCCCTAGCCTAAGGCAAGGGCACCCCTAGGCTTAGGCTAGGGCACCCCTAGGCTTAGGCTTAGGCTAGGGCTCCCATAGCCCAAGGCTAGGGCACCCCTAGGCTTAGGCTAGGGCACCCCTAGGCTTAGGCTATAGCACCCCTAGGCTTAGGCTAGGGCACCCCTAGAATTAGCCTGAGGCTAGGGATCCCCTAGCCTAAGGTTAGGGCACCCCTAGGCTTAGGCTAGGGCACCTCTAGGCTTAGGCTAGGGCGCCCCTAGGCTTAGGCTAGGGCACCCCTAGAATTAGCCTGAGGGTAGGGATCCCCTAGCCTAAGGTTAGGGCACCCCTAGGCTTAGGCTAGGGCACCCCTAGGCTTAGGCTAGGGCGCCCCTAGGCTTAGGGTAGGGCACCCCTAGGCTTAGGCTATGGCACCCTTAGGCTTAAGCTAAGGCTAGGGCTCTACTATCCTAAGGCTAGGGAACCCCTACCCTTAGGCTAGGGCACCCCTAGGCTTAGGCTAGGGCACCCCTAGGCTTAGGCTAGGGCACCCCTAGGCTTGGGCTAAGGCTAGGGCTCCCCTAGCCTAAGGCTAGGGCACCCCTAAGCTTATTCTACGGCACCCCTAGGCATAGGCTAGGGCACCCCTAGGCTTAGGTTAAGGTTAGGGCTCCCCTAGCCTAAGGCTAGGACACCCTTAGGCTTAGGCTAGGGCACCCCTAGGCTTAGGCTAGGGTACCCCTAGGCTTAGGCTAAGGCTAGGGCTCCCTAGCCTAAGGCTAGGACACCCCTAGCCTAAGGCTAGGGCACCCCTAGGCTTAGGCTAGGGCACCCCTAGGCTTAGGCTAAGGCTAGGGCTCCCATAGCCCAAGGCTAGGGCACCCCTAGGCTTAGGCTAGGGCACCCCTAGGCTTAGGCTACGGCACCCCTAGGCTTAGGCTAGGGCACCCCTAGAATTAGCCTGAGGCTAGGGATCCCCTAGCCTAAGGTTAGGGCACCCCTAGGCTTAGGCAAGGGCACCCCTAGGCTTAGGCTAGGGCACCCCTAGGCTTAGGCTAGGGCACCCCTAGGCTTAGGCTAGGGCACCCCTAGGCTTAAGCTAAGGCTAGGACTCCCCTAACCTAAGGATAGGGCACCACTAGGCTTAGGCTAGGGCACCCCTAGGCTTGGGCTAAGGCTAGGGCTCCCCTAGCCTAAGGCTAGGGCACCCCTTGGCTTAGGCTAGGGCACCCCTAGGCGTAGACTACGGCACCCCTAGGCTTAGGCTAGGGCACCCCTAGAATTAGCGTAAGGCTAGGGATCCCCTAGCCTAAGTCTAGGGCACCCCTAGGCTTAAGCTAAGGCTAGGGCTCCCCTAACCTAAGGATAGGGCACCACTAGGCTTAGGCTAGGGCACTACTAGGCTTAAGCTAAGGCTAGGGCTCCCCTAGACTTAGGCTAAGGATCCGGCTCGACTACCCTAAGGCTAGGGCACACCTAGGCTTAGGCTAGGGCACCCCAAGGCTTAGGCTAGGGCAACCCTAGGCTTAGGCTAAGGCTCCGGCTCGACTAGCCTAAGGCTAGGCACCCCTAAGCTTAGGCTAGGGCACCCCTAGGATTAGGCTAGGGCATCCCTAGGCTTAGGCTAAGGCTAGGGCTCCCCTAGCGTAAGGCTAGGACACCCCGAGGCTTAAGCTAGGGCACCCATAGGCTTAGGATAGGGCACCCCTGGGCTTAGACTAATGCTATGGTATGACTAGCCTAAGGCTACGGCACCCCTAGGCATAGGCTAGGGCCCCCCTAGGCTTAGGCTAGGGCACCCCTAGGCTTAGGCTAAGGGTAGGGCTTCCCTAGCCTAAGGCTAGGGCACCTCTAGGCTTAGCCTAGGGCACCCCTAGGCTTAGACTAAGGCTACGGCTCGACTAGCCTAAGGCTAGGCCATCCCTAGGCTTAGGCGAGGGCACCCCTAGGCTTAGGCTAGGACACCCCTAGGCTTAGGCTAGGGCACCCCTAGGCTTAAGCTAAGGCTAGGGCTCCCCTAGCCTAAAGCTAGGGAACCCCTACCCTTAGGCTAGGGCACCCCTAGGCTTAGGCTAGGGCAACCCTAGGCTTGGCTAAGGCTAGGGCTCCCCTAGCCTAAGGCTAGGGCACCCTTAGGCTTAGGCTAGGGCACCCCTAGGCTTAGGCTACGGCACCCCTAGGCTTTGGCTAGGGCACCCATAGGCTTAGGCTAGGGCACCCCTAGGCTTAAGCTAAGGCTAGGGCTCCCCTAGCCTAAGGCTAGGGCACCCCTAGGCTTAGGCTAGGGCAGAACTAGGCTTAGGCTAAGGCTAGGGCTCCCATAGCCCAAGGCTAGGGCACCCATAGGCTTAGGCTAGGGCACCCCTAGGCTTACGCTAGGGCACGCCTAGGCTTAGGCTAAGGCTAGGGCTCCCATAGCCTAAGGATAGGGCATCCCTAGGCTTAGGCTAGGGCACCCCAAGGCTTAGGCTAGGGAACCCCTAGGCTGAGGTTAAGGGTAGGGCTCCCCTAGCCTAAGGCTAGGGCACCCCTAGGCTTAGGCTAGGACACCCCTAGGCTTAGGCTAGGGCACCCCTAGGCTTAGGCTAAGGCTAGGGCTCCCATAGCCCAAGGCTAGGGCACCCATAGCCTAAGGCTAGGGCATCCCTAGGCTTAGGCTAGGGCACCCCTAAGCTTAGGCTAAGGCTAGGGCTCCCATAGCCCAAGGCTAGGGCACCCATAGGCTTAGGCTAGGGCACCCCTAGGCTTACGCTAGGGCACCCCTAGGCTTAGGCTAAGGCTAGGGCTCCCATAGCCCAAGGCTAGGGCACCCCTATGCTTAGGCTAGGGAACGCCTAGGCTTAGGCTACGGCACCACAATGCTTAGGCTAGGGCACCCCTAGAATTAGCCTGAGGCTAGGGATCCCCTAGCCTAAGGTTAGGGCACCCCTAGGCTTAGGCTAGGGCACCCCTAGCCTTAGGCTACGGCACCCCTAGGCTTAGGCTAGGGCACCCCTAGGCTTAGGCTAGGGCACCCCTAGGCTTAATCTAAGGCTAGGGCTCCCCTAACCTAATGATAGGGCACCCCTAGGCTTAGGCTAGGGCACTCCTAGGCTTAAGCTAAGGCTAGGGCTCCCCTATACTAAGGCTAGGGAACCCCTACCCTTATGTTAGGGCACCCGTAGGCTTAGGCTAGGGCACCCCTAGGCTTGGGCTAAGGCTAGGGCTCCCCTAGCCTAAGGCTATGGCACCCCTAGGCGTAGGCTAGGGCTGCCCTAGGCTTAGGCTACGGCACCCCTAGGCTGAGACTAGGGCACCCCTAGGCTTAGGCTAGGGCACCCCTAGAATTAGCCTAAGGCTAGGGATCCCCTAGCCTAATGTTAGGGCACCCCTAGGCTTAGGCTAGGGCACCCATAGGCTTAGGCTAGGGCACCCCTAGGCTTAGGTTAAGGTTAGGGCTCCCCTAGCCTAAGGCTAGGAGACCCTTAGGCTTAGGCTAGGGCACCCCTATGCTTAGGCTAGGGTACCCCTAGGCTTAGGCTAAGGCTAGGGCTCCCATAGCACAAGGCTAGGGCACCCCTAGGCTTAGGCTAGGGCACCCCTAGGCTTAGGCTAGGGCACCCCTAGGCTTAGGCTAAGGCTAGGGATCCTCTAGCCAAAGGTTAGGGCACCCCTAGGCTTAGGCTAGGGCACCCCTAGGCTTAGGCTAGGGCACCCCTAGGCTTAGGCTAAGGCTCCGGCTCGACTAGCCTAAGGCTAGGGCACACCTAGGCTTAGGCTAGGGCACCCCTAGGCTTAGGCTAGGGCATCCCTAGGCTTAGGCTAAGGCTAGGGATCCCCTAGTGTAAGGCTAGGACACCCCTACGCTTAAGCTAGGGCACCCATATGCTTCGGATAGG
Source organism: Tenrec ecaudatus (assembly GCF_050624435.1). Lineage (NCBI taxonomy): Eukaryota > Metazoa > Chordata > Mammalia > Afrosoricida > Tenrecidae > Tenrec > Tenrec ecaudatus. The sequence goes on from NW_027458100.1 coordinate 111,995, forward strand.
GCACCCCTAGGCTTAGACTAATGCTATGGCTCGACTAGCCTAAGGCTAGGGCACCCCTAGGCTTAGGCTAGGGCACCCCTAGGCTTAGGATAGGGCCCCCTTAGGCTTAGGCTAAGGCTAGGGCTTCCCTAGCCTAAGGCTAGGGCACCCCTAGGCTTAGGCTAGGGCACCCCTAGGCTTAGGCTAAGGCTCTGGCTTGACTAGCCTAAGGCTAGGGCACCCCTAAGCTTAGGCTAGGGCACCCCTAGGCTTAAGCTAGGGCATCCCTAGGCTTAGGCTAAGGCTAGGGCTCCCCTAGCGTAAGGCTAGGACACCTCTAGGCTTAAGCTAGGGCACCCATAGGCTTAGGATAGGGCACCCCTAGGCTTAGACTAATGCTATGGCTCGACTAGCCTAAGGCTAGGGCACCCCTAGGCATAGGCTAGGGCACCCCTAGGCTTAGGCTAGGGCACCCCTAGGCTTAGGCTAAGGCTAGGGCTTCCCTAGCCTAAGGCTAGGGCACCTCTAGGCTTAGCCTAGGGCACCCCTAGGCTTAGACTAAGGCTACGGCTCGACTAGCCTAAGGCTAGGGCACCCCTAGGCTTAGGCGAGGGCACCCCTAGGCTTAGGCTAGGACACCCCTAGGCTTAGGCTAAGTCTAGAGCTCCCCTAGCCTAACGCTAGGGCACCTCTAGGCTTAGGCTAGGGCTCCCCTAGGCTTAGGCTAGGACACCCCTAGGCTTAGGCTAGGGCACCCCTAGGCTTAAGCTAAGGCTAGGGCTCCCCTAGCCTAAGGCTAGGGCACCCCTACCCTTAGGCTAGGGCACCCCTAGGCTTAGGCTAGGGCACCCCTAGGCTTAGGCTAAGGACCCCTAGGCTGAGGCTAGGGCACCCCTAGTCTTAGGCTAGGGCACCCCTAGGCTTAGGTTAATGTTAGGGCTCCCCTAGCCTAAGGCTAGGACACCCTTAGGCTTAGGCTAGGGCACCCCTAGGCTTAGGCTAGGGTACCCCTAGGCCTGGCTAAGGCTAGGGCTCCCCTAGCCAAAGGCAAGGGCACCCCTAGCCTAAGGCTAGGGCACCCCTAGGCTTAGGCTAGGGCACCCCTTGGCTTAGGCTAAGGCTAGGGCTCCCATAGCCCAAGGCTAGGGCACCCCTAGGCTTAGGCTAGGGCACCCCTAGGCTTAGGCTATAGCACCCCTAGGCTTAGGTAGGGCACCCCTAGAATTAGCCTGAGGCTAGGGATCCCCTAGCCTAAGGTTAGGGCACCCCTAGGCTTAGGCTAGGGCACCTCTAGGCTTAGGCTAGGGCGCCCCTAGGCTTAGGCTAGGGCACCCCTAGAATTAGCCTGAGGCTAGGGATCCCCTAGCCTAAGGTTAGGGCACCCCTAGGCTTAGGCTAGGGCACCCCTAGGCTTAGGCTAGGGCGCCCCTAGGCTTAGGGTAGGGCACCCCTAGGCTTAGGCTATGGCACCCTTAGGCTTAAGCTAAGGCTAGGGCTCTACTATCCTAAGGCTAGGGAACCCCTACCCTTAGGCTAGGGCACCCCTAGGCTTAGGCTAGGGCACCCCTAGGCTTAGGCTAGGGCACCCCTAGCTTGGGCTAAGGCTAGGGCTCCCCTAGCCTAAGGCTAGGGCACCCCTAAGCTTAGGCTACGGCACCCCTAGGCTTAGGCTAGGGCACCCCTAGGCTTAGGTTAAGGTTAGGGCTCCCCTAGCCTAAGGCTAGGACACCCTTAGGCTTAGGCTAGGGCACCCCTAGGCTTAGGCTAGGGTACCCCTAGGCTTAGGCTAAGGCTAGGGCTCCCTTAGCCTAAGGCTAGGACACCCCTAGCCTAAGGCTAGGGCACCCCTAGGCTTAGGCTAGGGCACCCCTAGGCTTAGGCTAAGGCTAGGGCTCCCATAGCTCAAGGCTAGGGCACCCCTAGGCTTAGGCTAGGGCACCCCTAGGCTTAGGCTACGGCACCCCTAGGCTTAGGCTAGGGCACCCCTAGAATTAGCCTGAGGCTAGGGATCCCCTAGCCTAAGGTTAGGGCACCCCTAGGCTTAGGCAAGGGCACCCCTAGGCTTAGGCTAGGGCACCCCTAGGCTTAGGCTAGGGCACCCCTAGGCTTAGGCTAGGGCACCCCTAGGCTTAAGCTAAGGCTAGGGCTCCCCTAACCTAAGTATAGGGCACCACTAGGCTTAGGCTAGGGCACCCCTAGGCTTGGGCTAAGGCTAGGGCTCCCCTAGCCTAAGGCTAGGGCACCCCTTGGCTTAGGCTAGGGCACCCCTAGGCGTAGACTACGGCACCCCTAGGCTTAGGCTAGGGCACCCCTAGAATTAGCGTAAGGCTAGGGATCCCCTAGCCTAAGTCTAGGGCACCCCTAGGCTTAAGCTAAGGCTAGGGCTCCCCTAACCTAAGGATAGGGCACCACTAGGCTTAGGCTGGGCACTACTAGGCTTAAGCTAAGGCTAGGGCTCCCCTAGACTTAGGCTAAGGATCCGGCTCGAGTAGCCTAAGGCTAGGGCACACCTAGGCTTAGGTTAGGGCACCCCAAGGCTTAGGCTAGGGCAACCCTAGGCTTAGGCTAAGGCTCCGGCTGGACTAGCCTAAGGCTAGGCACCCCTAAGCTTAGGCAAAGGCACCCCTAGGCTTAGGCTAGGGCATCCCTAGGCTTAGGCTAAGGCTAGGGCTCCCCTAGCGTAAGGCTAGGACACCCCGAGGCTTAAGCTAGGGCACCCATAGGCTTAGGATAGGGCACCCCTAGGCTTAGACTAATGCTATGGTATGACTAGCCTAAGGCTAGGGCACCCCTAGGCATAGGCTAGGGCCCCCCTAGGCTTAGGCTAGGGCACCCCTAGGCTTAGGCTAAGGGTAGGGCTTCCCTAGCCTAAGGCTAGGGCACCTCTAGGCTTAGCCTAGGGCACCCCTAGGCTTAGACTAAGGCTACGGCTCGACTAGCCTAAGGCTAGGGCACCCCTAGGCTTAGGCGAGGGCACCCCTAGGCTTAGGCTAGGACACCCCTAGGCTTAGGCTAGGGCACCCCTAGGCTTAAGCTAAGGCTAGGGCTCCCCTAGCCTAAAGCTAGGGAACCCTTAGGCTTAGGCTAGGGCACCCCTAGGCTTAGGCTACGGCACCCCTAGGCTTTGGCTAGGGCACCCATAGGCTTAGGCTAGGGCACCCCTAGGCTTAAGCTAAGGCTAGGGCTCCCCTAGCCTAAGGCTAGGGCACCCCTAGGCTTAGGCTAGGGCACCCCTAGGCTTAGGCTAGGGCACCCCTAGGCTTAGGCTAGGGCACCCCTAGGCTTAGGCTAGGGCACCCCTAGGCTTAGGCTAGGGCACCCCTAGGTTTAAGCTAAGGCTAGGGCTCCCCTAACCTAAGGATAGGGCACCCCTAGGCTTAGGCTAGGGCACTCCTAGGCTTAAGCTAAGGCTAGGGCTCCCCTAGCCTAAGGCTAGGGAACCCCTACCCTTAGGCTAGGGCACCCCTAGGCTTAGGCTAGGGCACACCTAGGCTTAGGCTACGGCACCCCTAGGCTGAGGCTAGGGCACCCCTAGGCTTAGGCTAGGGCACCCCTAGAATTAGCCTAAGGCTAGGGATCCTCTAGCCTAAGGTTAGGGCACCCCTAGGCTTAGGCTAGGGCACCCCTAGGCTTAGGCTAGGGCACACCTAGGCTTAGGTTAAGGTTAGGGCTCCGCTAGCCTAAGGCTAGGACACCCTTAGGCTTAGGCTAGGGCACCCCTAGGCTTAGGCTAAGGCTAGGGCTCCCATAGCCCATGGCTAGGGCACCCCTAGGCTTAAGCTAGGGTACCCCTAGGCTCAGGCTACGGCACCCCTAGGCTTAGGCTAGGGCACCCCTAGAATTAGCCTAAGGCTAGTGATCCTCTAGCCTAAGGTTAGGGCACCCCTGGGCTTAGGCTAGGGCACCCCTAGGCTTAGGCTAGGGCACCCCTAGGCTTAGGCTAAGGCTCCGGCTCGACTAGCCTAAGGCTAGGGCACCCCTAAGCTTAGGCTAGGGCACCCCTAGGCTTAGGCTAGGGCATCCCTAGGCTTAGGCTAAGGCTAGGACTCCCCTAGCGTAAGGCTAGGACACCCCTAGGCTTAAGCTAGGGCACCGATAGGTTTAGGATAGGGCACCCCTAGGCTTAGACTAATGCTATGGCTCGACTAGCCTAAGGCTGGGGCACCCCTAGGCTTAGGCTAGGGCACCCCTAGGCTTAGGCTAGGGCACCCCTAGGCTTAGGCTAAGGCTAGGCCTTCCCAAGCCTAAGGCTAGGGCACCTCTAGGCTTAGCCTAGGGCACCCCTAGGCTTAGACTAAGGCTACGGCTCGACTAGCCTAAGGCTAGGGCACCCCTAAGCTTAGGCTAGGGCACCCCTAGGCTTAGGCTAGGGCACCCCTAGGCTTGGGCTAAGGCTAGGGCTCCCCTAGCCTAAGGCTAGGGCACCCCTTGGCTTAGGCTAGGGCACCCCTAGGCGTAGACTACGGCACCCCTAGGCTTAGGCTAGGGCACCCCTAGAATTAGCCTAAGGCTAGGGATCCCCTAGCCTAAGGTTAGGGCACCCATAGGCTTAGGCTAGGGCACCCCTAGGCTTAGGCTAGGGCACCCCTAGGCTTAGGCTAAGGCTCCGGCTCGACTAGCCTAAGGTTAGGGCACCCCTAAGCTTAGGCTAGGGCACCCCTAGGCTTAGGCTAGGGCATCCCTAGGCTTAGGCTAAGGCTAGGGCTCCCCCAGCAAAATCTAGGACACCCCTAGGCTTAAGATAGGGCACCCATAGGCTTAGGCTAGGGCACCCCCAGGCTTAGACTAAGGCTATGGCTCGACTAGCCTAAGGCTAGGGCACCCCTAGGCTTAGGCTAGGGCACCCCTAGGCTTAGGCTAGGGCACCCCTAGACTTAGGCTAAGGCTAAGGCTCCCCTAGCCTAAGGCTAGGGCACCTCTAGGCTTAGGCTAGGGCACCCCTAGGCTTAGGCTAAGGCTCCGGCTCGACTAGCCTAAGGCTAGTGCACCCCTAGGCTTAGGCTAGGGCACACCTAGGCTTAGGCTAAGGCTAGGGCTCCCCGAGCTTAAGGCTAGGACTTCCCTTGGCTTAGGCTAGGGCACACCTAGGCTTAGGCTAGGGTACCCCTAGGCTTAGGCTAAGGCTAGGGCTCCCCTAGCCTAAGACTAGGGCACCTCTTGGCTTAGGTTAGGTCACCCCTAGGCTTAGACTAAGGCTTCGGCTCGACTAGCCTAAGGCTAGGGCACCCCTTGGCTTAGGCTAGGGCACCCCTAGGATTAGGCTAAGTCTAGAGCTCCCCTAGCCTAAGGCTAGGGCACCTCTAGGCTTAGGCTAGGGCACCCCTAGGCTCAGGCTAGGGCACCCTAGTCTTAGGCTAAGGCTAGGGCTCCCCTAGCTTAAGGATAGGGCATCCCTAGGCTTAGGCTAGGGCACCCCTAGGCTTAGGCTAGGGCACGCCTAGGCTTAGGTTAAGGTTAGGGCTCCCCTAGCCTAAGGCTAGGACAACCCTAGGCTTAGGCTAGGGCACCCCTAGGCTTAGGCTAAGGCTAGGGCTCCCCTAGCTTAAGGATAGGGCATCCCTAGGCTTAGGCTAGGGCACCCCTAGGTTTAGGCTAGGGCACCCCTAGGCTTAGGTTAAGGTTAGGGCTCCCCTAGCCTAAGGCTAGGACACCCCTAGGCTTAGGCTAGGGCACCCCAGGCTTAGGCTAGGGTACCCCTTGGCTTAGGCTAAGGCTAGGGCTCCCCTAGCCTAAGGCTAGGGCACCCCTTGGCTTACGCTAGGGCACCCCTAGGCTTAGGCTAAGGCTAGGTCTCCCATAGCCCATGGCTAGGGTACCCCTAGGCTTAGGCTAGGGCACCCCTAGGCTTTGGCTAGGGCAGCCTAGGCTTAGGCTAGGGCACCCCTAGGCTTAGGCTAAGGCTAGGGCTCCCATAGCCTAAGGCTGGGCACCCCTAGGCTTAGCCTAGGGCACCCCTAGCTTAGGCTAAGGCTAGGGCACCTCTAGGTTTAGGCTAGGGCACCCCTAGGCTTAGGCTAGGGCACCCACAGGCTTAGGCTAGGGCACCCCTAGGCTTAGGCTAAGGCTAGAGCTCCCCTAGCCTAAGACTAGGGCACCTCTAGGCTTAGGCTAGGGCACCCCTAGGCTTACGCTAAGGCTAGGGCTCCCCTAGCCTAAGGATAGAGCATCCTTAGGCTTAGGCTAGGGCACCCGTAGGCTTAGGCTAGGGCACCCCTAGGCTTAGCTTAAGCTTAGGGCTCCCCTAGCCTAAGGCTAGGACACCCCTAGGCTTAGGATAGGGCACCACTAGGCTTGGGCTAGGGCACCCCTAGGCTTAGGCTAAGGCTAGAGCTCCCATAGCCTAAGGCTAGGGCATCCGTAGGCTTAGGCTAGGGCACCCCTAGGCTTAGGCTAGGGCCACCCTAAGCTTAGGCTAGTGCACCCTAGGCTTAAGCTAGGGCTAGGGCTCCCCTAGCCTAAGTCGAGGGCACCCCTAGGCTTAGGCTAGGGCACCCCTAGGCTTTGGCTACGGCACCCCTAGGCTTAGGCTAGGGCACCCCTAGGCTTAGGCTAGGGCACCCCTAGGCTTAAGCTAAGGCTAGGGCTCCCCTACCCTAAGGGTAGGGAACCCCTACCCTTAGGCTAGGGCAACCCTAGGCTTAGGCTAGGGCACCCCTAGGCTTGGGCTAAGGCTAGGGCTCCCCTAGCATAAGGCTAGGGCACCCCTAGGCTTAGGCTAGGGCACCCCTAGGCTTAGGCTAGGGCACCCATATGCTTAGGCTAGGGCACCCCTCGGATTAGGCTAAGGCTAGAGCTCCCCTAGCCTAAGGCTAGGGCACCTCTAGGCTTAGGCTAGGGCACCACTAGGCTTAGGCTAGGGCACCCGAAGGCTTAGGCTAGGGCAACCCTAGGCTTAAGCTAAGGATAGGGCTCCCCTAGCCTAAGGCTAGGGAAACCCTACCCTTAGGCTAGGGCACCCCTAGGCTTAGGCTAGGGCACCCCTAGGCTTGGGCTAAGGCTAGGGCTCCCCTAGCATAAGGCTAGGGCACCCCTAGGCTTAGGCTAGGGCACCCCTAGGCTTAGGCTAGGGCACCCCTAGGCTTAGGCTACGGCACCTCTAGGCTTAGGCTAGGGCACCCGTAGAATTAGCCTAAGGCTAGGGATACCCTAGCCTAAGGTTAGGGCACCCCTAGGCTTAGGCAAGGGCACCCCAAGGCTTAGGCTAGGGCACCCCTATGCTTAGGCCAAGGCTCCGGCTCGACTAGCCTAAGGCTAGGGCACCCCTAGGCTTAGGCTAGGGCACCCCTAGCCTTAGGCTAGGGCATCCCTAGGCTTAGGCTAAGGCTAGGGCTCCCCTAGCACAAGGCTAGGACACCCCTAGGCTTTAGATAGGGCACCCATAGGCTTAGGCTAGGGCACCCCTAGGCTTAGACTAAGGCTATGGCTCGAATAGCCTAAGGCTAGGGCACCCTGGGCTTAGGCTAGGGCACCCCTAGGCTTAGTCTAAGGCTAGGGCTCCCCTAGCCTAAGGCTAGGCCACCTCTAGACTTAGGCTAGGGTACCCCTAGGCTTTGACTAAGGCTACGGCTCGACTAGACTAAGGCTAGGGCACCCCTAGTCTTAGGCTAGGGCACCCCTAGGCTTAGGCTAGGGCACCCCTAGGCTTAGGCTAAGGCTAGGGCTCCCCTAGCCTAAGGATAGGGCATCCCTAGGCTTAGGCTAGAGCACCCCTAAGCTTAGGCTAGGGCACCCCTAGGCTGAGGTTAAGGTTAGGGCTCCTCTAGCCTAAAGCTAGGACACCCCTAGGCTTAGGTTAGGGCACCCCTAGGCTTAGGCTAGGGTACCCCTAGCTTATGCTAAGGCTAGGGCTCCCCTAGCCTAAGGCTAAGGCACCCCTAGCCTAAGGCTAGGGCACCAAAGGCTTAGGCTAAGGCTAGGGCTCCCATAGCCCAAGGCTAGGGCACCCCTAGGCTTAGGCTAGGGCACCCCTTGGCTTAGGCTAGGGCACCCCTAGGCTTAGGCTAGTGCACCCCTAGGCTTAGGCTAAGGCTAGGGCTCCCATAGCCTAAGGCTAGGGCACCCCTAGGCTTTGCTTAGGGCACCCCTAGCTTAGGCTAAGGCTAGGGCACCCCTAGGCTTAGGCTAGGACACCCCTAGGCTTAGGCTAGGGCACCCCTAGGCTTAGGCTAAGGCTAGAGCTCCCCTAACCTAAGACTAGGGCACCTCTAGTCTTAGGCTAGGGCACCCGTAGGCTTAGGCTAAGGCTAGGGCTCCCCTAGCCTAAGGCTAGGGAATCCGTAGGCTTAGGCTATGGTACCCCTAGGCTTAGGCTACGGCACCCCTAGGCTTAGGTTAAGCTTAGGGCTCCCCTAGCCTAAGGCTAGGACACCCCTAGGCTTAGGATAGGGCAACCCTAGGCTTATCCTAGGGTACCCCTAGGCTTAGGCTAAGGCTAGGGCTCCCCTAGCCTAAGGCGAGGGCACCCCTAGCCTAAGGCTAGGGCATCCCTAGGCTTAAGCTAAGGCTAGGGCACCCCTAGGCTTAGGCTAGGGTACCCCTAGGCTTAGGCTAAGGCTAGGGCTCCCCTAGCCTAAGGCTAGGGCACCTCTTGGCTTAGGTTAGGTCACCCCTAGGCTTAGACTAAGGTTACGGCTCGACTAGCCTAAGGCTAGGGCACCCCTTGGCTTAGGCTAGGGCACCCCTAGGATTAGGCTAAGTCTAGAGCTCCCCTAGCCTAAGGCTAGGGCACCTCTAGGCTTAGGCTTGGGCACCCCTAGGCTCAGGCTAGGGCACCCTAGGCTTAGGCTAAGGCTAGGGCTCCCCTAGCTTAAGGATAGGGCATCCCTAGGCTTAGGCTAGGGCAACCCTAGGCTTAGGCTAGGGCACCCCTAGGCTTAGGTTAAGGTTAGGGCTCCCCTAGCCTAAGGCTAGGACAACCCTAGGCTTAGGCTAGGGCACCCCTAGGCTTAGGCTAAGGCTAGGGCTACCCTAGCTTAAGGATAGGGCATCCCTAGGCTTAGGATAGGGCACCCCTAGGCTTAGGCTAGGGCACCCCTAGGCTTAGGTTAAGGTTAGGGCTCCTCTAGCCTAAGGCTAGGACACCCCTAGGCTTAGGCTAGGGCACCCCAAGGCTTAGGCTAGGGTACCCCTTGGCTTAGGCTAAGGCTAGGGCTCCCCTAGCCTAAGGCTAGGGCACCCCTTGGCTTACGCTAGGGCACCCCTAGGCTTAGGCTAAGGCTAGGTCTCCCATAGCCCATGGCTAGGGTACCCCTAGGCTTAGGCTAGGGCACCCCTAGGCTTAGGCTAGGGCTGCCTAGGCTTAGGCTAGGGCACCCCTAGGCTTAGGCTAAGGCTAGGGCTCCCATAGCCTAATGCTGGGCACCCCTAGGCTTAGTCTAGGGCACCCCTAGCTTAGGCTAAGGCTAGGGCACCCCTAGGTTTAGGCTAGGGCACCCCTAGGCTTAGGCTAGGGCACACACAGGCTTAGGCTAGGGCACCCCTAGGCTTAGGCTAAGGCTAGAGCTCCCCTAGCCTAAGACTAGGGCACCTCTAGGCTTAGGCTAGGGCACCCCTAGGCTTAGGCTAAGGCTAGGGCTCCCCTAGCCTAAGGATAGAGCATCCTTAGGCTTAGGCTAGGGCACCCCTAGACTTAGGCTAGGGCACCCCTAGGCTTAGCTTAAGCTTAGGGCTCCCCTAGCCTAAGGCTAGGACACCCCTAGGCTTAGGATAGGGCACCACTAGGCTTGGGCTAGGGCACCCCTAGGCTTAGGCTAAGGCTAGAGCTCCCATAGCCTAAGGCTAGGGCATCCGTAGGCTTAGGCTAGGGCACCCCTAGGCTTAGGCTAGGGCCCCCCTAAGCTTAGGCTAGTGCACCCTAGGCTTAAGCTAGGGCTAGGGCTCCCCTAGCCTAAGGCGAGGGCACCCCTAGGCTTAGGCTAGGGCACCCCAAGGCTTTGGCTACGGCACCCCTAGGCTTAGGCTAGGGCACCCCTAGGCTTAGGCTAGGGCACCCCTAGGCTTAAGCTAAGGCTAGGGCTCCCCTACCCTAAGGGTAGGGAACCCCTACCCTTAGGCTAGGGCAACCCTAGGCTTAGGCTAGGGCAACCCTAGGCTTAGGCTAGGGCACCCCTAGGCTTGGGGTAAGGCTTGGGCTCCCCTAGCCTAAGGCTAGGGCACGCCTAGGCTTAGGCTAGGGCACCCCTAGGCTTAGGCTACGTTAACCCTAGGCTTAGGCTAGGGCACCCCTAGGCTTAGGTTAGGGCACCCCTAGGCTTGGGCTAGGGCTAGGGCTCCCCTAGCCTAAGGCTAGGGCTCCCCTAGGCTTTAGCAAGGGCACCCCTAGGCTTAGGCTAAGGCAAGGGCTCCCCTAGCCTAAGGCTAGGGCACCTCTAGGCTTAGGCTAGGGCACCCCTAGGCTTAGACTAAGGCTAGGGCTCGACTAGCCTTAGGCTAGGGCACCCCTAGGCTTAGGCTAGGGCACCCATATGCTTAGGCTAGGGCACCCCTCGGATTAGGCTAAGGCTAGAGCTCCCCTAGCCTAAGGCTAGGGCACCTCTAGGCTTAGGCTAGGGCACCACTAGGCTTAGGCTAGGGCACCCGAAGGCTTAGGCTAGGGCAACCCTAGGCTTAAGCTAAGGCTAGGGCTCCCCTAGCCTAAGGCTAGGGAACCCCTACCCTTAGGCTAGGGCACCCCTAGGCTTAGGCTAGGGCACCCCTAGGCTTGGGCTATGGCTAGGGCTCCCCTAGCCTAAGGCTAGGGCACCCCTAGGCTTAGGCTAGGGCACCCCTAGGCTTAGGCTAGGGCACCCCTAGGCTTAGGCTACGGCACCTCTAGGCTTAGGCTAGGGCACGCCTAGAATTAGCCTAAGGCTAGGGATCCCCTAGCCTAAGGTTAGGGCACCCCTAGGCTTAGGCAAGGGCACCCCAAAGCTTAGGCTAGGGCACCCCTATGTTTAGGCCAAGGCTCCGGCTCGACTAGCCTAAGGCTATGGCACCCCTAGGCTTAGGCTAGGGCACCCCTAGCCTTAGGCTAGGGCATCCCTAGGCTTAGGCTAAGGCTAGGGCTCCCCTAGCACAAGGCTAGGACACCCCTAGGCTTTAGCTAGGGCACCCATAGGCTTAGGCTAGGGCACCCCTAGGCTTAGACTAAGGCTATGGCTCGAATAGCCTAAGGCTAGGGCACCCCTGGGCTTAGGCTAGGGCACCCCTAGGCTTAGTCTAAGGCTAGGGCTCCCCTAGCCTAAGGCTAGGGCACCTCTAGACTTAGGCTAGGGTACCCCTAGGCTTTGACTAAGGCTACGGCTCGACTAGACTAAGGCTAGGGCACCCCTAGTCTTAGGCTAGGGCACCCCTAGGCTTAGGCTAGGGCACCCCTAGGCTTAGGCTAAGGCTAGGGCTCCCCTAGCCTAAGGATAGGGCATCCCTAGGCTTAGGCTAGAGCACCCCTAGGCTTAGGCTAGGGCACCCCTAGGCTGAGGTTAAGGTTAGGGCTCCTCTAGCCTAAAGCTAGGACACCCCTAGGCTTAGGTTAGGGCACCCCTAGGCTTAGGCTAGGGTACCCCTAGCTTATGCTAAGGCTAGGGCTCCCCTAGCCTAAGGCTAAGGCACCCCTAGCCTAAGGCTAGGGCACCAAAGGCTTAGGCTAAGGCTAGGGCTCCCATAGCCCAAGGCTAGGGCACCCCTAGGCTTAGGCTAGGGCACCCCTAGGCTTAGGCTAGGGCACCCCTAGGCTTAGGCTAGGGCATCCCTAGGCTTAGGCTAAGGCTAGGGCTCCCATAGCCTAAGGCTAGGGCACCCCTAGGCTTTGCTTAGGGCACCCCTAGCTTAGGCTAAGGCTAGGGCACCCCTAGGCTTAGGCTAGGACACCCCTAGGCTTAGGCTAGGGCACCCCTAGGCTTAGGCTAAGGCTAGAGCTCCCCTAACCTAAGACTAGGGCACCTCTAGTCTTAGGCTAGGGCACCCCTAGGCTTAGGCTAAGGCTAGGGCTCCCCTAGCCTAAGGCTAGGGCATCCGTAGGCTTAGGCTATGGTACCCCTAGGCTTAGGCTACGGCACCCCTAGGCTTAGGTTAAGCTTAGGGCTCCCCTAGCCTAAGGCTAGGACACCCCTAGGCTTAGGATAGGGCAACCCTAGGCTTATCCTAGGGTACCCCTAGGCTTAGGCTAAGGCTAGGGCTCCCCTAGCCTAAGGCGAGGGCACCCCTAGCCTAAGGCTAGGGCATCCCTAGGCTTAAGCTAAGGCTAGGGCACCCCTAGGCTTAGGCTAGGACACCCCTTGGCTTAGGCTAAGGCACCCCTAAGCTTAGGCTAATGCTAGAGCTCCCCTAGCCTAAGACTAGGGCACCTCTAGGATTAGGCTAGGGCACCCCTAGGCTTAGGCTAGCGCTCCCCTAGTCCAAGGCTAGGGCACCCTTAGGCTTAGGCTAGGGCACCCCTAGGCTTAGGCTACGGCACCCCTAGGCTTAGGCTCGGGCACCCCTAGGCTTTGGCTAGGGCACCCATAGGCTTAGGGTAGGGCACCCCTAGGCTTAAGATAAGGCTAAGGCTCCCTTAACCTAAGACTAGGGCACCCCTAGGCTTAGGCTAGGGCACCCCTAGGCTTAGGCTAGGGCACCCCTAGGCTTAGGCTAGGGCACCCCTAGGCTTAGGCTAGGGCACCCCTAGGCTTAAGGTAAGGCTAGGGCTCTCCTAACCCAAGGATAGGGCACCCCTAGGCTTAGGCTAGGGCACTCCTCGGCTTAAGCTAAGGCTAGGGCTCCCCTAACCTAAGGGTAGGGAACCCCTACCCTTAGGCTAGGGCACCCCTAGGCTTAGGCTAGGGCACCCCTAGGCTTGGGCTAAGGCTAGGGCTCCCCTAGCCTAAGGCTAGGGCACCCCTAGGCTTAGGCTACGGCACCCCTAGGCTGAGGCTAGGGCACCCCTAGGCTTAGGCTAGGGCACCCCTAAAATTAGCCTAAGGCTAGGGATCCCCTAGCCTAAGGTTAGGGCACCCCTAGGCTTAGGCTAGGGTACCCCTAGGCTTAGGCTAAGGCTAGGGCTCCCCTAGCCTAAGGCTAGGGCACCTCTAGCCTAAGGCTAGGGCACTCCTAGGCTTACTCTAGGGCACCACTAGGCTTAGGCTAAGACTAGGGCTCCCATAGCCCAAGGCTAGGGCACCCCTAGGCTTAAGCTAAGGCTAGGGCTCCCCTAGCCTAAGGCTAGGGCACCTCTAGACTTAGGCTAGGGTACCCCTAGGCTTAGACTAAGGCTACGGCTCGACTAGACTAAGGCTAGGGCACCACTAGGCTTAGGCTAGGGCACCCCTAGGCTTAGGCTAGGGCACCCGTAGGCTTAGGCTAAGGCTAGGGCTCCACTAGCCTAAGGATAGGGCATCCCTAGGCTTAAGCTAGAGCACCCCTAGGCTTAGGCTAGGGCACCCCTAGGCTGAGGTTAAGGTTAGGGCTCCTCTAGCCTAAGGCTAGGACACCCCTAGGCTTAGGTTAGGGCACCCCTAGGCTTAGGCTAGGGTACCCCTAGCTTATGCTAAGGCTAGGGCTCCCCTAGCCTAAGGCTAGGGCACCCCTAGCCTAAGGCTAGGGCACCCCTAGGCTTAGGCTAAGGCTAGGGCTCCCATAGCCCAAGGCTAGGGCACCCCTAGGCTTAGGCTATGGCACCCCTAGGCTTAGGCTAGGGCACACCTAGGCTTAGGCTAGGGCACCCCTAGGCTTAGGCTAAGGCTAGGGCTCCCATAGCCTAAGGCTAGGGCACCCCTAGGCTTTGCTTAGGGCACCCCTAGCTTAGGCTAAGGCTAGGGCACCCCTAGGCTTAGGCTAGGACACCCCTAGGCTTAGGCTAGGGCACCCCTAGGCTTAGGCTAAGGCTAGGGCTCCCCTAGCCTAAGGCTAGGGCATCCGTAGGCTTAGGCTAGGGTACCCCTAGGCTTAGGCTAGGGCACCCCTAGGCTTAGGTTAAGCTTAGGGCTCCCCTAGCCTAAGGCTAGGACACCCGTAGGCTTAGGATAGGGCAACCCTAGGCTTATCCTAGGGTACCCCTAGGCTTAGGCTAAGGCTAGGGCTCCCCTAGCCTATGGCGAGGGCACCCCTAGCCTAAGGCTAGGGCACCCCTAGGCTTAGGCTAAGGCTAGGGCACCCCTAGGCTTAGGCTAGGACACCCCTTGGCTTAGGCTAGGGCACCCCTAGGCTTAGGCTAAGGCTAGAGCTCCCCTAGCCTAAGACTAGGGCACCTCTAGGATTAGGCTAGGGCACTCCTAGGCTTGAGCTAAGGGTAGGGCTCCCATAGCCTAAGGCTAGGGCATCCCTATGCTTAGGCTAGGGCACCCCTAGGCTTAGGCTAGCGCTCCCGTAGTCTAAGGCTAGGGCACCCTTAGGCTTAGGCTAGGGCACCCCTAGGCTTAGGCTACGGCACCCCTAGGCTTAGGCTCGGGCACCCCTAGGCTTTGGCTAGGGCACCCATAGGCTTAGGGTAGGGCACCCCTAGGCTTAAGGTAAGGCTAAGGCTCCCCTAGCCTAAGGCTAGGGCACCCGTAGGCTTAGGCTAGGGCACCCCTAGGCTTAGGCTAGGGCACCCCTAGGCTTAGGCTAGGGCACCCCTAGGCTTAAGGTAAGGCTAGGGCTCTCCTAACCCAAGGATAGGGCACCCCTAGGCTTAGGCTAGGGCACTCCTCGGCTTAAGCTAAGGCTAGGGCTCCCCTAGCCTAAGGCTAGGGAACCCCTACCCTTAGGCTAGGGCACCCCTAGGCTTAGGCTAGGGCACCCCTAGGCTTGGGCTAAGGCTAGGGCTCCCTTAGCCTAAGGCTTGGGCACCCCTAGGCTTAGGCTACGGCACCCCTAGGCTGAGGCTAGGGCACCCCTAGGCTTAGGCTAGGGCACCCCTAGAATTAGCCTAAGGCTAGGGATCCCCTAGCCTAAGGTTAGGCCACCCCTAGGCTTAGGCTAGGGTACCCCTAGGCTTAGGCTAAGGCTTGGGCTCCCCTAGCCTAAGGCTAGGGCACCCCTAGGCTTAGGCTAGGGCACCCCTAGGCTTAGGCTAAGGCTAGGGTTCCCATAGCCCAAGGCTAGGGCACCACTAGGCTTAAGCTAGGGCACCCCTAGGCTTAGGCTACGGACCCCTAAGCTTAGGCTAGGGCACCCCTAGAATTAGAGTGAGGCTAGGGATCCCCTAGCCTAAGGTTAGGGCATCCCTAGGCTTAGGCTAGGGCACCCCTAGGCTTAGGCTAGGGCACCCCTAGGCTTAGGCTAGGGCACCCCTAGGCTTAATCTAAGTCTAGGACTCCCCTAACCTAATGATAGGGCACCCCTAGGCTTAGGCTATGGCACTCCTAGGCTTAAGCTAAGGCTAGGGCTCCCCTATCCTAAGGCTAGGGAACCCCTACCCTTAGGCTAGGGCAGCCCTAGGCTTAGGCTAGGGCACCCCTAGGCTTGGGCTAAGGCTAGGGCTCCCATAGCCTAAGGCTAGGGCACCCCTAGGCTTAGGCTAGGTCACCCCTAGGCTTAGGCTACGGCACCCCTAGGCTGAGGCTAGGGCACCCCTAGGCTTAGGCTAGGGCACACCTAGAATTAGCCTAAGGCTAGGAATCCCCTAGCCTAAGGATAGGGCAACCCTAGGCTTAGGATAGGGCACCCCTAGGCTTAGGCTAGGGCACCCCTAGGCTGAGGTTAAGGTTAGGGCTCCTCTAGCCTAAGGCTAGGACACCCCTAGGCTTAGGTTAGGGCACCCCTAGGCTTAGGCTAGGGTACCCCTAGCTTATGCTAAGGCTAGGGCTCCCCTAGCCTAAGGCTAGGGCACCCCTAGCCTAAGGCTAGGGCACCCCTAGGCTTAGGCTAAGGCTAGGGCTCCCATAGCCCAAGGCTAGGGCACCCCTAGGCTTAGGCTATGGCACCCCTAGGCTTAGGCTAGGGCACCCCTAGGCTTAGGCTAGGGCACCCCTAGGCTTAGGCTAAAGCTAGGGCTCCCATAGCCTAAGGCTAGGGCACCCCTAGGCTTTGCTTAGGGCACCCCTAGCTTAGGCTAAGGCTAGGGCACCCCTAGGCTTAGGCAAGGACACCCCTAGGCTTAGGCTAGGGCACCCCTAGGCTTAGGCTAAGGCTAGGGCTCCCCTAGCCTAAGGCTAGGGCATCCGTAGACTTAGGCTAGGGTACCCCTAGGCTTAGGCTAGGGCACCCCTAGGCTTAGGTTAAGCTTAGGGCTCCCCTAGCCTAAGGCTAGGACACCCGTAGGCTTAGGATAGGGCAACCCTAGGCTTATCCTAGGGTACCCCTAGGCTTAGGCTAAGGCTAGGGCTCCCCTAGCCTAAGGCGAGGGCACCCCTAGCCTAAGGCTAGGGCACCCCTAGGCTTAGGCTAAGGCTAGGGCACCCCTAGGCTTAGGCTAGGACACCCCTTGGCTTAGGCTAGGGCACCCCTAGGCTTAGGCTAAGGCTAGAGCTCCCCTAGCCTAAGACTAGGGCACCTCTAGGATTAGGCTAGGGCACTCCTAGGCTTGTTCTAAGGGTAGGGCTCCCATAGCCTCAGGCTAGGGCATCCCTATGCTTAGGCTAGGGCACCCCTAGGCTTAGGCTAGCGCTCCCCTAGTCAAAGGCTAGGGCACCCTTAGGCTTAGGCTAGGGCACCCCTAGGCTTAGGCTACGGCACCCCTAGGCTTAGGCTCGGGCACCCCTAGGCTTTGGCTAGGGCACCCATAGGCTTAGGGTAGGGCACCCCTAGGCTTAAGGTAAGGCTAAGGCTCCCCTAGCCTAAGGCTAGGGCACCCCTAGGCTTAGGCTAGGGCACCCCTAGGCTTAGGCTAGGGCACCCCTAGGCTTAGGCTAGGGCACCCCTAGGCTTAAGGTAAGGCTAGGGCTCTCCTAACCCAAGGATAGGGCACCCCTAGGCTTAGGCTAGGGCAATTCTCGGCTTAAGCTAAGGCTAGGGCTCCCCTAGCCTAAGGGTAGGGAACCCCTACCCTTAGGCTAGGGCACCCCTAGGCTTAGGCTAGGGCACCCCTAGGCTTGGGCTAAGGCTAGGGCTCCCCTAGCCTAAGGCTAGGGCACCCCTAGGCTTAGGCTACGGCACCCCTAGAATTAGCCTAAGGCTAGGGATCCCCTAGCCTAAGGTTAGGGCACCCCTCGGCTTAGGCTAGGGTACCCCTAGGCTTAGGCTAAGGCTAGGGCTCCCCTAGCCTAAGGCTAGGGCACCTCTAGCCTAAGGCTAGGGCACCCCTAGGCTTAGGCTAGGGCACCCCTAGGCTTAGGCTAAGACTAGGGCTCCCATAGCCCAAGGCTAGGGCACCCCTAGGCTTAAGCTAAGGCTAGGGCTCCCCTAGCCTAAGGCTAGGGCACCTCTAGACTTAGGCTAGGGTACCCCTAGGCTTAGACTAAGGCTACGGCTCGACTAGACTAAGGCTAGGGCACCACTAGGCTTAGGCTAGGGCACCCCTAGGCTTAGGCTAGGGCACCCGTAGGCTTAGACTAAGACTAGGGCTCCCCTAGCCTAAGGATAGGGCATCCCTAGGCTTAGGCTAGAGCACCCCTAGGCTTAGGCTAGGGCACCCCTAGGCTGAGGTTAAGGTTAGGGCTCCTCTAGCCTAAGGCTAGGACACCCCTAGGCTTAGGTTAGGGCACCCCTAGGCTTAGGCTAGGGTACCCCTAGCTTATGCTAAGGCTAGAGCTCCCCTAGCCTAAGGCTAGGGCACCCCTAGCCTAAAGCTAGGGCACCCCTAGGCTTAGGCTAAGGCTAGGGCTCCCATAGCCCAAGGCTAGGGCACCCCTAGGCTTAGGCTATGGCACCCCTAGGCTTAGGCTAGGGCACCCCTAGGCTTAGGCTAGGGCACCCGTAGGCTTAGGCTAAGGCTAGGGCTCCCATAGCCTAAGGCTAGGGCACCCCTAGGCTTTGCTTAGGGCACCCCTAGCTTAGGCTAAGGCTAGGGCACCCCTAGGCTTAGGCTAGGACACCCCTAGGCTTAGGCTAGGGCACCCCTAGCTTAGGCTAAGGCTAGGGCTCCCCTAGCCTAAGGCTAGGGCATCCGTAGGCTTAGGCTAGGGTACCCCTAGGCTTAGGCTAGGGCACCCCTAGGCTTAGGTTAAGCTTAGGGCTCCCCTAGCCTAAGGCTAGGACACCCGTAGGCTTAGGATAGGGCAACCCTAGGCTTATCCTAGGGTACCCCTAGGCTTAGGCTAAGGCTAGGGCTCCCCTAGCCTAAGGCGAGGGCACCCCTAGCCTAAGGCTAGGGCACCTCTAGGCTTAGGCTAAGGCTAGGGCACCCCTAGGCTTAGGCTAGGACACCCCTTGGCTTAGGCTAGGGCACCCCTAGGCTTAGGCTAAGGCTAGAGCTCCCCTAGCCTAAGACTAGGGCACCTCTAGGATTAGGCTAGGGCACTCCTAGGCTTGGGCTAAGGGTAGGGCTCCCATAGCCTAAGGCTAGGGCATCCCTATGCTTAGGCTAGGGCACCCCTAGGCTTAGGCTAGCGCTCCCCTAGTCTAAGGCTAGGGCACCCTTAGGCTTAGGCTAGGGCACCCCTAGGCTTAGGCTACGGCACCCCTAGGCTTAGGCTCGGGCACCCCTAGGCTTTGGCTAGGGCACCCATAGGCTTAGGGTAGGGCACCCCTAGGCTTAAGGTAAGGCTAAGGCTCCCCTAGCCTAAGGCTAGGGCACCCCTAGGCTTAGGCTAGGGCACCCCTAGGCTTAGGCTAGGGCACCCCTAGGCTTAGGCTAGGGCACCCCTAGGCTTAAGGTAAGGCTAGGGCTCTCCTAACCCAAGGATAGGGCACCCCTAGGCTTAGGCTAGGGCACTCCTCGGCTTAAGCTAAGGCTAGGGCTCCCCTAGCCTAAGGCTAGGGAACCCCTACCCTTAGGCTAGGGCACTCCTAGGCTTAGGCTAGGGCACCCCTAGGCTTGGGCTAAGGCTAGGGCTCCCTTAGCCTAAGGCTTGGGCACCCCTAGGCTTAGGCTACGGCACCCCTAGGCTGAGGCTAGGGCACCCCTATGCTTAGGCTAGGGCACCCCTAGAATTAGCCTAAGGCTAGGGATCCCCTAGCCTAAGGTTAGGCCACCCCTAGGCTTAGGCTAGGGTACCCCTAGGCTTAGGCTAAGGCTTGGGCTCCCCTAGCCTAAGGCTAGGGCACCTCTAGCCTAAGGCTAGGGCACCCCTAGGCTTAGGCTAGGGCACCCCTAGGCTTAGGCTAAGGCTAGGGTTCCCATAGCCCAAGGCTAGGGCACCACTAGGCTTAAGCTAGGGCACCCCTAGGCTTAGGCTACGGACCCCTAAGCTTAGGCTAGGGCACCCCTAGAATTAGAGTGAGGCTAGGGATCCCCTAGCCTAAGGTTAGGGCATCCCTAGGCTTAGGCTAGGGCACCCCTAGGCTTAGGCAAGGGCACCCCTAGGCTCAGGATAGGGCACCCCTAGGCTTAATCTAAGTCTAGGAGTCCCCTAACCTAATGATAGGGCACCCCTAGGCTTAGGCTATGGCACTCCTAGGCTTAAGCTAAGGCTAGGGCTCCCCTATCCTAAGGCTAGGGAACCCCTAGCCTTAGGCTAGGGCAGCCCTAGGCTTAGGCTAGGGCACCCCTAGGCTTGGGCTAAGGCTAGGGCTCCCCTAGCCTAAGGCTAGGGCACCCCTAGGCTTAGGCTAGGTCACCCCTAGGCTTAGGCTACGGCACCCCTAGGCTGAGGCTAGGGCACCCCTAGGCTTAGGCTAGGGCACACCTAGAATTAGCCTAAGGTTAGGAATCCCCTAGCCTAAGGATAGGGCACCCCTAGGCTTAGGATAGGGCACCCCTAGGCTTAGGCTAGGGCACCCCTAGGCTGAGGTTAAGGTTAGGGCTCCTCTAGCCTAAGGCTAGGACACCCCTAGGCTTAGGTTAGGGCACCCCTAGGCTTAGGCTAGGGTATCCCTAGCTTATGCTAAGGCTAGGGCTCCCCTAGCCAAAGGCTAGGGCACCCCTAGCCTAAGGCTAGGGCACCCCTAGGCTTAGGCTAAGGCTAGGGCTCCCATAGCCCAAGGCTAGGGCACCCCTAGGCTTAGGCTATGGCACCCCTAGGCTTAGGCTAGGGCACCCCTAGGCTTAGGCTAGGGCACCCCTTGGCTTAGGCTAAAGCTAGGGCTCCCATAGCCTAAGGCTAGGGCACCCCTAGGCTTTGCTTAGGGCACCCCTAGCTTAGGCTAAGGCTAGGGCACCCCTAGGCTTAGGCAAGGACACCCCTAGGCTTAGGCTAGGGCACCCCTAGGCTTAGGCTAAGGCTAGGGCTCCCCTAGCCTAAGGCTAGGGCATCCGTAGGCTTAGGCTAGGGTACCCCTAGGCTTAGGTTAGGCCCCCCTAGGCTTAGGTTAAGCTTAGGGCTCCCCTAGCCTAAGGCTAGGACACCCGTAGGCTTAGGATAGGGCAACCCTAGGCTTATCCTAGGGTACCCCTAGGCTTAGGCTAAGGCTAGGGCTCCCCTAGCCTAAGGCGAGGGCACCCCTAGCCTAAGGCTAGGGCACCCCTAGGCTTAGGCTAAGGCTAGGGCACCCCTAGGCTTAGGCTAGGACACCCCTTGGCTTAGGCTAGGGCACCCCTAGGCTTAGGCTAAGGCTAGAGCTCCCCTAGCCTAAGACTAGGGCACCTCTAGGATTAGGCTAGGGCACTCCTAGGCTTGGGCTAAGGGTAGGGCTCCCATAGCCTCAGGCTAGGGCATCCCTATGCTTAGGCTAGGGCACCCCTAGGCTTAGGCTAGCGCTCCCCTAGTCAAAGGCTAGGGCACCCTTAGGCTTAGGCTAGGGCACCCCTAGGCTTAGGATACGGCACCCCTAGGCTTAGGCTCGGGCACCCCTAGGCTTTGGCTAGGGCACCCATAGGCTTAGGGTAGGGCACCCCTAGGCTTAAGGTAAGGCTAAGGCTCCCCTAGCCTAAGGCTAGGGCACCCCTGGGCTTAGGCTAGGGCACCCCTAGGTTTAGGCTAGGGCACCCCTAGGCTTAAGGTAAGGCTAGGGCTCTCCTAACCCAAGATAGGGCACCCCTAGGCTTAGGCTAGGGCACTCCTCGGCTTAAGCTAAGGCTAGGGCTCCCCTAGCCTAAGGCTAGAGAACCCCTACCCTTAGGCTAGGGCACCCCTAGGCTTAGGCTAGGGCACCCCTAGGCTTGGGCTAAGGCTAGGGCTCCCCTAGCCTAAGGCTAGGGCACCCCTAGGCTTAGGCTACGGCACCCCTAGGCTGAGGCTAGGGCACCCCTAGGCTTAGGCTAGGGCACCCCTAGAATTAGCCTAAGGCTAGGGATCCCCTAGCCTAAGGTTAGGCCACCCCTAAGCTTAGGCTAGGGTACCCCTAGGCTTAGGCTAAGGCTTGGGCTCCCCTAGCCTAAGGTTAGGGCACCTCTAGCATAAGGCTAGGGCGCCCCTAGGCTTAGGCTAGGGCACCCCTAGACTTAGGCTAAGGCTAGGGTTCCCATAGCCCAAGGCTAGTGCACCCCTAGGCTTAAGCTAGGGCACCCCTAGGCTTAGGCTACGGACCCCTAAGCTTAGGCTAGGGCACCCCTAGAATTAGCCTGAGGCTAGGGATCCCCTAGCCTAAGGTTAGGGCATCCCTAGGCTTAGGCTAGGGCACCCCTAGGCTTAGGCTAGGGCACCCCTAGGCTTAAGGTAAGGCTAGGGCTCTCCTAACCCAAGGATAGGGCACCCCTAGGCTTAGGCTAGGGCACTCCTCGGCTTAAGCTAAGGCTAGGGCTCCCCTAGCCTAAGGCTAGGGAACCCCTACCCTTAGGCTAGGGCACCCCTAGGCTTAGGCTAGGGCACCCCTAGGCTTGGGCTAAGGCTAGGGCTCCCTTAGCCTAAGGCTAGGGCACCCCTAGGCTTAGGCTACGGCACCCCTAGGCTGAGGCTAGGGCACCCCTAGGCTTAGGCTAGGGCACCCCTAGAATTAGCCTAAGGCTAGGGATCCCCTAGCCTAAGGTTAGGCCAGCCCTAGGCTTAGGCTAGGGTACCCCTAGGCTTAGGCTAAGGCTTGGGCTCCCCTAGCCTAAGGCTACGGCACCTCTAGCCTAAGGCTAGGGCACCCCTAGGCTTAGGCTAGGGCACCCCTAGGCTTAGGCTAAGGCTAGGGTTCCCATAGCCCAAGGCTAGGGCACCCCTAGGCTTAAGCTAGGGCACCCCTAGGCTTAGGCTACGGACCCCTAAGCTTAGGCTAGGGCACCCCTAGAATTAGAGTGAGGCTAGGGATCCCCTAGCCTAAGGTTAGGGCATCCCTAGGCTTAGGCTAGGGCACCCCTAGGCTTAGGCTAGGGCACCCCTAGGCTTAGGCTAGGGCACCCCTAGGCTTAATCTAAGTCTAGGACTCCCCTAACCTAATGATACGGCACCCCTAGGCTTAGGCTATGGCACTCCTAGGCTTAAGCTAAGGCTAGGGCTCCCCTATCCTAAGGTTAGGGAACCCCTACTCTTAGGCTAGGGCAGCCCTAGGCTTAGGCTAGGGCACCCCTAGGCTTGGGCTAAGGCTAGGGCTCCCCTAACCTAAGGCTAGGGCACCCCTAGGCTTAGGCTAGGTCACCCCTAGGCTTAGGCTACGGCACCCCTAGGCTGAGGCTAGGGCACCCCTAGGCTTAGGCTAGGGCACCCCTAGAATTAGCCTAAGGCTAGGAATCCCCTAGCCTAAGGATAGGGCACCCCTAGGCTTAGGATAGGGCACCCCTAGGCTTAGGCTAGGGCACCCCTAGGCTGAGGTTAAGGTTAGGGCTCTTCTAGCCTAAGGCTAGGTCACCCCTAGGCTTAGGCTACGGCACCCCTAGGCTGAGGCTAGGGCACCCCTAGGCTTAGGCTAGGGCACCCCTAGGCTTAGGCTAAGGCTAGGGCTCCCATAGCCCAAGGCTAGGGCACCCCTAGGCTTAGGTTATGGCACCTCTAGGCTTAGGCTAGGGCACCCCTAGGCTTAGGCTAAAGCTAGGGCTCCCATAGCCTAAGGCTAGGGCACCCCTAGGCTTTGCTTAGGGCACCCCTAGCTTAGGCTAAGGCTAGGGCACCCCTAGGCTTAGGCTAGGACACCCCTAGGCTTAGGCTAGGGCACCCCTAGGCTTAGGCTAAGGCTAGGGCTCCCCTAGCCTAAGGCTAGGGCATCCGTAGGCTTAGGCTAGGGTACCCCTAGGTTTAGGCTAGGGCACCCCTAGGCTTAGGTTAAGCTTAGGGCTCCCCTAGCCTAAGGCTAGGACACCCGTAGGCTTGGGATAGGGCAACCCTAGGCTTATCCTAGGGTACCCCTAGGCTTAGGCTAAGGCTAGGGCTCCCCTAGCCTAAGGCGAGGGCACCCCTAGCCTAAGGCTAGGGCACCCCTAGGCTTAGGCTAAGGCTAGGGCACCCCTAGGCTTAGGCTAGGACACCCCTTGGCTTAGGCTAGGGCACCCCTAGGCTTAGGCTAAGGCTAGAGCTCCCCTAGCCTAAGACTAGGGCACCTCTAGGATTAGGCTAGGGCACTCCTAGGCTTGGGCTAAGGGTAGGGCTGCCATAGCCTCAGGCTAGGGCATCCCTATGCTTAGGCTAGGGCACCCCTAGGCTTAGGCTAGCGCTCCCCTAGTCAAAGGCTAGGGCACCCTTAGGCTTAGGCTAGGGCACCCCTAGGCTTAGGGTACGGCACCCCTAGGCTTAGGCTCGGGTACCCCTAGGCTTTGGCTAGGGCACCCATAGGCTTAGGGTAGGGCACCCCTAGGCTTAAGGTAAGGCTAAGGCTCCCCTAGCCTAAGGCTAGGGCACCCCTAGGCTTAGGCTAGGGCACCCCTAGGCTTAGGCTAGGGCACCCCTAGGCTTAGGCTAGGGCACCCCTAGGCTTAGGCTAGGGCACCCCTAGGCTTAAGGTAAGGCTAGGGCTCTCCTAACCCTAGATAGGGCACCCCTAGGCTTAGGCTAGGGCACTCCTCGGCTTAAGCTAAGGCTAGGGCTCCCCTAGCCTAAGGCTAGGGAACCCCTACCCTTAGGCTAGGGCACCCCTAGGCTTAGGCTAGGGCACCCCTAGGCTTGGGCTAAGGCTAGGGCTCCCCTAGCCTAAGGCTAGGGCACCCCTAGGCTTAAGCTACGGCACCCCTAGGCTGAGGCTAGGGCACCCCTAGGCTTAGGCTAGGGCACCCCTAGAATTAGCCTAAGGCTAGGGATCCCCTAGCCTAAGGTTAGGCCACCCCTAGGCTTAGGCTAGGGTACCCCTAGGCTTAGGCTAAGGCTTGGGCTCCCCTAGCCTAAGGCTAGGGCACCTCTAGCCTAAGGCTAGGGCACCCCTAGGCTTAGGCTAGGGCACCCCTAGGCTTAGGCTAAGGCTAGGGTTCCCATAGCCCAAGGCTAGGGCACCCCTAGGTTTAAACTAGGGCACCCCTAGGCTTAGGCTACGGACCCCTAAGCTTAGGCTAGGGCACCCCTAGAATTAGCCTGAGGCTAGGGATCCCCTAGCCTAAGGTTAGGGCATCCCTAGGCTTAGGCTAGGGCACACCTAGGCTTAGACTAGGGCACCCCTAGGCTTAGGCTAGGGCACCCCTAGGCTTAATCTAAGTCTAGTACTCCCCTAACCTAATGATAGGGCACCCCTAGGCTTAGGCTATGGCACTCCTAGGCTTAAGCTAAGGCTAGGGCTCCCCTATCCTAAGGCTAGGGAACCCCTACCCTTAGGCTAGGGCAGCCCTAGGCTTAGGCTAGGGCACCCCTAGGCTTGGGCTAAGGCTAGGGTTCCCCTAGCCTAAGGCTAGGGCACCCCTAGGCTTAGGCTAAGTCACCCCTAGGCTTAGGCTACGGCACCCCTAGGCTGAGGCTAGGGCACCCCTAGGCTTAGGCTACGGCACCCCTAGAATTAGCCTAAGGCTAGGAATCCCCTAGCCTAAGGATAGGGCACCCCTAGGCTTAGGCTAGGGCACCCCTAGGCTTAGGCTAGGGCACCCCTAGGCTTAGGCTAAGGCTAGGGCTCCCCTAGCCTAAGGCTAGGGCACCCCTAGCCTAAGGCTAGGGCACCCCTAGCCCAAGGCTAGGGCACCCCTAGGCTTAGGCTAGGGCACCCCTAGGCTTAGGCTAAGGCTAGGGCTCCCATAGCCCAAGGCTAGGGCACCCATAGGCTTAGGCTAGGCACCCCTAGGCTTAGGCTAGGCCACCCCTAGGCTTAGGCTACGGCACCCCTAGGCTTAGGATACGGCAACCCTAGAATTAGCCTGAGGCTAGGGATCCCCTAGCCTAAGGTTAGGGCACCCCTAGGCTTAGGCTAGGGCACCCCTAGGCTTAGGCTAGGGCACCCCTAGGCTTAATCTAAGGCTAGGGCTACCCTAACCTAAGGATAGCGCACCGCTAGGCTTAGGCTAGGGCACTCCTAGGCTTAAGCTAAGGCTATGGCTCCCCTAGCCTAAGGCTAGGGAACCCCTACCTTTAGGCTAGGGCACCCCTAGGCTTAGGCTAGGGCTCCCCTAGGCTTGGGCTAAGGCTAGGGCTCCCCTAGCCTAAGGCTAGGGCACCCCTAGGCTTAGGCTAGGGCACCCCTAGGCTTAGGCTACGGCACCCCTAGGCAGAGGCTAGGGCACTCCGAGGCTTATGCTAGGGCACCCCTAGAATTAGCCTAAGGCTAGGGATCCCCAAGCCTAAGTTTAGGCCACCCCTAGGCTTAGGCTAGGGCCCCCCCTAGGCTTAGGCTAGGGCACCCCTAGAATTAGCCTAAGGCTAGAAATCCCCTAGATTAAGGTTAGGCCACCCCTAGTCTTAGGCTAGGGTACCCCTAGGCTTAGGCTAAGGCTTGGGCTCCCCTAGCCTAAGGCTATGGCACCTCTAGCCTAAGGCTAGGGCACCCCTAGGCTTAGGCTCGGGCACCCCTAGGCTTAGGCTAAGGCTAGGGTTCCCATAGCCCAAGGCTAGGGCACCCCTAGGCTTAAGCTAGGGCACCCCTAGGCTTAGGCTACGGACCCCTAAGCTTATGCTAGGGCACCCCTAGAATTAGCCTGAGGCTAGGGATCCCCTAGCCTAAGGTTAGGGCATCCCTAGGCTTTGGCTAGGGCACCCCTAGGCTTAGGCTAGGGCACCCCTAGGTTTAGGCTAGGGCACCCCTAGGCTTAATCTAAGTCTAGGACTCCCCTAACCTAATGATAGGGCACCACTAGGCTTAGGCTATGGCACTCCTAGGCTTAAGCTAAGGCTAGGGCTCCCCTATCCTAAGGCTAGGGAACCCCTACCCTTAGGCTAGGGCAGCCCTAGGCTTAGGCTAGGGAACCCCTAGGCTTGGGCTAAGGCTAGGGCTCCCCTAGCCTAAGGCTAGGGCACCCCTAGGCTTAGGCTAGGTCACCCCTAGGCTTAGGCTACGGCACCCCTAGGCTGAGGCTAGGGAAACCCTAGGCTTAGGCTAGGGCACCCCTAGAATTAGCCTAAGGCTAGGAAACCCCTAGCCTAAGGATAGGGCACCCCTAGGCTTAGGCTAGGGCACCCCTAGGCTTAGGCTAGGGCACCCCTAGGCTTAGGCTAATGCTAGGGCTCCCCTAGCCTAAGGCTAGGGCACCCCTAGCCTTAGGCTAGGGCACCCCTAGGCTTAGGCTAGGGCACCCCTAGGCTTGGGCTAAGGCTAGGGCTCCCCTAGCCTAAGGCTAGGGCACCCCTAGGCTTAGGTTTGGGCACCCCTAGGCTTAGGCTAGGGTACCCCTAGCTTATGCTAAGGCTAGGGCTCCCCTAACCTAAGGCTAGGGCACCCCTAGCCTAAGGCTAGGGCACCCCTAGGCTTAGGCTAAGGCTAGGGCTCCCATAGCCCAAGGCTAGGACACCCGTAGGCTTAGGATAGGGCAACCCTAGGCTTATCCTAGGGTACCCCTAGGCTTAGGCTAAGGCTAGGGCTCCCCTAGCCTAAGGCGAGGGCACCCCTAGCCTAAGGCTAGGGCACCCCTAGGCTTAGGCTAAGGCTAGGGCACCCCTAGGCTTAGGCTAGGACACCCCTTGGCTTAGGCTAGGGCACCTAGCCTAAGACTAGGGCACCTCAAGGATTAGGCTAGGGAACTCCTAGACTTGGACTAAGGGTAGGGCTCCCATAGCCTAAGGCTAGGGCATCCCTATGCTTAGGCTAGGGCACCCCTAGGCTTAGGCTAGCGCTCCCCTAGTCTAAGGCTAGGGCACCCTTAGGCTTAGGCTAGGGCACCCCTAGGCTTAGGCTACGGCACCCCTAGGCTTAGGCTCGGGCACCCCTAGCCTTTGGCTAGGGCACCCATAGGCTTAGGGTAGGGCACCCCTAGGCTTAAGGTAAGGCTAAGGCTCCCCTAGCCTAAGGCTAGGGCACCCCTAGGCTTAGGCTAGGGCACCCCTAGGCTTAGGCTAGGGCACCCCTAGGCTTAGGCTAGGGCACCCCTAGGCTTAAGGTAAGGCTAGGGCTCTCCTAACCCAAGGATAGGGCACCCCTAGGCTTAGGCTAGGGCACTCCTCGGCTTAAGCTAAGGCTAGGGCTCCCCTAGCCTAAGGCTTGGGAACCCCTACCCTTAGGCTAGGGCAACCCTAGGCTTAGGCTAGGGCACCCCTAGGCTTGGGCTAAGGCTAGGGCTCCCCTAGCCTAAGGCTAGGGCACCCCTAGGCTTAGGCTACGGCACCCCTAGGCTGAGGCTAGGGCACCCCTAGGCTTAGGCTAGGGCACCCCTAGAATTAGCCTAAGGCAAGGGATCCCCTAGCCTAAGGTTAGGCCACCCCTAGGCTTAGGCTAGGATACCCCTAGGCTTAGGCTAAGGCTAGGGCTCCCCTAGCCTAAGGCTAGGGCACCTCTAGCCTAAGGCTAGGGCACCCCTAGGCTTAGGCTAGGGCACCCCTAGGCTTAGGCTAAGGCTAGGGTTCCCATAGCCCAAGGCTAGGGCACCCCTAGGCTTAAGCTAGGGCACCCCTAGGCTTAGGCTACGGACCCCTAAGCTTAGGCTAGGGCACCCCTAGAATTAGCCTGAGGCTAGGGATCCCCTAGCCTAAGGTTAGGGCATCCCTAGCCTTAGGCTAGGGCACCCCTAGGCTTAGGCTAGGGCACCCCTAGGCTTAGGCTAGGGCACCCCTAGGCTTAATCTAAGTCTAGGACTCCCCTAACCTAATGATAGGGCACCCCTAGGCTTAGGATATGGCACTCCTAGGCTTAAGCTAAGGCTAGGGCTCCCCTATCCTAAGGCTAGGGAACCCCTACCCTTAGGCTAGGGCAGCCCTAGGCTTAGGCTAGGGCACCCCTAGGCTTGGGCTAAGGCTAGGGCTCCCCTAGCCTAAGGCTAGGGCACCCCTAGGCTTAGGCTAGGTCACCCTTAGGCTTAGGCTACGGCACCCCTAGGCTGAGGCTAGGGCACCCCTAGGCTTAGGCTAGGGCACCCCTAGAATTAGCCTAAGGCTAGGAATCCCCTAGCCTAAGGATAGGGCACCCCTAGGCTTAGGCTAGGGCACCCCTAGGCTTAGGCTAGGGCACCCCTAGGCTTAGGCTAAGGCTAGGGCTCCCCTAGCCTAAGGCTACGGCTCCCCTAGCCTAAGGCTAGGGCACCCCTAGCCTAAGGCTAGGGAACCCCTAGCCTAAGGCTAGGGCACCCCTAGGCTTAGGCTAGGGCACCCCTAGGCTTAGGCTAAGGCTAGGGCTCCCATAGCCCAAGGCTAGGGCACCCCTAGGCTTAGGCTAGGGCACCCCTAGACTTAGGCTAGGCCACCCCTAGGCTTAGGCTACGGCACCCCTAGGCTTAGGATACGGCACCCCTAAAATTAGCCTGAGGCTAGGGATCCCCTAGCCTAAGGTTAGGGCACCCCTAGGCTTAGGCTAGGGCACCCCTAGGCTTAGGCTAGGGCACCCCTAGGCTTAATCTAAGGCTAGGGCTCCCCTAACCTAAGGATAGCGCACCCCTAGGCTTAGGCTAGGGCACCCCTAGGCTTAGGGTAAGGCTAGGGTTCCCATAGCCCAAGGCTAGGGCACCCCTAGGCTTAAGCTAGGGCACCCCTAGGCTTAGGCTACGGACCCCTAAGCTTAGGCTAGGGCACCCCTAGAATTAGCCTGAGGCTAGGGATCCCCTAGCCTAAGGTTAGGGCATCCCTAGGCTTAGGCTAGGGCACCCCTAGGCTTAGGCTAGGGCACCCCTAGGCTTAGGCTAGGGCACCCCTAGGCTTAATCTAAGTCTAGGACTCCCCTAACCTAATGATAGGGCACCCCTAGCCTAAGGCTAGGGCACCCCTATCCTAAGGCTAGGGCACCCCTAGGCTTAGGCTAGGGCACCCCTAGGCTTAGGCTAAGGCTAGGGCTCCCATAGCCCAAGGCTAGGGCACCCCTAGGCTTAGGCTAGGGCACCCCTAGGCTTAGGCTAGGCCACCCCTAGGCTTAGGCTACGGCACCCCTAGGCTTAGGATACGGCACCCCTAGAATTAGCCTGAGGCTAGGGATCCCCTAGCCTAAGGATAGGGCACCCCTAGGCTTAGGCTAGGGCACCCCTAGGCTTAGGCTAGGCCACCCCTAGGCTTAGGCTACGGCACCCCTAGGCTTAGGATACGGCACCCCTAGAATTAGCCTAAGGCTAGGAATCCCCTAGCCTAAGGATAGGGCACCCCTAGGCTTAGGCTAGGGCTCCCCTAGGCTTAGGCTAGGGCACCCCTAGGCTTAATCTAAGGCTAGGGCTCCCCTAACCTAAGGATAGCGCACCCCTAGGCTTAGGCTAGGGCACTCCTAGGCTTAAGCTAAGGCTAGGGCTCCCCTAGCCTAAGGCTAGGGAACCCCTACCTTTAGGCTAGGGCACCCCTAGGCTTAGGCTAGGGCTCCCCTAGGCTTGGGCTAAGGCTAGGGCTCCCCTAGCCTAAGGCTAGGGCACCCCTAGGCTTAGGCTAGGGCACCCCTAGGCTTAGGCTACGGCACCCCTAGGCAGAGGCTAGGGCACTCCTAGGCTTATGCTAGGGCACACCTAGAATTAGCCTAAGGCTAGGGATCCCCTAACCTAAGGTTAGGCCACCCCTAGGCTTAGGCTAGGGCCCCCCTAGGCTTAGGGTAGGGCACCCCTAGGCTTAGCTTAAGGTTAGGGCTCCCCTAGCCTAAGGCTAGGACCCCCTTAGGCTTAGGCTAGGGCACCCCTAGTCTTAGGCTACGGTACCCCTAGGCTTAGGCTAAGGCTAGGGCTCCCCTAGCCTAAGGCTAGGGCACCGCTAGGCTTAGGCTAGGGCACCCCTAAGCATAGGCTTCGGCACCCCTAGGCTTAGGCTAGGGCACCCCTAGAATTAGACTGAGGCTAGGGATCCCCTAGCCTAAGGTTAGGGCACCCCTAGG
Source organism: Tenrec ecaudatus (assembly GCF_050624435.1). NCBI lineage: Eukaryota > Metazoa > Chordata > Mammalia > Afrosoricida > Tenrecidae > Tenrec > Tenrec ecaudatus. Next base: position 142,121 of record NW_027458100.1, read on the forward strand.
CTTAGGCTAGGGCACCCCTAGGCTTAGCCTAGGGCACGCCTAGGCTTAGGCTAAGGCTCCGGCTCGACTAGCCTAAGGCGAGGGCACACCTAGGCTTAGGCTAGGGCACCCCTAGGCTTAGGCTAGGGCATCCCTAGGCTTAGGCTAAGGCTAGGGCTCCCCTAGCTTAAGGCTAGGACACCCCTAGGCTTAAGCTAGGGCACCCATAGGCTTAGGATAGGGCACCCCTAGGCTTAGACTAATGCTATGGCTCGACTAGCCTAAGGCTAGGGCACCCCTAGGCTTAGGCTAGGGCACCCCTAGGCTTAGGATAGGGCACCCCTAGGCTTAGGCTAAGGCTAGGGCTTCCCTTGCCTAAGGCTAGGGCACCTCTAGGCTTAGCCTAGGGCACCCCTAGGCTTAGACTAACGCTACGGCTCGACTACCCTAAGGCTAGGGCACCCCTGGGCTTAGGCTAGGGCACCCCTAGGCTTAAGCTAGGACACCCCTAGGCTTAGACTAAGGCTAGAGATCCCCTAGCCTAACGCTAGGACACCTCTAGGCTTAGGCTAGGGCACCCCTAGGCTTAGTCTACGGCACCCCTATGCTTAGGCTAGGGCACCCCTATGCTTAAGCTAAGGCTAGGTCTCCCCTAGCTTAAGTCTAGGGAACCCATACCCTTAGGCTAGGGCACCCCTAGGCTTAGGCTAGGGCACCCCTAGGCTTGGGCTAAGGTTAGGGCTCCCCTAGCCTAAGGCTAGGGCACCCCTTGGCTTAGGCTAGGGCACCCCTAAGCGTAGACTACGGCACCCCTAGGCTTAGGCTAGGGCACCCCTAGAATTAGCGTAAGGCTAGGGATCCCCTAGCCTAAGGCTAGGGCACCCCTAGGCTTAGGCTAGGGCACCCCTAGGCTTAGGCTAAAGCTCAGGCTCAAGTAGCCTAAGGCTAGGGCACCCCTACGCTTAGGCTAGGGCACCCCTAGGCTTAGGCTAGGGCATCCCTAGGCTTAGGCTAAGGCTAGGACTCCCCTAGCTTAAGGCTAGGACACCCCTAGGCTTAAGCTAGGGCACCCATAGGCTTAGGATAGGGCACCCCTAGTCTTAGACTAATGCTATGGCTCGACAAGCCTAAGCCTAGGGCACCCCTAGGCATAGGCTAGGGCACCCCTAGGCTTAGGCTAGGGCACCCCTAGGCTTAGGCTAAGGCTAGGGCTTCCCTAGCCTAAGGCTAGGGCACCTCTAAGCTTAGCCTAGGACACCCCTAGGCTTAGACTAAGGCTACGGCTCGACTAGCCTAAGGCTAGGGCACCCCTAGGCTTAGGCTAGGACACCCCTAGGCTTAGGCAAGGGCACCCCTAGGCTTAGGCTAGGGCACCCCTAGGCTTAGGCTAGGGCACCCCTAGGCTTAGGCTAGGCCACCCCTAAGCTTAGGCTAATGCTAGGGCTCCCCTAGCCTAAGGCTAGGGAACCCCTAGCCTAAGGCTAGGGCACCCCTAGGCTTAGGCTAGGGCAACCCTAGGCTTAGGCTAAGGCTAGGGCTCCCATAGCCCAAGGCTAGGGCACCCCTAGGCTTAGGATAGGGCACCCCTAGGCTTAGGCTAGGGCACCCCTAGGCTTAGGCTACGGCACCCCTAGGCTTAGGCTAGGGCACCCCTAGAATTAGCCTGAGGCTAGGGATCCCCTAGCCTAAGGTTAGGGCACCCCTAGGCTTAGGCTAGGGCACCCCTAGGCTTAGGCTAGGGCACCCCTAGGCTTAAGCTAAGGCTAGGGCTCCCCTAACCTAAGGATAGGGCACCCGTAGGCTTAGGCTAGGGCACTCCTAGGCTTAAGCTAAGGCTAGGGCTCCCCTAGCCTAAGGCTAGGGAACCCCTACCTTTAGGCTAGGGCACCCCTAGGCTTAGGCTAGGGCTCCCCTAGGCTTGGGCTAAGGCTAGGGCTCCCCTAGCCTAAGGCTAGGGCACCCCTAGGCTTAGGCTAGGGCACCCCTAGGCTTAGGCTACGGCACCCCTAGGCAGAGGCTAGGGCACTCCTAGGCTTATGCTAGGGCACCCCTAGAATTAGCCTAAGGCTAGGGATCCCCTAGCATAAGGTTAGGCCACCCCTAGGCTTAGGCTAGGGCACCCCTAGGCTTAGGGTAGGGCACCCCCAGGCTTAGGTTAAGGTTAGGGCTCCCCTAGCCTAAGGCTAGGACCCCCTTAGGCTTAGGCTAGGGCACCCCTAGGCTTAGGCTAGGGTACCCCTAGGCTTAGGCTAAGGCTAGGGCTCCCCTATCCTAAGGCTAGGGCACCCCTAGGCTTAGGCTAGGGCACCTCTAGAATTAGACTGAGGCTAGGGATCCCCTAGCCTAAGGTTAGGGCACCCCTAGGCTTAGGCTAGGGCACCCCTAAGCTTAGGCTAGGGCACCCCTAGGCTTAGGCTAAGGCTCCGGCTCGACTAGCCTAAGGCTAGGGCACACCTAGGCTTAGGCTAGGGCACCCCTAGGCTTAGGATAGGGCATCCCTAGGCTTAGGCTAGGGCACCCATAGGCTTAGGCTAGGGCACCCCTAGAATTAGCCTAAGGCTAGGGATCCCCTAGCCTAAGGTTAGGGCATCCCTAGGCTTAGGCTAAGTCTAGGGCTCCCCCAGCATAAGGCTAGGACACCCCTAGGCTTAAGATAGGGCACCCATAGGCTTAGGCTAGGGCACCCCTAGGCTTAGACTAAGGCTATGGCTCGACTAGCCTAAGGCTAGGGTACCTCTAGACTTAGCCTAGGGCACCCCTAGGCTTAGAATAAGGCTACGGCTCGACTAGCCTAAGGCTAGGGCACTCCTAGGCTTAGGCTAGGGCACCCCTAGGCTTAGGCTAAGGCTAGGGCTCCCATAGCCCAAGGCTAGGGCACCACCAGGCTTAAGCTAGGGCACCCCTAGGCTTAGGCTACGGACCCCTAAGCTTAGGCTAGGGCACCCCTAGAATTAGCCTGAGGCTAGGGATCCCCTAGCCCAAGGTTAGGGCATCCCTAGGCTTAGGCTAGGGCACCCCTAGGCTTAGGCTAGGGCACCCTTAGGCTTAGGCTAGGGCACCCCTAAGCTTAGGCTAGGGCACCCCTAGGCTTAATCTAAGGCTAGGGCTCCCCTAACCTAATGATAGGGCACCCCTAGGCTTAGGCTAGGGCACTCCTAGGCTTAAGCTAAGGCTAGGGCTCCCGTATCCTAAGGTTAGGGAACCCCTACCCTTAGGCTCGGGCAGCCCTAGGCTTAGGCTAGGGCACCCCTAGGCTTGGGCTAAGGCTAGGGCTCCCCTAACCTAAGGCTAGGGCACCCCTAGGCTTAGGCTAGGTCACCCCTAGGCTTAGGCTACGGCACCCCTAGGCTGAGGCTAGGGCACCCCTAGGCTTAGGCTAGGGCACCCCTAGAATTAGCCTAAGGCTAGGAATTCCCTAGCCTAAGGATAGGGCACCCCTAGGCTTAGGCTAGGGCACCCCTAGGCTTAGGCTAAGGCTCCGGCTCGACTAGCCTAAGGCTAGGGCACACCTAGGCTTAGGCTAGGGCACCCCTAGGCTTAGGATAGGGCATCCCTAGGCTTAGGCTAGGGCACCCATAGGCTTAGGCTAGGGCACCCCTAGAATTAGCCTAAGGCTAGGGATCCCCTAGCCTAAGGTTAGGGCATCCCTAGGCTTAGGCTAAGTCTAGGGCTCCCCCAGCATAAGGCTAGGACACCCCTAGGCTTAAGATAGGGCACCCATAGGCTTAGGCTAGGGCACCCCTAGGCTTAGACTAAGGCTATGGCTCGACTAGCCTAAGGCTAGGGTACCTCTAGACTTAGCCTAGGGCACCCCTAGGCTTAGAATAAGGCTACGGCTCGACTAGCCTAAGGCTAGGGCACACCTAGGCTTAGGCGAGGGCACCCCAAGGCTTAGGCTAAGGCTAGGGCTCCCCTAGCGTAAGGCTAGGACACCCCTAGGCTTAGGCTAGGGCACACCTAGGCTTAGGCTAGGGCACCCCTAGGCTTAGGCTAAGGCTAGGGCTCCCCTAGCCTAAGGCTAGGGCACCTCTAGGCTTAGGTTAGGTCACCCCTAGGCTTAGACTAAGGCTACGGCTCGACTAGCCTAAGCTAGGGCACCCTTAGGCTTAGGCTAGGGCACCCCTAGGCTTAGGCTACGGCACCCCTAGGCTTAGGCTTAGTCTAGAGCTCCCCTAGCCTATGGCTAGGGCACCTCTAGGCTTAGGTTAGGGCACCCCTAGCCTAAGGCTAGGGCACCTCTAGGCTTAGGCTAGGGCACCCCTAGGCTTAGACTAAGCTAGGGCTCGACTAGCCTTAGGCTAGGGCACCCCTAGGCTTAGGCTAGGGCACCCATATGCTTAGGCTAGGGCACCCCTAGGATTAGGCTAAGGCTAAAGCTCCCCTAGCCTAAGGCTAGGGCACCTCTAGGCTTAGGCTAGGGCACCACTAGGCTTAGGCTAGGGCACCCGTAGGCTTAGGCTAGGGCAACCCTAGGCTTAAGCTAAGGCTAGGGCTCCCCTAGCCTAAGGCTAGGGAACCCCTACCCTTAGGCTAGGGCACCCCTAGGCTTAGGCTAGGGCACCCCTAGGCTTGGGCTAAGGCTAGGGCTCTCCTAGCCTAAGGCTAGGGCACCCCTAGGCTTACTCTAGGGCACCCCTAGGCTTAGGCTACGGCACCCCTAAGCTTAGGCTAGGGCATCCCTAGAATTAGCCTAAGGCTAGGGATCCCCTAGCCTAAGGTTAGGGCACCCCTAGGCTTAGGCAAGGGCACCCCAAGGCTTAGGCTAGGGCACCCCTATGCTTAGGCCAAGGCTCCGGCTCGACTAGCCTAAGGCTAGGGCACCCCTAGGCTTAGGCTAGGGCACCCCTAGCCTTAGGCTAGGGCATCCCTAGGCTTAGGCTAAGGCTAGGGCTCCCCTAGCACAAGGCTAGGACACCCCTAGGCTTTAGCTAGGGCACCCATAGGCTTCGGCTAGGGCACCCCTAGCCTTAGACTAAGGCTATGGCTCGACTAGCCTAAGGCTAGGGCACCCCTGGGCTTAGGCTAGGGCACCCCTAGGCTTAGGCTAAGGCTAGGGCGCCCCTAGCCTAAGGCTAGGGCACCTCTAGACTTAGGCTAGGGTACCCCTAGGCTTAGACTAAGGCTACGGTTCGACTAGACTAAGGCTAGGGCACCCCTAGGCTTGGGCTAGGGCACCCCTAGGCTTAGGCTAGGGCACCCCTAGGCTTAGGCTAAGGCTAGGGCTCCCCTAGCCTAAGGATAAGGCATCCCTACGCTTAGGCTAGAGCACCCCTAGGCTTAGGCTAGGGCACCCCTAGGCTGAGCTTAAGGTTAGGGCTCCTCTAGCCTAAGGCTAGGACACCCCTAGGCTTAGGTTACGGCACCCCTAGGCTTAGGCTAGGGTACCCCTAGCTTATGCTAAGGCTAGGGCTCCCCTAGCCTAAGGCTAGGGCACCCCTAGCCTAAGGCTAGGGAACCCTTAGGCTTAGGCTAAGGCTAGGGCTCCCATAGCCCAAGGCTAGGGCACCCCTAGGCTTAGGCTAGGGCACCCCTAGGCTTAGGCTAGGGCACCCCTAGGCTTAGGCTAGGGCACCCCTAGGCTTTGCTTAGGGCACCCCTAGCTTAGGTTAAGGCTAGGGCACCCATAGGCTTAGGCTAGGACACCCCTAGGCTTAGGCTAGGGCACCCCTAGGCTTAGGCTAAGGCTAGAGCTCCCCTAACCTAAGACTAGGGCACCTCTAGTCTTAGGCTAAGGCACCCCTAGGCTTAGGCTAAGGCTAGGGCTCCCCTAGCCTAAGGCTAGGGCATCCGTTGGCTTAGGCTAGGGTACCCCTAGGCTTAGGCTAGGGCACCCCTAGGCTTAGGTTAAGCTTAGGGATCCCCTAGCCTAAGGCTAGGACACCCCTAGGCTTAGGATAGGGCAACCATAGGCTTATCCTCGGGTAACCCTAGGCTTAGGCTAAGGCTAGGGCTCCCCTAGCCTAAGGCAAGGGCACCCCTAGCCTAAGGCTAGGGCACCCCTAGGCTTAGGCTAAGGCTAGGGCACCCCTAGGCTTAGGCTAGGACACTCCTTGGCTTAGGCTAGGGCACCCCTAGGCTTAGGCTAAGGCTAGAGCTCCCCTAGCCTAAGACTAGGGCACCTCTAGGATTAGGCTACGGCACTCCTAGGCTTAGGCTAAGGGTAGGGCTCCCATAGCCTAAGGCTAGGGCATCCCTATGCTTAGGCTAGGGCACCCCTAGGCTTAGGCTAGCGCTCCCCTAGTCTAAGGTTAGGGCACCCTTGGGCTTAGGCTAGGGCACCCAGAGGCTTAGGCTACGGCACCCCTAGGCTTGGGCTAGGGCACCCATAGGCTTAGGGTAAGGCACCCCTAGGCTTAAGGTAAGGCTAAGGCTCCCCTAGCCTAAGGCTAGGGCACCCCTAGGCTTAGTCTAGGGCACCCCTAGGCTTAGGCTAGGGCACCCCTAGGCTTAGGCTAGGGCACCCCTAGGCTTAAGGTAAGGCTAGGGCTCTCCTAACCCAAGGATAGGGCACCCCTAGGCTTAGGCTAGGGCACTCCTAGGCTTAAGCTAAGGCTAGGGCTCCCCTAGCCTAAGGGTAGGGAACCCCTAGGCTTAGGCTACGGCACCCCTAGGCTGAGGCTAGGGCACCCCTAGGATTAGGCTAGGGCACCCCTAGAATTAGCCTAAGGCTAGGGATCCCCTAGCCTAAGGTTAGGGCACCCCTAGGCTTAGGCTAGGGTACCCCTAGGCTTAGGCTAAGGCTTGGGCTCCCCTAGCCTAAGGCTAGGGCACCTCTAGCCTAAGGCTAGGGCACTCCTAGGCTTAGGCTAAGGCTAGGGCTCCCATAGCCCAAGGCTAGGGCACCACCAGGCTTAAGCTAGGGCACCCCTAGGCTTAGGCTACGGACCCCTAAGCTTAGGCTAGGGCACCCCTAGAATTAGCCTGAGGCTAGGGATCCCCTAGCCCAAGGTTAGGGCATCCCTAGGCTTAGGCTAGGGCACCCCTAGGCTTAGGCTAGGGCACCCTTAGGCTTAGGCTAGGGCACCCCTAAGCTTAGGCTAGGGCACCCCTAGGCTTAATCTAAGGCTAGGGCTCCCCTAACCTAATGATAGGGCACCCCTAGGCTTAGGCTAGGGCACTCCTAGGCTTAAGCTAAGGCTAGGGCTCCCGTATCCTAAGGTTAGGGAACCCCTACCCTTAGGCTCGGGCAGCCCTAGGCTTAGGCTAGGGCACCCCTAGGCTTGGGCTAAGGCTAGGGCTCCCCTAACCTAAGGCTAGGGCACCCCTAGGCTTAGGCTAGGTCACCCCTAGGCTTAGGCTACGGCACCCCTAGGCTGAGGCTAGGGCACCCCTAGGCTTAGGCTAGGGCACCCCTAGAATTAGCCTAAGGCTAGGAATTCCCTAGCCTAAGGATAGGGCACCCCTAGGCTTAGGCTAGGGCACCCCTAGGCTTAGGCTAAGGCTAGGGCTCCCATAGCCCAAGGCTAGGGCACCCCTAGGCTTAGGCTAGGGCTCCCCTAGGCTTAGGCTAGGCCACCCCTAGGCTTAGGCTACGGCACCCCTAGGCTTAGGATACGGCACCCCTAGAATTAGCCTGAGGCTAGGGATCCCCTAGCCTAAGGTTAGGGCACCCCTAGGCTTAGGCTAGGGCACCCCTAGGCTTAGGCTAGGGCACCCCTAGGCTTAAGCTAAGGCTAGGGCTCCCCTAACCTAAGGATAGCGCACCCCTAGGCTTAGGCTAGGGCACTCCTAGGCTTAAGCTAAGGATAGGGCTCCCCTAGCCTAAGGCTAGGGAACCCCTACCTTTAGGCTAAGGCACCCCTAGGCATAGGCTAGGGCTGCCTAGGCTTGGGCTAAGGCTAGGGCTCCCCTAGCCTAAGGCTAGGGCACCCCTAGGCTTAGGCTAGGGCACCCCTAGGCTTAGGCTACGGCACCCCTAGGCAGAGGCTAGGGCACTCCTAGGCTTATGCTAGGGCACCCCTAGAATTAGCCTAAGGCTAGGGATCCCCTAGCCTAAGGTTAGGCCACCCCTAGGCTTAGGCTAGGGCACCCCTAGGCTTAGGGTAGGGCACCCCTAGGCTTAGGTTAAGGTTAGGGCTCCCCTAGCCTAGGGCTAGGACCCCCTTAGGCTTAGGTTAGGGCACCCCTAGGCTTAGGCTAGGGTACCCCTAGGCTTAGGCTAAGGCTAGGGCTCCCCTAGCCTAAGGCTAAGGCACCCCTAGGCTTAGGCTAGGGCACCCCTAAGCTTAGGCTTCGGCACCCCTAGGCTTAGGCTAGGGCACCCCTAGAATTAGACTGAGGCTAGGAATCCCCTAGCGTAAGGTTAGGGCACCCCTAGGCTTAGGCTAGGGCACCCCTAGGCTTAGGCTAGGGCATCCCTAGGCTTAGGCTAAGGCTAGGGCTCCCCTAGCGTAAGGCTAGGACACCCCTAGGCTTAAGCTAGGGCACCCATAGGCTTAGGATAGGGCACCCCTAGGCTTAGACTAATGCTATGGCTCGACTAGCCTAAGGCTAGGGCACCCCTAGGCTTAGTCTACGGCACCCCTAGGCTTAGGTTAGGGCACCCCTAGGCTTAAGCTAAGGCTAGGGCTCCCCTAGCTTAAGGCTAGGGAACCCATACCCTAAGGCTAGGGCACCCCTAGGCTTAGGCTAGGGCACCCCTAGGCTTGGGCTAAGGTTAGGGCTCCCCTAGCCTAAGGCTAGGGCACCCCTTGTCTTAGGCTAGGGCACCCCTAAGCGTAGACTACGGCACCCCTAGGCTTAGGCTAGGGCACCCCTAGAATTAGCGTAAGGCTAGGGATCCCCTAGCCTAAGGCTAGGGCACCCCTAGGCTTAGGCTAGGGCACCCCTAGGCTTAGGCTAGGGCACCCCTAGGCTTAGGTTAAGCCTCCGGCTCAAGTAGCCTAAGGCTAGGGCACCCCTAAGCTTAGGCTAGGGCACCCCTAGGCTTAGGCTAGGGCATCCCTAGGCTTAGGCTAAGGCTAGGATTCCCCTAGCGTAAGGCTAGGACACCCCTAGGCTTAAGCTAGGGCACCCATAGGCTTAGGATAGGGCACCCCTAGGCTTAGACTAATGCTATGGCTCGACTAGCCTAAGGCTAGGGCACCCCTAGGCATAGGCTAGGGCACCCCTAGGCTTAGGCTAGGGCACCCCTAGGTTTAGGCTAAGGCTAGGTCTTCCCTAGCCTAAGGCTAGGGCACCTCTAGGCTTAGCCTAGGACACCCCTAGGCTTAGACTAAGGCTAAGGCTCGATTAGCCTAAGGCTAGGGTACCCCTAGGCTTAGGCTAGGACACCCCTAGGCTTAGGCTAAGTCTAGAGCTCCCCTAGCCTAACGCTAGGGCACCTCTAGGCTTAGGCTAGGGCACCCCTAGGCTTAGGCAAGGGCACCCCTAGGCTTAGGCTAGGGCACCCCTAGGCTTAGGCTAGGGCACCCCTAGGCTTAGGCTACGGCACCCCTAGGCTTAGGCTAGGGCACCCCTAGAATTAGCCTGAGGCTAGGGATCCCCTAGCCTAAGGTTAGGGCACCCCTAGGCTTAGGCTAGGGCACCCCTAGGCTTAGGCTAGGGCACTCTTAGGCTTAAGCTAAGGCTAGGGCTCCCCTAGCCTAAAGCTAGGGAACCCCTACCTTTAGGCTAGGGCACCCTAGGCTTAGGCTAGGGCTCCCCTAGGCTTGGGCTAAGGCTAGGGCTCCCCTAGCCTAAGGCTAGGGCACCCCTAGGCTTAAGCTAGGGCACCCCTAGGCTTAGGCTACGGCACCCCTAGGCAGAGCCTAGGGCACTCCTAGGCTTATGCTAGGGCACCCCTAGAATTAGCCTAAGGCTAGGGATCCCCTAGCATAAGGTTAGGCCACGCCTAGGCTTAGGCTAGGGCACCCCTAGGCTTAGGGTAGGGCACCCCTAGGCTTAGGTTAAGGTTAGGGCTCCCCTATCCTAAGGATTTGGCACCCCTAGACTTAGGCTAAGGCTAGGGCTCCCCCAGCATAAGGCTAGGACACCCCTAGGCTTAAGATAGGGCACCCATAGGCTTAGGCTAGGGCACCCCTAGGCTTAGACTAAGGCTACGGCTCGACTAGCCTAAGGCTAGGGCACCCTTAGGCTTAGGCTAGGGCACCCCTAGGCTTAGGCTACGGCACCCCTAGGCTTAGGCTAGGACCCCCCCTAAGCTTAGGCTAGTGCACCCCTAGGCTTAAGCTAAGGCTAGGGCTCCCCTAGCCTAAGGCTATGGCACCCCTAGGCTTAGGCTACGGCACCCCTAGGCTTAGGCTAGGGCACCCCTAGGCTTAGGCTAGGGCACCCCTAGGCTTAAGCTAAGGCTAGGGCTCCCCTAGCCTAAGGCTAGGGCACCCGTCGGCTTAGGCTAGGGCACCCCTAGGCTTAAGCTAAGGCTAGGGCATCCCTAGGCTTAGGCTACGGCACCACAGACTTAGGCTAGGGCACACCTAGGCTTAAGCTAAAGCTAGGGCTCCCCTAGCCTAAGGCTAGGGAACCCATAACGTTAGGCTAGGGTAACCCTAGGCTTAGGCTAGGGCACCCCTCGGCTTGGGCTAGGGCACCCCTAGGCTTAGGCTACGGCACCCCTAGGCTTAGCCTAGGGCACCCCTAGAATTAGCCTAAGGCTAGGGATCCCCTAGCCTAAGTTAGGGCACCCCTAGGCTTAGGCTAGGGCACCCCTAGGCTTAGGCTAGGGCACCCCTAGGCTTAGGCTAAGGCTCCGGCTCGACTAGCCTAAGGCTAGGGCACCTCTAGGCTTAGGCTAGGGCACCCCTAGGCTTAGGCTAGGGCATCCCTAGGCTTAGGCTAAGGCTCGGGCTCCCCTAGCACAAGCTAAGGACACCCCTAGGCTTAAGCTAGGGCACCCATAGGCTTTGGCTAGGGCACCCCTAGGCTTAGACTAAGGCTATGGCTCAACTAGCCTAAGGCTAGGGCTCCCCTAGCATAAGTTAGGGCACCTCTAGGCTTAGGCTAGGGCACCCCAAGGCTTAGGCTAAGGCACCCCTAGGCTTAGGCTAGGGCACCCCAAGGCTTAGGCTAGGGCACCCCTAGGCTTAGGATAGGGCACCCCTAGGCTTAGGCTATGGCACCCCTAGGCTTTGGCTAGGGCACCCCTAAGCTTAGGCTAGGGCGCCCCTAGGCTTAGGATAGGGCACCCCTAGGATTAGGATAGGGCACCCCTAGGTTTTGGCTAGGGCACCCCTAAACTTAGGCTAGGGCACCCCTAGGCTTAGGCTAGGGCACCCGTAGGCATAGACTAGGGCACTCCTAAGCTTAGACTAAATCTAGGGTCCCATAGCCTAAGGCTAGGGCACCCCTAGGCTTAGGCTAGGGCACACCTAGGCTTAGGCTAGGGTACCCAAAGGCTTAGGCTAGGACACCCCCCGGCTATGGCTAAGGTTAGGACTCCCCTAGCCTAAGGCTAGGGCACCCCTACGCTTAGGCTTGGGCACCCCTAGGCTTAGCCTAGGTAACCCTAGGCTTACGCTAAGGTACCACTAGGCTTAGGCTAAGGCTAGGATTTCCCTAGCCTAAGGCAAGGGTACCCCTAGCCTTAGGCTAGGGCACCCCTAGGCTTAGGCTAGGGCAGCCATAGGCTTAGGCTAGGGCACCCCTAGGCTTAGACTAAGGCTACGACTCGACTAGCCCAAGGCTAGGGAACCCCTAGGCTTAGGCTAGGGCACCCCTAGGCTTAGGCTAAGGCTAAGGCTCCCCTAGCCTAAGGCTAGGGCACCTCTAGGCTTAGACTAGGGCACCCCTAGGCTTAGGCTAGGGCACCCCTAGACTTAGGCTAGGGCACCCCTAGCGTAGGCTAGGGCACCACTAGACTTAGGACAGGGCACACCTAGGCTTAGGCAAGGGCACCCCTAGGCTTAGGCTAGCGCACGACTAGGCTTAGCATAAGGCTAGGGCTCCCCTAGCATAATGCTAGGGCACCCCTAGGCTTAGGCTAGGGCACCCCTAGGCTTAGGCTAGGGTACCCAAGGCTTAGGCTAGGGCACCTCTAGATTAGGCTAAGGCTATGGATCAACTAGCCTTAGGCTAGGGCACCCCGAGGCTTAGGTTAGGGCACCCCTAGGCTTAGGCTAGGGCAACCCTAGGCTTAGGTTAGGGCACCCCTAGGCTTAGGCTAGGGCACCCCTAGGCTTAGGCTAAGGCTAGGGCTCCCCTAGCCTAAGGCTAGGGCACCCCTAGGCTTTGGCAGGGCATCCGTAGACTTCGGATAGGGCACCCCTAGGCTTAGGCTTGGGCATCCCTAGGCTTAGACTAAGGCACCCCTAGGCTTAGGCTAGTGCACCCCTAGGCTTAGGCTAAAACTAGGGCTCCCCTAGCCTAAGGCTAGGGCACCCCTAGGCTTAGGCTAGGGCAACCCTAGGCTTAGGATAGGGCACCTCTAGGCTTAAGCTAAGGCTAGGGCTCCCCTAGCCTAAGGCTGGGGCACCACTAGGCTTAGGCTAGGGCACCCCTAGGCTTAGGCTAAGGCTGGGGCTCCCCTAGCCTAAGGCTAGGGCACTCATCGGCATAGGCTAGGGCACACCTAGGCTTAGGCTAGGGCACCCCTAGGCTTAGGTTAGGGCACACCTAGGCTTAGGCTAGGGCACCCCTAGGCTTAGGCTAAGGCTAGGTCTCCCCTAGCCTAATTCTAGGGATCCCCTAGGCTTAGGCAGGGCACCCGTAGGCTTACTAGTGCACCTCTAGGCTTACTAGGGCACCCCTAGGCTTAGGCTAGGGCACCCCTAGGCTTAGGGTAGGGCACCCCTAGGCATAGGCTAAGGCTAGGGCTTCCCTAGACTAAGGCTAGGTCACCCCTAGGCTTAGGCTAGGGCACCCCGAGGCTTAGGCTAAGGCTAGGGCTCCCCTAGCCTAAGGCTAGGGCACCCCTAGGCTTAGGCTAGGGCACCCCTAAGCTTAGGCTAGGTCACCCCAGGTTTAGGCTAGGGCACCACTAGGCTTAGGCTTAGGCTAGTGCTCCCATAGCCTAAGGCTAGCGCACCCCTAGGCTTAGGCTTGGGCACCCCTAGGCTTAGGCTGGGGCACCCCTAGCCTTAAGCTAAGGCTAGGGCTCCCCTAGCCTAAGGTTAAGGCACCCCTAGGCTTAGGCTAGGGCACCCCTAGCCTTAGCTAGGGCACCCCTAGTCTTAGGCTAAAGCTAGGGGTCCCCTAGCCTAAGGCTCGGGAACCCCTAAGCTTAGGCTAGGGTACCCCTAGGCTTAGACTAGGGCACCCTTAGGCTTAGGCTTGGGCACCCCTAGGCTTAGGCTATGGCACCCCGAGGCTTAGGCTAGGGCACCCCTAGGCTTAGGCTAGGGCACCCTTAGGCTTAGGCTAGGCACCCCTAGGCTTAGGCTAAGGCTAGGGCTCCCCTAGACTAAGGCTAGGGCACCCTTAGGCTTAGGTTTGGGCACCCCTATGCTTAGGCTATGGCACCCCTAGGCTTAGGGTAGTGCCAGGGCACCCCTAGGCTTAGGCTAGGGCACCCCTAGGCTTAGGCTAAGGATAGGGATTCCCTAGCCTAAGGCTAGGGCACCCCTAGGCTTCGGCTAGGGCACCCCTAGGCTTAGGCTAGGGTACACCTAGGCTTAGGCTAGGGCACCCCTAGGATTATGCTTGGGCACCCCTCGAATTAGCCTAAGGCTAGGGATCCCCTAGCCTAAGGTTAGGGCAACACTAGGCTTAGGCTAGGGCACCCCTAGGCTTAGGCTAAGTCTAGGGCTCCCCAAGCCTAAGTCTAGGGCACCACTAGGCTTAGGCTAGGGCACCCCTAGGCTTAGGCTAGGGCACCCCTAGGCTTAGGCTAGGGTACCCCTAGGCTTAGGATAGGGCACCCCTAGGCTTAGGCTAGGGAACCCCTAGCTTAGGCTAAGGCTAGAGCTCCCCTAGCCTAAGGCTGGGGCACCCCTAGGCTTAGGCTAGGGCATCCCTAGGCTTAGGCTAAGGCTAGGGCTCCCCTAGCCTAAGGCTAGGGCACCCCTAATCTTAGGCTAGGGCACCCCTAGGCTTAGGCTAGGGCACACCTAAGCTTAGGCTATGGCACCCCTAGGATTAGGCTAGGGCAACCCTAGATTTAGCCTAAGGCTAGGGATCCCCTAGCCTAAGGTTAGGGCACCACTAACCTTAGGCTAGGGCACCCCTAGGCTTAGGCCAGGGCACCCCTATTCTTAGGCAAGGGCACGCCTAGGCGTAGGCTAAGGCTAGGGCTCCCCTAACCTAAGGCTAGGGCACCCCTAGACTTAGGCTAGGGCACCCCTAGGCTTACACTAGGACACCCCTAGGCTTAGGCTAAGGCTAGGGCACCCCTAGACTTAGGCTAGGGCATCCCTAGGCTTAGGCTAGGGCACCCCTAGACTTAGGATAGGGCACCCCTTGGCTTAGGCTAGGGCACCACTAGGCTTAGGCTTGGGCACCCCTAGGCTTAGGCTAAGGCTAGGGCTCCCCTAGCCTAAGGCTAGGGCACCCGTAGGCTTAGGCTAGGACACCCCGAGGCTTAGGCTAGGGCACCCCTAGGCTTAGGCTAAGGCTAGGGTTTCCTTAGCCTAAGGCTTGGGAACGCCTAGGCTTAGGCTAGGGAACCCCTAGGCTTAGGTTAGGGCACACCTAGGCTTAGGCTAGGGCACCCCTAGGCTTAGGCTAAGGCTAGTGCTCCCTTAGTCTACGCCTAGGGCACCCTTAGGCTTAGGCTTGGGCACCCCTATGCTTAGGCTATGGCACCCCTAGGCTTAGGCTAGTGCCAGGGCACCCCTAGGCTTAGGCTAGGGCACCCCTAGGCTTAGGCTAAGGATAGGGATTCCCTAGCCTAAGGCTAGGGCACCTCTAGGCTTCGGCTAGGGCACCCTAAGGCTTAGGCTAGGGTACACCTAGGCTTAGGCTAGGGCACCCTTAGGATTAGGCTAGGGCACCCCTCGAATTAGCCTAAAGCTAGGGATCCCCTAGCCTAAGGTTAGGGCACCACTAGGCTTAGGCTAGGGCACCCCTAGGCTTAGGCTAAGTCTAGGGCTCCCCTAGCCTAAGTCTAGGGCACCACTAGGCTTAGGCTAGGGCACCCCTAGTCTTAGGGTAGGGCAACCCTAGGCTTAGGCTAGGGCACCCATAGGCTTAGGATAGGGCACCCCTAGGCTTAGGCTAAGGCACACCTAGGCTTAGGCTAAGGCTAGGGCTCCCCTAGCCTAAGGCTAGGGCACCCCTAGGCTTAGGCTATGGCACCCCTAGGCTTAGGCTAAGGCTAGGACTCTCCTAGCCTAAGGCTAGGGCACCCCTAATCTTAGGCTAGGGCACCCCTAGTCTTAGGCTAGGGCACACCTAAGCTTAGGCTATGGCACCCCTAGGATTACGCTAGGGGACCCCTAGATTTAGCCTAAGGCAAGGGATCCCCTAGCCTAAGGTTAGGGCACCACTAACCTTAGGATAGGGCACCCCTAGGCTTAGGATAGGGCACCCCTAGGCTTAGGCTAGGGCACCCCTAGGCCTAGGCTAAGGCAACACTAGGCTTAAGCTAAGGCTAGGGATCCCCTAGGCTTAGGCTAGGGCACCCCTAGGCTTAGCCTAGGGCACCCCTAGTCTTAGGCTAGGGCACCCCTAGGCTTAAGCTAGGGGACCCCTAGGCTTAGACTAATGATAGGGTTTCCCTAGCCTAAGGCTAGGGAACCCCTAGGCTTAGGCTAGGGCACCACTAGGCTTAGGCTAGGGCACCCCTAAGCTTAGGCTAGGGAACCCCTACGCTTAGGCTAGTGGCCCAGGAGAATTAGCCTAAGGCTAGGGCTCCCCTAGCGTAACGCTAGGACACCCCTAGGCTTAGGCTAGGGCACCCATAGGCTTAGGCTAGGGCACCCCTAGGCTTAGACTAAGGCTACGGCTCGACTAGCCTAAGGCTAGGGAACCCCTAAGCTTAGGCTAGGGCACCCCTAGGCTTAGGCTAGGGCACCCCTAGGCTTAGGCTAGGGCACCCCTAGGCTTAGGCTAAGGCTACGGCTCCCCTAGCCTAAGGCTAAAGCACCCCTAGGCTTAGGCTAGTGCACCCCTAGGCTTAGGCTAGGGCACCCGTAGCCTTAGGCTAGGGCACCCCTAGGCTTAGGCTAAGGCTAGGGCTCCCCTAGCCCAAGGCTAGTGCACCCCTAGCCCAAGGCTAGGGCACCCCTAGGCTTAGGCTAGGGCACCCCAAGGCTTAGGCTAAGGCACCCCTAGGCTTAGGCTAGGTTACCCCAAGGTTTAGGCTAGGGCACCCCTAGGCTTAGGATAGGGCACCCCTAGGCTTAGGCTATGGCACCCCTAGGCTTTGGCTAGGGCACCCTTAAGCTTAGGCTAGGGCGCCCCTAGGCTTAGGATAGGGCAACCCTAGGATTAGGAATGGGCACCCCTAGGTTTAGGCTAGGGCACCACTAAACTTAGGCTAGGGCACCCCTAGGCTTAGGCTAGGGCACCCCTAGGCATAGACTAGGGCACTCCTAGGCTTAGACTAAATCTAGGGTCCCATAGCCTAAGGCTAGGGCACCCCTAGGCTTAGGCTAGGGCACACCTAGGCTTAGGCTAGGGTACCCCAAGGCTTAGGCTAGGGCACCCCCCGGCTATGGCTAAGGCTAGGACTCCCCTAGCCTAAGGCTAGGGCACCCCTACGCTTAGGCTTGGGCACCCCTAGGCTTAGCCTAGGTAACCCTAGGCTTACGCTAGGGCACCACTAGGCTTAGGCTAAGGCTAGGATTCCCCTAGCCTAAGGCAAGGGTACCCCTAGCCTTAGGCTAGGGCACCCCTAAGCTTAGGCTAGGGCAGCCATAGGCTTAGGCTAGGGCACCCCTAGGCTTAGACTAAGGCTACGGCTCGACTAACCTAAGGCTAGGGAACCCCTAGGCTTAGGCTAGGGCACCCCTAGGCTTAGGCTAGGGCACCCATAGATATAGGCTAGGGCACCCCTAGGCGTAGGCTAGGGCACCACTAGACTTAGGACAGGGCACACCTAGGCTTAGGCAAGGGCACCCCTAGGCTTAGGCTAGCGCACGACTAGGCTTAGCATGAGGCTAGGGCTCCCCTAGCATAATGCTAGGGCACCCCTAGGCTTAGGCTAGGGCACCCCTAGGCTTAGGCTAGGGTACCCCTAGGCTTAGGCTAGGGCACCTCTAGATTAGGCTAAGGCTATGGATCAACTAGCCTTAGGCTAAGGCACCCCTAGGCTTAGGCTAGGGCAGCCCTAAGCTTAGGCTAGGGCAACCCTAGGCTTAGGTTAGGGCACCCCTAGGCTTAGGCTAGGGCACCCCTAGGCTTAGGCTAAGGCTAGGGCTGCCCTAGCCTAAGGCTAGGGCACCCCTAGGCTTTGGCAGGGCATCCGTAGGCTTAGGCTAGGGCACCCCTAGGCTTAGGATAGGGCACCCCTAGGCTTAGGATAAGGCACGCCTAGGCTTAGGCTAGGGCACCCCTAGGCTTAGGCTAAGGCTAGGGCACCCTTAGGCTTAGGCTTGGGCATCCCTAGGCTTAGGCTAAGGCACCCCTAGGCTTAGGCTAGTGCACCCCTAGGCTTAGGCTAAAACTAGGGCTCCCCTAGCCTAAGGCTAGGGCACCCCTAGGCTTAGGTTAGGGCAACCCTAGGCTTAGGATAGGGCACCCCTAGGCTTAAGCTAAGGCTAGGGCTCCCCTAGCCTAAGGCTAGGGCACCACGAGGCTTAGGCTAGGGCACCCCTAGGCTTAGGCTAGGGCACCCCTAGGCTTAGGCTGGGGCACCCCTAGCCTTAAGCTAAGGCTAGGGCTCCCCTAGCCTAAGGTTAAGGCACCCCTAGGCTTAGGCTAGGGCACCCCTAGGCTTAGGTTAGGGCACACCTAGGCTTAGGCTAGGGCACCCCTAGGCTTAGGCTAACGCTAGGGCTCCCCTAGCCTTAGGCTAGGGATCCCCTAGGCTTAGGAAGGGCACCCGTAGGCTTACTAGTGCACCCCTAGGCTTACTAGGGCACCCCTAGGCTTAGGCTAGGGCACCCCTAGGCTTAGGCTAGGGCACCCCTAGGCTTAGGCTAGGGCACCCCTAGGCATAGGCTAAGGCTAGGGCTTTCCTAGACTAAGGCTAGGGCACCGCTAGGCTTAGGCTAGGGCACCCCGAGGCTTAGGCTAAGGCTAGGGCTCCCCTAGCCTAAGGCTAGGGCACCCCTAGGCTTAGGCTAGGGCACCCCTAAGCTTAGGCTAGGTCACCCCTAGGTTTAGGCTAGGGTACCACTAGGCTTAGGCTTAGGCTAGTGCTCCCATAGCCTAAGGCTAGCGCACCCCTAGGCTTAGGCTTGGGCACCCCTAGGCTTAGGCTGGGGCACCCCTAGCCTTAAGCTAAGGCTAGGGCTCCCCTAGCCTAAGGTTAAGGCACCCCTAGGCTTAGGCTAGGGCACCCCTAGCCTTAGCTAGGGCACCCTTAGGCTTATGCTTGGGCACCCATAGGCTTAGGCTAGGGCACCCCTAGGCTTAGGCTAGGCACCCCTAGTCTTAGGCTAAGGCTAGGGCTCCCCTAGACTAAGGCTAGGGCACCCTTAGGCTTAGGCTTGGGCACCCCTATGCTTAGGCTATGGCACCCCTAGGCTTAGGGTCGTGCCAGGGCACCCTTAGGCTTAGGCTAGGGCACCCCTAGGCTTAGGCTAAGGATAGGGATTCCCTAGCCTAAGGCTAGGGCACCCCTAGGCTTCGGCTAGGACACCCCTAGGCTTAGGCTAGGGTACACCTAGGGTTAGGCTAGGGCACCCCTAGGATTAGGCTAGGGCACCCCTCGAATTAGCCTAAGGCTAGGGATCCCCTAGCCTAAGGTTAGGGCACCACTAGGCTTAGGCTAGGGCACCCCTAGGCTTAGGCTAAGTCTAGGGCTCACCAAGCCAAAGTCTAGGGCACCACTAGGCTTAGGCTAGGGCACCCCTAGGCTTAGGCTAGGGCGCCCCTAGGCTTATGCTAGGGCACCCCTAGGCTTAGGATAGGGCACCCCTAGGCTTAGGCTAGGGAACCCCTAGCTTAGGCTAAGGCTAGGGCTCCCCTAGCCTAAGGCTGCGGCACCCATAGGCTTAGGCTAGGGCACCCCTAGGCTTAGGCTAAGGCTAGGGCTCCCCTAGCCTAAGGCTAGGGCACCCCTAATCTTAGGCTAGGGCATCCCTAGGCTTAGGCTAGGGCACACCTAAGCTTAGGCTAGGGCACCCCTAGGATTAGGCTAGGGCACCCCTAGACTTAGGATAAGGCACCCCTAGGCTTAGGCTAGGGCACCCCTAGGCTTAGGCTAGGGCACAAATAGGCTTAGCATAAGGCTAGGGCTCCCCTAGCATAATGCTAGGACACCCCTAGGCTTAGGCTAGGGCACCCCTAGGCTTAGGCTAGGGCACCCCTTGGCTTAGGCTTGGGCACCCCTAGCTTAGGCTAAGGCTATGTCTCAACTAGCCTAAGGCTAGAGCACCCCTAGGCTTAGGCTAGGGCACCCCTAGGCTTAGGCTAAGGCTAGGGCTCCCCTAGCCTAAGGCTAGGGCACCCCTAGGCTTAGGCTAGGGCACCCCTAGGCTTAGGCTAAGGCTAGGGTTTCCCTAGCCTAAGGCTTGGGAATGCCTAGGCTTAGGCTAGGGAACCCGTAGGCTTAGGTTAGGGCACACCTAGGCTTAGGCTAGGGCACCCCTAGGCTTAGGCTAAGGCTAGGGCTCCCTTAGTCTACGCCTAGGGCACCCTTAGGCTTAGGCTTGGGCACCCCTATGCTTAGGCTATGGCACCCCTAGGCTTAGGCTAGTGCCAGGGCACCCCTAGGCTTAGGCTAGGGCACCCCTAGGCTTAAGCTAAGGATAGGGATTCCCTAGCCTAAGGCTAGGGCACGCCTAGGCTTTGGCTAGGGCACCCTAAGGCTTAGGCTAGGGTACACCTAGGCTTAGGCTATGGCACCCCTAGGATTAGGCTAGGGCACCCCTAGGCTTAGGCTAGGGCACCCATAGGCTTAGGATAGTGCACCCCTAGGCTTAGGCTAAGGCACACCTAGGCTTAGGCTAAGGCTAGGGCTCCCCTAGCCTAAGGCTAGGGCACCCCTAGGCTTGGGCTATGGCACCCCTAGGCTTAGGCTAAGGCTAGGACTCTCCTAGCCTAAGGCTAGGGCACCCCTAATCTTAGGCTAGGGCACCCCTAGGCTTAGGCTAGGGCACACCTAAGCTTAGGCTAGGGCACCCCTAGGATTAGGCTAGGGCACCCCTAAATTTAGCCTAAGGCTAGGGATCCCCTAGCCTAAGGTTAGGGCACCACTAACCTTAGGCTAGGGCACCCCTAGGCTTAGGATAGGGCACCCCTAGGCTTAGGCTAGGGCACCCCTAGGCTTAGGCTAAGGCTAGGGTTTCCCTACCATAAGGCTAGGGAACGCCTAGGCTTAGGCTAGGGCACCCCTAGGCTTAGGTTAGGGCACACCTAGGCTTAGGCTAGGGCACCCCTAGGCTTAGGCTAAGGCTAGGGCTCCCCTAGCCTAAAGCTAGGGCTCCCCTAGCCTAAGGCTATGGCACCCTTAGGCTTAGGCTGGGGCACCCCTATGCTTAGGCTATGGCACCCCTAGGCTTAGGCTAGTGCCAGGGCACCCCTAGGCTTAGGCTAGGGCACCCATTTGCTTAGGCTAAGGATAGGGATTCCCAAGCTAAGGCTAGGGCAACCCTCGGCTTCGGCTAGGGCACCCCTAGGCTTAGGCTAGGGTACACCTAGGCTTAGGCTAGGGCACCCCTAGGATTAGGCTAGGGCACCCCTCAAATTAGCCTAAGGCTAGGGATGCCCTAGCCTAAGGTTAGGGCACCACTAGGCTTAGGCTAGGGCACACCTAGGCTTAGGCTAAGTCTAGGGCTCACCTAGCCTAAGTCTAGGGCACCAATAGGCTTAGGCTAGGGCACCCCTAGGCTTAGGCTAGGGCACCCCTTGGCTTAGGCTAGGGCACCCATAGGCTTAGGATAAGGCACCCCTAGGCTTAGGCTAGGGAACACCTAGCTTAGGCTAAGGCTAGGGCTCCCCTAGCCTAAGGCTAGGGCACCCCTAGGCTTAGGCTAGGGCACCCCTAGGCTTAGGCTAAGGCTGGACTCTCCTAGCCTAAGGCTAGGGCACCACTAATCTTAGGCTAGGGCACCCCTAGCTTAGGCTAGGGCACCCCTAGGATTAAGCTAGGGCACCCCTAGGATTAAGCTAGGGCACCCCTAGATTTAGCCTAAGGCTAGGGATCCCCTAGCCTAAGGTTAGTGCATCACTCACCTTAGGCTAGGGCACCCCTAGGCTTAGGCCAGGGCACCCCTATTCTTACGCCAGGGCACCCATAGGCTTAGGCTAAGGTTAGGGCTCCCCTACCCTAAGGCTAGGGCACCCCTAGACTTAGGCTAGGGCACCCCTAGGCTTAGACTAGGACACCCCTAGGCTTAGGCTAGGGCACGACTATGCTTAGCATAAGGCTAGGGCTCCCCTAGCATAATGCTAGGGCACCCCTAGGCTTAGGCTAGGGCACCCCTAGGCTTAGGCTAGGGCACCCCTAGGCTTAGGCTAAGGCTAGGGCTCCCCTAGCCTAAGGCTAGGGCACCCCTTGTCTTAGGCTAGGGCACCCCTAGGCTTAGGCTAAGGCTAGGGTTCCCCTAGCCTAAGGCTAGGGCACCCCTTGGCTTAGGCTAGGGCAACCCTAGGTATAGGCTAGGGCACCCCTAGGCTTAGGCTAGGGCACCCCTAGGCTTAGGCTAAGGCTAGGGCTCCCCTAGCCTAAGGTTAGGGCACCACTAACCTTAGGCTAGGGCACCCCTAGGCTTAGGATAGGGCACCCTTAGCCTTAGGCTTGGGCATCCCTAGGCTTAGGCTAAGGCACCCCTAGGCTTAGGCTAGTGCCAGGGCACCCCTAGGTTTAGGCTAGGGCACCCCTAGGCTTAGGCTGAGGATAGGGATTCCCTAGCCTATTGCTAGGGCACCCCTAGGCTTCGGCTAGGGCACCCCTAGGCTTAGGCTAGGGTACACCTAGGCTTAGGCTAGGGAACCCCTAGGATTAGGCTAGGGCACCCCTAGAATTAGCCTAATGCTAGGGATCACCTAGCCTAAGGTTAGGCCACCACTAGGCTTAGGCTAGGGCATCACTAGGCTTAGGCTAAGTCTAGGGCTCCCCTAGCCTAAGTCTAGGGCACCACTAGTCTTAGGCTAGGGCACCACTAGGCTTAGGCTAGGGCACCCCTAGGCTTAGGCTAGGGCACCCCTAGGCTTAGGATAGGGCACCCCTAGGCTTAGGCTAGGGAACCCCTAGCTTAGGCTAAGGCTAGGGCTCCCCTAGCCTAAGGCTAGGGCACCCCTAGGCTTAGGCTAGGGCCCCCTAGGCTTAGGCTAAGGCTAGGGCTCCCCTAGCCTAAGGCTAGGGCACCCCTAGGCTTAGGTTGGGCACACCTAAGCTTAGGCTACTGCACCCCTAGGATTAGGCTAGGGCACCCCTAGATTTAGCCTAAGGCTAGGGATCCCCTAGCCTAAGGTTATGGCACCACTAACCTTAGGCTAGGGCACCCCTAGGCTTAGGATAGGGCACCCCTAGGCTTAGGATAGGGCACCCCTAGGTTTAGGCTAAGGCAAGGGCTTCCCTAGCCTAAGGCTAGGGCACCTTAGGGTTAGGCTAGCGCACTCCTAGGCTTAGGCTTGGGCACCCCTAGGCTTTGGCTAAGGCTAGGGCTCCCCTAGCCTAAGGCTAGGGCACCACTAGGCTTAGGCTAGGGCACACCTAAGCTTAGGCTAGGGCACCCCTAGGCTTAGGATAGGGCACCCCTAGGCTTAGTATAGGGCACCCCTAGGTTTAGGCTAAGGCAAGGGCTTCCCTAGCCTAAGGCTAGGGCACCTTAGGGTTAGGTTAGGGCACTCGTAGGCTTAGGCTAGGGTACACCTAGGCTTAGGCTAGGGCACCCCTAGGATTAGGCTAGGGCACCCCTCGAATTAGCCTTAGGCTAGGGATGCCCTAGCCTAAGGTTAGGGCACCACTAGGCTTAGGCTAGGGCACACCTAGGCTTAGGCTAAGTCTAGGGCTCCCCTAGCCTAAGTCTAGGGCACCACTAGGCTTAGGCTAGGGCACCCCTAGGCTTAGGCTAGGGCACCCCTTGGCTTAGGCTAGGGCACCCATAGGCTTAGGATAGGGCACCCCTAGGCTTAGGCTAGGAAACACCTAGCTTAGGCTAAGGCTAGGGCTCCCCTAGCCTAAGGCTAGGGCACCCCTAGGCTTAGGCTAGGGCACCCCTAGGCTTAGGCTAAGGCTGGACTCTCCTAGCCTAAGGCTAGGGCACCACTAATCTTAGGCTAGGGCACCCCTAGCTTAGGCTAGGGCACACCTAAGCTTAGGCTAGGGCACCCCTAGGATTAAGCTAGGGCACCCTAGGATTAAGCTAGGGCACCCCTAGATTTAGCCTAAGGCTAGGGATCCCCTTGCCTAAGGTTAGTGCATCACTAACCTTAGGCTAAGGCACCCCTAGGCTTAGGCCAGGGCACCCCTATTCTTAGGCCAGGGCACCCATAGGCTTAGGCTAAGGCTAGGGCTCCCCTACCCTAAGGCTAGGGCACCCCTTGGCTTAGGCTAGGGCACCCCTAGGCTTAGGCTAAGGCTAGGGTTCCCCTAGCCTAAGGCTAGGGCACCCCTTGGCTTAGGCTAGGGCAACCCTAGGTATAGGCTAGGGCACCCCTAGGCTTAGGCTAGGGCACCCCTAGGCTTAGGCTAAGGCTAGGGCTCCCCTAGCCTAAGGTTAGGGCACCACTAACCTTAGGCTAGGGCACCCCTAGGCTTAGGATAGGGCACCCTTAGCCTTAGGCTTGGGCATCCCTAGGCTTAGGCTAAGGCACCCCTAGGCTTAGGCTAGTGCCAGGGCACCCCTAGGCTTAGGCTAGGGCACCCCTAGGCTTAGGCTAAGGATAGGGATTCCCTAGCCTAAGGCTAGGGCACCCCTAGGCTTCGGCTAGGGCACCCCTAGGCTTAGGCTAGGGTACACCTAGGCTTAGGCTAGGGAATCCCTAGGATTAGGCTAGGGCACCCCTAGAATTAGCCTAATGCTAGGGATCACCTAGCCTAAGGTTAGGCCACCACTAGGCTTAGGCTAGGGCATCACTAGGCTTAGGCTAAGTCTAGGGCTACCCTAGCCTAAGTCTAGGGCACCACTAGTCTTAGGCTAGGGCACCACTACGCTTAGGCTAGGGCACCCCTAGGCTTAGGCTAGGGCACCCCTAGGCTTAGGATAGGGCACCCCTAGGCTTAGGCTAGGGAACCCCTAGCTTAGGCTAAGGCTAGTGCTCCCCTAGCCTAAGGCTAGGGCACCCCTAGGCTTAGGCTAGGGCACCCCTAGGCTTAGGCTATGGCTAGGGCTCCCCTAGCCTAAGGCTAGGGCACCCCTAATCTTAGGCTAGGGCCCCCTTAGGCTTAGGTTGGGCACACCTAAGCTTAGGCTAGGGCACCCCTAGGATTAGGCTAGGGCACCCCTAGATTTAGCCTAAGGCTAGGGATCCCCTAGCCTAAGGTTATGGCACCACTAACCTTAGGCTAGGGCACCCCAAGGCTTAGGATAGGGCACCCCTAGGCTTAGGATAGGGCACCCCTAGGTTTAGGCTAAGGCAAGGGCTTCCCTAGCCTAAGGCTAGGGCACCTTAGGGTTAGGCTAACGCACTCCTAGGCTTAGGCTTGGGCACCCCTAGGCTTTGGCTAAGGCTAGGGCTCCCCTAGCCTAAGGCTAGGGCACCTCTAGGCTTAGGCTAGGGCACACCTACGCTTAGGCTAGGGCACCCCTAGGCTTAGGATAGGGCACCCCTAGGCTTAGGATAGGGCACCCCTAGGTTTAGGCTAAGGCAAGGGCTTCCCTAGCCTAAGGCTAGGGCACCTTAGGGTTAGGTTAGGGCACTCGTAGGCTTAGGCTAGGGTACACCTAGGCTTAGGCTAGGGCACCCCTAGGATTAGGCTAGGGCACCCCTCGAATTAGCCTTAGGCTAGGGATGCCCTAGCCTAAGGTTAGGGCACCACTAGGCTTAGGCTAGGGCACACCTAGGCTTAGGCTAAGTCTAGGGCTCCCCTAGCCTAAGTCTAGGGCACCACTAGGCTTAGGCTAGGGCACCCCTAGGCTTAGGCTAGGGCACCCCTTGGCTTAGGCTAGGGCACCCATAGGCTTAGGATAGGGCACCCCTAGGCTTAGGCTAGGAAACACCTAGCTTAGGCTAAGGCTAGGGCTCCCCTAGCCTAAGGCTAGGGCACCCCTAGGCTTAGGCTAGGGCACCCCTAGGCTTAGGCTAAGGCTGGACTCTCCTAGCCTAAGGCTAGGGCACCACTAATCTTAGGCTAGGGCACCCCTAGCTTAGGAGAGGGCACACCTAAGCTTAGGCTAGGGCATCCCTAGGATTAAGCTAGGGCACCCTAGGATTAAGCTAGGGCACCCCTAGATTTAGCCTAAGGCTAGGGATCCCCTAGCCTAAGGTTAGTGCATCACTAACCTTAGGCTAAGGCACCCCTAGGCTTAGGCCAGGGCACCCCTATTCTTAGGCCAGGGCACCCATAGGCTTAGGCTAAGGCTAGGGCTCCCCTACCCTAAGGCTAGGGCACCCCTTGGCTTAGGCTAGGGCACCCCTAGGCTTAGGCTAAGGCTAGGGTTCCCCTAGCCTAAGGCTAGGGCACCCCTTGGCTTAGGCTAGGGCAACCCTAGGTATAGGCTAGGGCACCCCTAGGCTTAGGCTAGGGCACCCCTAGTCTTAGGCTAAGGCTAGGGCTCCCCTAGCCTAAGGTTAGGGCACCACTAACCTTAGGCTAGGGCACCCCTAGGCTTAGGATAGGGCACCCTTAGCCTTAGGCTTGGGCATCCCTAGGCTTAGGCTAAGGCACCCCTAGGCTTAGGCTAGTGCCAGGGCACCCCTAGGCTTAGGCTAGGGCACCCCTAGGCTTAGGCTAAGGATAGGGATTCCCTAGCCTAAGGCTAGGGCACCCCTAGGCTTCGGCTAGGGCACCCCTAGGCTTAGGCTAGGGTACACCTAGGCTTAGGCTAGGGAACCCCTAGGATTAGGCTAGGGCACCCCTAGAATTAGCCTAATGCTAGGGATCACCTAGCCTAAGGTTAGGCCACCACTAGGCTTAGGCTAGGGCATCACTAGGCTTAGGCTAAGTCTAGGGCTACCCTAGCCTAAGTCTAGGGCACCACTAGTCTTAGGCTAGGGCACCACTACGCTTAGGCTAGGGCACCCCTAGGCTTAGGCTAGGGCACCCCTAGGCTTAGGCTAGGGAACCCCTAGCTTAGGCTAAGGCTAGTGCTCCCCTAGCCTAAGGCTAGGGCACCCCTAGGCTTAGGCTAGGGCACCCCTAGGCTTAGGCTAAGGCTAGGGCTCCCCTAGCCTAAGGCTAGGGCACCCCTAATCTTAGGCTAGGGCACCCTTAGGCTTAGGTTGGGCACACCTAAGCTTAGGCTAGGTCACCCCTAGGATTAGTCTAGGGCACCCCTAGATTTAGCCTAAGGCTAGGGATCCCCTAGCCTAAGGTTATGGCACCACTAACCTTAGGCTAGGGCACCCCTAGGCTTAGGATAGGGCACCCCTAGGCTTAGGATAGGGCACCCCTAGGTTTAGGCTAAGGCAAGGGCTTCCCTAGCCTAAGGCTAGGGCACCTTAGGGTTAGGCTAGCGCACTCCTAGGCTTAGGCTTGGGCACCCCTAGGCTTTGGCTAAGGCTAGGGCTCCCCTAGCCTAAGGCTAGGGCACCCCTAGGCTTAGGCTAGGGCACCCAAAGGCTTAGGCTAAGGCTAGGGCTCCCCTAGCCTAAGGCTAGGGCACCCCTAATCTTAGGCTAGGGCACCCCTAGGCTTAGGCTAGGGCACACCTAAACTTAGGCTAGGGCACCCCTAGGATTAGGCTAGGGCACCCCTAGATTTAGCCTAAGGCTAGGGATCCCATAGCCTAAGGTTAGGGCACCACTAACCTTAGGCTAGGGCACCCCTAGGCTTAGGATAGGGCACCCCTAGGTTTAGGCTAAGGCAAGGGCTTCCCTAGCCTAAGGCTAGGGCACCCCTAGTCTTAGGCTAAGGCTAGGGTTTCCCTAGCCTAAGGCTAGGGCACCCCTAGGCTTAGGCTAGGGCACCCCTATGCTTAGGCTAGGGCACCCCTAGGCTTAGGCTAGGATAAACCTAGGCATAGGCTAGGGCACCCCTAGGATTAGGCTAGGGCACCCATAGAATTTGCCTAAGGCTAGGGATCCCCTAGCCTAAGTCTAAGGCACCCTTAGGCTTAAGCTATGGCACCCCTAAGCTTAGGCTAGGGCACCCCTAGGCTTAAGCTAAAGCTAGGGCTCGCCTAGACTAAGGCTAGGGCACCCCTAGGCTTAGGCTAGGGTAAACCTAGGCTTAGGCTAGGGCACCACAAGTATTAGGCTAGGGCACCCCTAGGCTTAGGTTAAGTCTAGGGCTCCCCTAGGCTTAGGCTATGGCACCCCTAGGCTTAGGCTAGGGCACCCCTAGGCTTAAGCTAGGGCACCCCTACGCTTAGGCTAGGGCAACCCTAGACTTAGGCTAGGGCACCCCTAGGCTTAGGATAGTGCACCCCTAGGCTTAGGATAGGGCACCCCTAGGCTTAGGCTAGGGCACCCGTCGGCTTAGGCTAAGGCTAGGACTCCCCTCGCCTAAGGCTAAGGCAACCCTAGGCTTAGGCTAGGGCACCCCTAGGCTTTGGCTAAGGCTAGGGCACCCCTAGGGTTAGGCAAGGGCACTCTTAGGCTTAGGCTTGGGCACCCCTAGGCTTAGGCTAAGGCTAGGGCTCCCCTAGCCTAAGGCTAGGACACCCTTAGGCTTAGGCTTGGGCACCCCTAGGCTTAGGCTAGGGCACCCCTAGGCTTAGGCTACGGCACCCCTAGGCTTAGGCTAGGGCACCCCTAGGCTTAAGCTAAGGCTAGGGCTCCCCTAGCCTAAGGCTAGGGCACCCCTAGGCTTAGGCTAGGGCACCCCTAGGCTTAGGCTAGGGCACCCCTAAGCTTAAGCTAAGGCTAGGGCTCCCCTAGCCTAAGGCTAGGGCACCCCTAGGCTTAGGCTAAGGCTAGGGTTTCCCTAGCCTAAGGCTAGGGCACCCCTAGGCTTAGGCTAGGGCACCCCTAGGCGTAGGCTAGGGCACCCCTAGGCTTAGGCTAGGATACACCTAGGCTTAAGCTAGGGCACCCCTAGGATTAGGCTAGGGCACCCATAGAATTAGTCTAAGGCTAGGGATCCCCTAGCCTAAGTCTAGGGCACCCCTAGGCATAGGCTATGGCACCCCTAAGCTTAGGCTAGGGCACCCCTAGGCATAAGCTAAGGCTAGGGCTCGCCTAGACTAAGGCTAGGGCACCCCTAGGCTTAGGTTAAGTTTAGGGCTCCCCTAGGCTTAGGCTATGGCACCCCTAGGCTTAGGCTAGGGCACCCCTAGGCTTAGGCTAGGGCACACCTACGCTTAGGCTAAGGCACCCCTAGACTTAGTCTAGGGCACCCCTAGGCTTAGGCTAGGGCACCCCTAAGCTTAGGCTAGGGCACCATTCGGCTTTGGCTAAGGCTAGGACTCCGCTAGCCTAAGGCTAGGTCATCCCTAGGCATAGGCTAGGGCACCCCTAGGCTTTGGCTAAGGCTAGGGCACCCCTAGGGTTAGGCAAGGGCACTCTTAGGCTTAGGCTTGGGCACCCCTAGGATTAGGCTAAGGTTAGGGCTCCCCTAGCCTAAGGCGAGGGCACCCCAAGGCTTAGTCTAGGGCACCCCTAGGCTTACAATACGGCACCCCTAGGCTTAGGTTAAGGCTTGGGCTCCCCTAGCCTAAGACTTGGGCACCCCTAGGCTTAGGCTAGGGCACCCTTAGCCTTAGGCTTGGCACCCCTAGGGTTATGCTATGGCACCCCAAGGGTTAGGCTAGGGCACCCGTCGGCTTAGACTAAGGCTAGGACTCCCCTAGCCTAAGGCTAGGGCATCCCTAGGCTTAGGCTAGGGCACCCCTAGGCTTTGACTAAGGCAAGGGCACCCCTAGGGTTAGGCAAGGGCACTCTTAGGCTTAGGCTTGGGCACCCCAAGGCTTAGGCTAAGGCTAGGGCTCCCCTAGACTAAGGTGAGGGCACCCCGAGGCTTAGGCTAGGGCACCCCTAGGCTTACACTAGGGCACCCCTAGGCTTAGGTTAAGGCTAGGGCTCCCCTAGACTACGTCTTGGGCTCCCCTAGTCTTAGGCTAAGGCACCCTAGGCTTAGGCTAGGGAAACAATAGCCTTAGGCTTAGGCTAGGGCTTCCCTAGCCTAAGGCTAGGGCACCCTTAGGCTTAGGCTTGGCACCCCTAGGGTTATGCTGTGGCACCCCAAGACATAGGCTAGGGTACCCCTAGGCTTAGGCTAGGGCACCCCATGGCTTAGGCTAGGGCACCCCCCGGTTATGGCTAAGGCTAGGACTCCCCTAGCCTAAGTCTAGGCCACCCCGAGGCTTAGGCTAGGGCACCCCAAGGCTTAGGCGAGGGTACACCTAGGCATAGGCTAGGGCACACATAGGCTTAGGATACGGCACCCCTAGGCTTAGCCTAGGGCACCCCTAGGCTTAGGCTAGGGCACCACTAGGCTTAGGCTAGGGCACCCCCAAGCTTAGGGTAAAGCTTGGGTTCCCATCGCTTAAGGCTAGGGCACCCCTAGGCTTAGGCTAGGGCACCCCTAGGCTTAGGCTAGGGCACCCCTAGGTTTAGGCTAGGGCACCCCCCGGTTATGGGTAAGGCTAGGACTCCCCTAGCCTAAGGCTAGGGCACCCCTAGGCTTAGGCTAGGTAACCCTAGGCTTAGGCATGGGCACCACTAGGCTTAGTCTAAGGCTAGGGCTCCCATAGCCTAAGGCTAGGGCACCCATAGGCTTAGGCTAGGTCACCCCTTGGCTTAGGCTAAGGCTAGGGATCCCCTAGCCTAAAGTTGGGGCACCAATAAGCTTAGGCTAGGGCACCCCTAGTCTTAGGCTAAGTCTAGGGCTCCCCTAGCCTAAGGCTAGGGCACCCCTAGGCTTAGGCTAGGGCACCCCTAGGCTTAGGCTAGGGCATCCCTAGGCTTCGGATAGGGCACCCCTAGGCTTAGGCTAGGGCACCCCTAGGCTTAGGCTAAGGCTATGGTTTCCCTAGCCTAAGGCTAGGACACCCCTAGGCTTAGGTTGGGGACCCCTAGGCTTAGGCTAGGGCATGCCTAGGCTTAGGCTAGGGCACCTCTAGATAAGGCTAGGGCACCCCTAGAATTAGTCTAAGGCTAGGGATCCCCTAGCCTAAGGTTAGGGCACCACTAGGCTTAGGGTAGGGCACCCCTAGGCTTAGGCTAAGTCTAGGGCTCCCCTAGCCTAAGTCTAGGGCACCCCTAGGCTTAGGCTATGGCACCCCTAGGCTTAGGCTATGGCACCCCTAGGCTTAGGCTAGGGCACCCCTAGGCTTAGGCTCGGGCACCCCTAGGCTTACGCTAGGGCATCCCCAGGCTTAGGCTAAGGCTAGGGTTCCCATAGCCTAAAGCTAGGGCACACCTAGACTTAGGCTAGGGCACCCCTAGGCTTAGGCTAGGGCACCCCTAAGCTTAGGCTAAGGCTAGGGCTTCCCTAGCCTAAGGTTAGGGCACCAGTAGGCTTACGCTAGGGCACCCCTAGGCTTAGGCTAGCCCACACCTAGGCTTAGGATAGGGCACCCCTAGGCTTAGGCTAAGGCTAGGGCTTCCCTAGCCTAAGGCTAGGGCACCCCTAGGCTTAGGTTAGGGCACCCCTAGGCTTAGGCTAGGGCACCCCTAGGCTTAGGCTAGGACACACCTAGGCTTAGGCTAGGGCATCCCTAGTCTTAGGCTAGGGCACCCCTCGTCTTAGTCTAGGGCTAGGACTCCCAAAGCCCAAGGCTAGGGCACCCCTATGCTTAGGCTAGGGCAACTCTAGGCTTAGGCTAAGGCACCCCTAGCCTTAGGCTAAGGCTAGGGCTCCCCTAGCCTATGGCTAGGGCACGCCTAGGCTTAGGCTAGGTAAGCCTAGGCTTAGGCTACGGCACCCCTAGGTTAGGCTAGGGCACCCCCAGGCTTAGGCTAAGGCTAGGGTTCCAATAGCCTAAGGCTAGGGCACCCCTAGGCTTAGGCTAGGGCACCCCTAGGCTTAGGCTACGGCACCCCTAGGCTTAGGATAGGGCAACCCTAGGCTTAGGCCAAGGCTAGGGCTCCCCTAGCCTAAGGCAAGGGTACCCCTAGCCTTAGGCTAGGGCACCACTAGGCTTAGGCTAGGACACCCCTAGGCTTAGGGTAGGGCACCCCCAAGTTTAGGCTAAGGCAAGAATTCCTATAGCCTAAGGCTAGGGCACCCCTAGGCTTAGGCTAGGGCACCCCTAGGCTTAGGCTAGGACACACCTAGGCTTAGGCTAGGGCATCCCTCGTCTTAGGCTAAGGATAGGACTCCCAAAGCCCAAGGCTAGGGCACCCCTATGCTTAGGCTAGGGCACATCTAGGCTTAGGCTAAGGCACCCCTAGCCTTAGGCTAAGGCTAGGGCTCCCCTAGCCTATGACTAGGGCACGCCTAGGCTTAGGCTAGGTAAGCCTAGTCTTAGGTTAGGGCACCCCTAGACTTAGGCTAGGGCACCCCCAGGCTTAGGCTAAGGCTAGGGTTCCCATAGCCTAAGGCTAGGGCACCCCTAAGCTTAGTCTAGGGCACCCCTAGGCTTAGGCTAGGGCACCCCTAGGCTTAGGATAGGGCAACCCTAGGCTTAGGCTAGGGCACCCCTAGGCTTAGGCTAGGGCACCCCTAGGCTTAAGCTAAGGCTAGGGCTCCCCTAGCCTAAGGCTAGGGCACCCCTAGGCTTAGGCTAAGGCTAGGGTTTCCCTAGCCTAAGGCTAGGGCACCCCTAGGCTTAGGCTAGGGCACCCCTAGGCGTAGGCTAGGGCACCCCTAGGCTTAGGCTAGGATACACCTAGGCTTAAGCTAGGGCACCCCTAGGATTAGGCTAGGGCACCCATAGAATTAGTCTAAGGCTAGGGATCCCCTAGCCTAAGTCTAGGGCACCCCTAGGCATAGGCTATGGCACCCCTAAGCTTAGGCTAGGGCACCCCTAGGCTTAAGCTAAGGCTAGGGCTCGCCTAGACTAAGGCTAGGGCACCCCTAGGCTTAGGTTAAGTTTAGGGCTCCCCTAGGCTTAGGCTATGGCACCCCTAGGCTTAGGCTAGGGCACCCCTAGGCTTAGGCTAGGACACACCTACGCTTAGGCTAAGGCACCCCTAGCCTTAGTCTAGGGCACCCCTAGGCTTAGGCTAGGGCACCCCTAAGCTTAGGCTAGGGCACCATTCGGCTTTGGCTAAGGCTAGGACTCCGCTAGCCTAAGGCTAGGTCATCCCTAGGCATAGGCTAGGGCACCCCTAGGCTTTGGCTAAGGCTAGGGCACCCCTAGGGTTAGGCAAGGGCACTCTTAGGCTTAGGCTTGGGCACCCCTAGGATTAGGCTAAGGTTAGGGCTCCCCTAGCCTAAGGCGAGGGCACCCCAATGCTTAGTCTAGGGCACCCCTAGGCTTACAATACGGCACCCCTAGGCTTAGGTTAAGGCTTGGGCTCCCCTAGCCTAAGACTTGGGCACCCCTAGGCTTAGGCTAGGGCACCCTTAGGCTTAGGCTTCGCACCCCTAGGGTTATGCTATGGCACCCCAAGGGTTAGGCTAGGGCACCCGTCGGCTTAGACTAAGGCTAGGACTCCCCTAGCCTAAGGCTAGGGCATCCCTAGGCTTAGGCTAGGGCACCCCTAGGCTTTGACTAAGGCAAGGGCACCCCTAGGGTTAGGCAAGGGCACTCTTAGGCTTAGGCTTGGGCACCCCAAGGCTTAGGCTAAGGCTAGGGCTCCCCTAGCCTAAGGTGAGGACACCCCGAGGCTTAGGCTAGGGCACCCCTAGGCTTACACTAGGGCACCCCTAGGCTTAGGATAAGGCTAGGGCTCCCCTAGCCTACGTCTTGGGCTCCCCTAGTCTTAGGCTAGGGCACCCTAGGCTTAGGCTAGGGAAACAATAGCCTTAGGCTTAGGCTAGGGCTTCCCTAGCCTAAGGCTAGGGCACCCTTAGGCTTAGGCTTGGCACCCCTAGGGTTATGCTGTGGCACCCCAAGACATAGGCTAGGGTACCCCTAGGCTTAGGCTAGGGCACCCCATGGCTTAGGCTAGGGCACCCCCCGGTTATGGCTAAGGCTAGGACTCCCCTAGCCTAAGTCTAGGCCACCCCGAGGCTTAGGCTAGGGCACCCCAAGGCTTAGGCTAGGGTACACCTAGGCTTAGGATAGGGCACACATAGGCTTAGGATACGGCACCCCTAGGCTTAGCCTAGGGCACCCCTAGGCTTAGGCTAGGGCACCACTAGGCTTAGGCTAGGGCACCCCCAAGCTTAGGGTAAAGCTTGGGTTCCCATCGCTTAAGGCTAGGGCACCCCTAGGCTTAGGCTAGGGCACCCCTAGGCTTAGGCTAGGGCACCCCTAGGTTTAGGCTAGGGCACCCCCCGGTTATTGGTAAGGCTAGGACTCCCCTAGCCTAAGGCTAGGGCACCCCTAGGCTTAGGCTAGGTAACCCTAGGCTTAGGCATGGGCACCACTAGGCTTAGTCTAAGGCTAGGGCTCCCATAGCCTAAGGCTAGGGCACCCATAGGCTTAGGCTAGGGCACCCCTTGGCTTAGGCTAAGGCTAGGGATCCCCTAGCCTAAAGTTGGGGCACCAATAAGCTTAGGCTAGGGCACCCCTAGTCTTAGGCTAAGTCTAGGGCTCCCCTAGCCTAAGGCTAGGGCACCCCTAGGCTTAGGCTATGGCACACCAAGGCTTAGGCTAGGGCACCCCTAGGCTTAGGGTAGGGCATCCCTAGGCTTAGGTTAAGACTAGGGCTCCCCTAGCCTAAGGCTTGGGAATCCCTAGGCTTAGGCTACGGCACCCCTAGGCTTAGGCTAGGGCACCCCTAGGCTTAGGCTAAGGCACCCCTAGGCTTAGGCTAGGGCACCCCTAGGCTTAAGCTAAGACTAGGGCTCCCCTAGGCTAAGGCTAGGGCACCCCTAGGCTTAGGCTAGGGCACCCCTAGGCTTAGGCTAGGGCATCCCTAGGCTTCGGATAGGGCACGCCTAGGCTTAGGCTAGGTAAGCCTAGTCTTAGGCTAGGGCACCCCTAGACTTAGGCTAGGGCACCCCCAGGCTTAGGCTAAGGCTAGGGTTCCCATAGCCTAAGGCTAGGGCACCCATAGGCTTAGGCTAGGGCACCCCTTGGCTTAGGCTAGGGCACCCCTAGTCTTAGGCTAAGTCTAGGGCTCCCCTAGCCTAAGGCTAGGGCACCCCTAGGCTTAGGCTATGGCACACCAAGGCTTAGGCTAGGGCACCCCTAGGCTTAGGGTAGGACATCCCTAGGCTTAGGTTAAGGCTAGGGCTCCCCTAGCCTAAGGCTTGGGAACCCCTAGGCTTAGGCTACGGCACCCCTAGGCTTAGGCTAGGGCACCCCTAGGCTTAGGCTAAGGCACCCCTAGGCTTAGGCTAGGGCACCCCTAGGCTTAAGCTAAGACTAGGGCTCCCCTAGGCTAAGGCTAGGGCACCCCTAGGCTTAGGCTAGGGCACCCCTAGGCTTAGGCTAGGGCATCCCTAGGCTTCGGATAGGGCACCCCTAGGCTTAGGCTAGGGCACCCCTAGGCTTAGGCTAAGGCTAGGGTTTCCCTAGCCTAAGGCTAGGGCACCCCTAGGCTTAGGCTAGGGGACCCCTAGGCTTAGGCTAGGGCATGCCTAGGCTTAGGCTAGGGCACCTCTAGATAAGGCTAGGGCACCCCTAGAATTAGTCTAAGGCTAGGGATCCCCTAGCCTAAGGTTAGGGCACCACTAGGCTTAGGGTAGGGCACCCCTAGGCTTAGGCTAAGTCTAGGGCTCCCCTAGCCTAAGTCTAGGGCACCCCTAGGCTTAGGCTATGGCACCCCTAGGCTTAGGCTATGGCACCCCTAGGCTTAGGCTAGGGCACCCCTAGGCTTAGGCGCGGGCACCCCTAGGCTTACACTAGGGCATCCCCAGGCTTAGGCTAAGGCTAGGGTTCCCATAGCCTAAAGCTAGGGCACACCTAGACTTAGGCTAGGGCACCCCTAGGCTTAGGCTAGGGCACCCCTAAGCTTAGGCTAAGGCTAGGGCTTCCCTAGCCTAAGGTTAGGGCACCAGTAGGCTTACTCTAGGGCACCCCTAGGCTTAGGCTAGCCCACACCTAGGCTTAGGATAGGGCACCCCTAGGCTTAGGCTAAGGCTAGGGCTTCCCTAGCCTAAGGCTAGGGCACCCCTAGGCTTAGGTTAGGGCACCCCTAGGCTTAGGCTAGGGCACCCCTAGGCTTAGGCTAGGACACACCTAGGCTTAGGCTAGGGCATCCCTAGTCTTAGGCTAGGGCACCCCTCGTCTTAGTCTAGGGCTAGGACTCCCAAAGCCCAAGGCTAGGGCACCCCTATGCTTAGGCTAGGGAACCTCTAGGCTTAGGCTAAGGCACCCCTAGCCTTAGGCTAAGGCTAGGGCTCCCCTAGCCTATGGCTAGGGCACGCCTAGGCTTAGGCTAGGTAAGCCTAGGCTTAGGCTAGGGCACCCCTAGGTTAGGCTAGGGCACCCCCAGGCTTAGGCTAAGGCTAGGGTTCCAATAGCCTAAGGCTAGGGCACCCCTAGGCTTAGGCTAGGGCACCCCTAGGCTTAGGCTACGGCACCCCTAGGCTTAGGATAGGGCAACCCTAGGCTTAGGCCAAGGCTAGGGCTCCCCTAGCCTAAGGCAAGGGTACCCCTAGCCTTAGGCTAGGGCACCACTAGGCTTAGGCTAGGACACCCCTAGGCTTAGGGTAGGGCACCCCCAAGTTTAGGCTAAGGCAAGGGTTCCTATAGCCTAAGGCTTGGGCACCCCTAGGCTTAGGCTAGGGCACCCCTAGGCTTAGGCTAGGACACACCTAGGCTTAGGCTAGGGCATCCCTCGTCTTAGGCTAAGGATAGGACTCCCAAAGCCCAAGGCTAGGGCACCCCTATGCTTAGGCTAGGGCACATCTAGGCTTAGGCTAAGGCACCCCTAGCCTTAGGCTAAGGCTAGGGCTCCCCTAGCCTATGACTAGGGCACGCCTAGGCTTAGGCTAGGTAAGCCTAGTCTTAGGCTAGGGCACCCCTAGACTTAGGCTAGGGCACCCCCAGGCTTAGGCTAAGGCTAGGGTTCCCATAGCCTAAGGCTAGGGCACCCCTAAGCTTAGTCTAGGGCACCCCTAGGCTTAGGCTAGGGCACCCCTAGGCTTAGGATAGGGCAACCCTAGGCTTAGGCTAGGGCACCCCTAGGCATAGGCTAGGGCATCCCTAGGCTTAGGCTTAGGGTAGGGCTCCCTTACACTAAGGCTAGCGCACCCTTAAGCTTAGGCTTGGGCACCCCTAGGCTTAGGCTATGGCACCCCTAGGCTTAGGCTAAGGCTAGGGCTCCCCTAGGCCTAGGCTAGGGCAACACTAGGCTTAAGCTAAGGTTGGGCTCCCCTAGGCTAAGACTAGGGCACCCCTAGGCTTAGGCTAGGGCACCCCTAGGCTTAGGCTAGGGCACCCCTAGTTTTAGGCTAGGGCACCCAGACGCTTAAGCTAGGGGACCCCTAGGCTTAGGCTAATGCTAGGGTTTCCCTACCCTAAGGGTAGGGAACCCCTAGGCTTAGGCTAGGGCACCCCCAGGCTTAGGCTAGGGCACCTCTAAGCTTAGGCTAGGGCTCCCCAAGCCCAAGGCTAGGGCGATCCTAGGCTTAGGCTAGGGCACCCATAGGCCTAGGCTAGGGCACCATTAGGCTTAGGCTAGGGCACCCCAAGGCTTAGACTAAGGCTAGGGCTTCCATAGCCTAAGGCTAGGGCACCCCTAGGCTTAGGCTAGGACACCCCAAGGTTTAGGCTAGGGCACCCCTAGGCTTAGGATAGGGCACCCCTAGGCATAGGCTATGGCACCCCTAGGCTTAGGCTAGGGCACACCTAAGCTTAGGCTAGGGCACCCCTAGGCTTAGGATCGGGCACCCCTAGGATTAGGATAGGGCACCCCTAGGCTTAGGCTAGGGCACCCCTAACCTAAGGCTACGGCACCCCAAGCTTAGGCTAGGGCACCCCTAGGCCTAGGCTAAGGCAACACTAGGCTTAAGCTAAGGCTAGGGCTCCCCTAGCCTAAGGCTAGGGAACCCTTGGCTTAGGCTAGGGCACCCCTAGGCTTAGGCTAGGGCACCCCTAGTCTTAGGCTAGGGCACCCCTAGGCTTAAGCTAGGGCACCCCTAGGCTTAGGCTAATGCTAGGGTTTCCCTAGCCTAAGGCTAGGGAACCACCAGGCTTAGGCTAGGGCACCACTAGGCTTAGGCTAGGGCACCCCTAAGCTTAGGCTGGGCACCCCTACGCTTAGGCTAGGGCACCCCTAGGCTTAGGCTAGGGTACACATAGGCTTAGGCTAGGGCACCCGTAGCCTTAGGCTAGGGCACCCCTAGGCTTAGGCTAAGGCTAGGGCTCCCCTAGCCCAAGGCTTGGGCACTCCTAGGCTTAGGCTAGGGCACCCATAGGCCTAGGATAGGGCACCCATAGGCTTAGGCTAGGGCACCCCAAGGCTTAGGCTAAGGCTAGGGCTTCCTTAGCCTAAGGCTAGGGCACCCCTAGGCTTAGGCTAGGACACCCCAAGGTTTAAGCTAGGGTACCCCTAGGCTTAGGATAGGGCACCCCTAGGCTTAGGCTATGGCACCCCTAGGCTTAGGCTAGGGCACACCTAAGCTTATGCTAGGGCACCCCTAGGCTTAGGATCGGGCACCCCTAGGATTAGGATAGGGCACCCCTAGGCTTAGGCTAGGGCACCCCTAAACTTAGGTTAGGGCACCCCTAGGCTTGGGCTAGGGCACCCCTAGTCTTAAGCTAGGGGACCCCTAGGCTTAGGCTAATGCTAGGGTTTCCCTAGCCTAAGGCTAGGGAACCCCTACGCTTAGGCTAGGGCACCCCCAGAATTAGCCTAAGGCTAGGGCTCCCCTAGCCTAAGGCTAGGGCACACCTAGGCTTAGGCTATGGCACCCCTAGGCTTAAGCTAGGGCACCCCTAGGCTTAGGATAGGGCACCCCTAGGCTTAGGCTAGGGAACCCCTAGCTTAGGCTAAGGCTAGTGCTCCCCTAGCCTAAGGCTAGGGCACCCCTAGGCTTAGGCTAGGGCACCCCTAGGCTTAGGCTAAGGCTAGGGCTCCCCTAGCCTAAGGCTAGGGCACCCCTAATCTTAGGCTAGGGCACCCCTAGGCTTAGGTTGGGCACACCTAAGCTTAGGCTAGGGCACCCCTAGGATTAGGCTAGGGCACCCCTAGATTTAGCCTAAGGCTAGGGATCCCCTAGCCTAAGGTTATGGCACCACTAACCTTAGGCTAGGGCACCCCTAGGCTTAGGATAGGGCACCCCTAGGCTTAGGATAGGGCACCCCTAGGTTTAGGCTAACGCAAGGGCTTCCCTAGCCTAAGGCTAGGGCACCTTAGGGTTAGGCTAGCGCACTCCTAGGCTTAGGCTTGGGCACCCCTAGGCTTTGGCTAAGGCTAGGGCTCCCCTAGCCTAAGGCTAGGGCAACCCTAGGCTTAGGCTAGGGCACCCAAAGGCTTAGGCTAAGGCTAGGGCTCCCCTAGCCTAAGGCTAGGGCACCCCTAATCTTAGGCTAGGGCACCCCTAGGCTTAGGCTAGGGCACACCTAAGCTTAGGCTAGGGCACCCCTAGGATTAGGCTAGGGCACCCCTAGATTTAGCCTAAGGCTAGGGATCCCATAGCCTAAGGTTAGGGCACCACTAACCTTAGGCTAGGGCACCCCTAGGCTTAGGATAGGGCACCCCTAGGTTTAGGCTAAGGCAAGGGCTTCCCTAGCCTAAGGCTAGGGCACCTTAGGGTTAGGTTAGGGCACTCCTAGGCTTAGGCTTGGGCACCCCTAGGCTTTGGCTAAGGCTAGGGCTCCCCTAGCCTAAGGCTAGGGCACCGCTAGGCTTAGGCTAGGGCACCCTAGGCTTAGGCTATGGCACACCAAGGCTTAGGCTAGGGCACCCCTAGGCTTAGGGTAGGGCATCCCTAGGCTTAGGTTAAGGCTAGGGCTCCCCTAGCCTAAGGCTTGGGAACCCCTAGGCTTAGGCTACGGCACCCCTAGGCTTAGACTAGGGCACCCCTAGGCTTAGGCTAAGGCACCCCTAGGCTTAGGCTAGGGCACCCCTAGGCTTAAGCTAAGACTAGGGCTCCCCTAGGCTAAGGCTAGGGCACCCCTAGGCTTAGGCTAGGGCACCCCTAGGCTTAGGCTAGGGCATCCCTAGGCTTCGGATAGGGCACCCCTAGGCTTAGGCTAGGGCACCCCTAGGCTTAGGCTAAGGCTAGGGTTTCCCTAGCCTAAGGCTAGGGCACCCCTAGGCTTAGGCTAGGGGACCCCTAGGTTAGGCTAGGGCATGCCTAGGCTTAGGCTAGGGCACCTCTAGATAAGGCTAGGGCACCCCTAGAATTAGTCTAAGGCTAGGGATCCCCTAGCCTAAGGTTAGGGCACCACTAGGCTTAGGGTAGGGCACCCCTAGGCTTAGGCTAAGTCTAGGGCTCCCCTAGCCTAAGTCTAGGGCACCCCTAGGCTTAGGTTAGGGCACCCCTAGGCTTAGGCTAGGGCACCCCTAGGCTTAGGCTAGGACACACCTAGGCTTATGCTAGGGCATCCCTAGTCTTAGGCTAGGGCACCCCTCGTCTTAGTCTAGGGCTAGGACTCCCAAAGCCCAAGGCTTGGGCACCCCTATGCTTAGGCTAGGGCACCTCTAGGCTTAGGCTAAGGCACCCCTAGCCTTAGGCTAAGGCTAGGGCTCCCCTAGCCTATGGCTAGGCCACGCCTAGGCTTAGGCTAGGTAAGCCTAGGCTTAGGCTAGGGCACCCCTAGGTTAGGCTAGGGCACCCCCAGGCTTAGGCTAAGGCTAGGGTTCCAATAGCCTAAGGCTAGGGCACCCCTAGGCTTAGGCTAGGGCACCCCTAGGCTTAGGCTATGGCACCCCTAGGCTTAGGATAGGGCAACCCTAGGCTTAGGCCAAGGCTAGGGCTCCCCTAGCCTAAGGCAAGGGTACCCCTAGTCTTAGGCTAGGGCACCACTAGGCTTAGGCTAGGACACCCCTAGGCTTAGGGTAGGGCACCCCCAAGTTTAGGCTAAGGCAAGGGTTCCTATAGCCTAAGGCTAGGGCACCCCTAGGCTTAGGCTAGGGCACCCCTAGGCTTAGGCTAGGACACACCTAGGCTTAGGCTAGGGCATCCCTCGTCTTAGGCTAAGGATAGGACTCCCAAAGCCCAAGGCTAGGGCACCCCTATGCTTAGGCTAGGGCACATCTAGGCTTAGGCTAAGGCACCCCTAGCCTTAGGCTAAGGCTAGGGCTCCCCTAGCTTATGACTAGGGCACGCCTAGGCTTAGGCTAGGTAAGCCTAGTCTTAGGCTAGGGCACCCCTAGACTTAGGCTAGGGCACCCCCAAGCTTAGGCTAAGGCTAGGGTTCCCATAGCCTAAGGCTAGGGCACCCCTAAGCTTAGTCTAGGGCACCCCTAGGCTTAGGCTAGGGCACCCCTAGGCTTAGGATAGGGCAACCCTAGGCTTAGGCTAGGGCACCCCAAGGCATAGGCTAGGGCATCCCTAGGCTTAGGCTTAGGGTAGGGCTCCCTTACACTAAGGCTAGCGCACCCTTAAGCTTAGGCTTGGGCACCCCTAGGCTTAGGCTATGGCACCCCTAGGCTTAGGCTAAGGCTAGGGCTCCCCTAGGCCTAGGCTAGGGCAACACTAGGCTTAAGCTAAGGTTGGGCTCCCCTAGGCTAAGACTAGGGCACCCCTAGGCTTAGGCTAGGGCACCCCTAGGCTTAGGCTAGGGCACCCCTAGGCTTAGGCTAGGGCACCCCTAGGCTTAGGCTAGGGCACCCCTAGTTTTAGGCTAGGGCACCCCCAGGCTTAGGCTAGGGCACCTCTAAGCTTAGGCTAGGGCTCCCCTAGCCCAAGGCTAGGGCGATCCTAGGCTTAGGCTAGGGCACCCATAGGCCTAGGCTAGGGCACCATTAGGCTTAGGCTAGGGCACACCAAGGCTTAGACTAAGGCTAGGGCTTCCATAGCCTAAGGCTAGGGCACCCCTAGGCTTAGGCTAGGACACCCCAAGGTTTAGGCTAGGGCACCCCTAGGCTTAGGATAGGGCACCCCTAGGCATAGGCTATGGCACCCCTAGGCTTAGGCTAGGGCACACCTAAGCTTAGGCTAGGGCACCCCTAGGCTTAGGATCGGGCACCCCTAGGATTAGGATAGGGCACCCCTAGGCTTAGGCTAGGGCACCCCTAGCCTAAGGCTACGGCACCCCTAGGCTTAGGCTAGGGCACCCCTAGGCCTAGGCTAAGGCAACACTAGGCTTAAGCTAAGGCTAGGGCTCCCCTAGCCTAAGGCTAGGGCACCCTTGGCTTAGGCTAGGGCACCCCTAGGCTTAGGCTAGGGCACCCCTAGTCTTAGGCTAGGGCACCCCTAGGCTTAAGCTAGGGCACCCCTAGGCTTAGGCTAGGGCACCCCTAGGCTTAGGCTACGGCACCCCTAGGCTTAGGCTAGGGCACCCCTAGGCTTAAGCTAAGGCAAGGGCTCCCCTAGCCTAAGGCTAGGGCACCCCTAGGCTTAGGCTAGGGCACCCCTAGGCTTAGGCTAGGGTACCCCTAGGCTTAAGCTAAGGCTAGGGCTCCCCTAGCCTAAGGCTAGGGCACCCATAGGCTTAGGCTAAGGCTAGGGTTTCCCTAGCCTAAGGCTAGGGCACCCCTAGGCTTAGGCTATGGCACCCCTAGGCTTAGGCTAGGGCACCCCTAGGCTTTGGCTAGGATACACCTAGGCTTAAGCTAGGGCACCCCTAGGATTAGGCTAGGGAACCCATAGAATTAGTCTAAGGCTAGGGATCCCCTAGCCTAAGTCTAGGGCACCCCTAGGCATAGGCTATGGCACCCCTAAGCTTAGGCTAGGGCACCCCTAGGCTTAAGCTAAGGCTAGGGCTCGCCTAGACTAAGGCTAGGGCATCCCTAGGCTTAGGCTAGGGCACCCCTAGGCTTTGACTAAGGCAAGGGCACCCCTAGGGTTAGGCAAGGGCACTCTTAGGCTTAGGCTTGGGCACCCCAAGGCTTAGGCTAAGGCTAGGGCTCCCCTAGCCTAAGGTGAGGGCACCCCGAGGCTTAGGCTAGGGCACCCCTAGGCTTACACTAGGGCACCCCTAGGCTTAGGTTAAGGCTAGGGCTCCCCTAGCCTACGTCTTGGGCTCCCCTAGTCTTAGGCTAGGGCACCCTAGGCTTAGGCTAGGGAAACACTAGCCTTAGGCTTAGGCTAGGGCTTCCCTAGCCTAAGGCTAGGGCACCCTTAGGCTTAGGCTTGGCACCCCTAGGGTTATGCTGTGGCACCCCAAGACATAGGCTAGGGTACCCCTAGGCTTAGGCTAGGGCACCCCATGGCTTAGGCTAGGGCACCCCCGGTTATGGCTAAGGCTAGGACTCCCCTAGCCTAAGTCTAGGCCACCCCGAGGCTTAGGCTAGGGCACCCCAAGGCTTAGGCTAGGGTACACCTAGGCTTAGGCTAGGGCACACATAGGCTTAGGACACGGCACCCCTAGGCTTAGCCTAGGGCACCCCTAGGCTTAGGCTAGGGCACCACTAGGCTTAGGCTAGGGCACCCCCAAGCTTAGGGTAAAGCTTGGGTTCCCATCGCTTAAGGCTAGGGCAACCCTAGGCTTAGGCTAGGGCACCCCTAGGCTTAGGCTAGGGCACCCCTAGGTTTAGGCTAGGGCACCCCCCGGTTATGGGTAAGGCTAGGACTCCCCTAGCCTAAGGCTAGGGCACCCCTAGGCTTAGGCTAGGTAACCCTAGGCTTAGGCATGGGCACCACTAGGCTTAGTCTAAGGCTAGGGCTCCCATAGCCTAAGGCTAGGGCACCCATAGGCTTAGGCTAGGGCACCCCTTGGCTTAGGCTAAGGCTAGGGATCCCCAAGCCTAAAGTTGGGGCACCAATAAGCTTAGGCTAGGGCACCCCTAGTCTTAGGCTAAGTCTAGGGCTCCCCTAGCCTAAGGCTAGGGCATCCCTAGGCTTAGGCTATTGCACACCAAGGCTTAAGCTAGGGCACCCCTAGGCTTAGGGTAGGGCATCCCTAGGCTTAGGTTAAGGCTAGGGCTCCCCTAGCCTAAGGCTTGGGAACCCCTAGGCTTAGGCTACGGCACCCCTAGGCTTAGGCTAGGGCACCCCTAGGCTTAGGCTAAGGCACCCCTAGGCTTAGGCTAGGGCACCCCTAGGCTTAAGCTAAGACTAGGGCTCCCCTAGGCTAAGGCTAGGGCACCCCTAGGCTTAGGCTAGGGCACCCCTAGGCTTAGGCTAGGGCATCCCTAGGCTTCGGATAGGGCACCCCTAGGCTTAGGCTAGGGCACCCCTAGGCTTAGGCTAAGGCTAGGGTTTCCCTAGCCTAAGGTTAGGGCACCCCTAGGCTTAGGCTAGGGGACCCCTAGGCTTAGGCTAGGGCATGCCTAGGCTTAGGCTAGGGCACCTCTAGATAAGGCTAGGGCACCCCTAGAATTAGTCTAAGGCTAGGGATCCCCTAGCCTAAGGTTAGGGCACCACTAGGCTTAGGGTAGGGCACCCCTAGGCTTAGGCTAAGTCTAGGGCTCCCCTAGCCTAAGTCTAGGGCACCCCTAGGCTTAGGCTATGGCACCCCTAGGCTTAGGCTATGGCACCTCTAGGCTTAGGCTAGGGCACCCCTAGGCTTAGGATCGGGCACCCCTAGGCTTACGCTAGGGCATCCCCAGGCTTAGGCTAAGTTTAGGGTTTCCAGTTCCTAAAGCTAGGGCACACCTAGACTTAGGCTAGGGCACCCCTAGGCTTAGGCTAGGGCACCCCTAAGCTTAGGCTAAGGCTAGGGCTTCCCTAGCCTAAGGTTAGGGCACCAGTAGGCTTACGCTA
Source organism: Tenrec ecaudatus (assembly GCF_050624435.1). Taxonomy (NCBI): domain Eukaryota; kingdom Metazoa; phylum Chordata; class Mammalia; order Afrosoricida; family Tenrecidae; genus Tenrec; species Tenrec ecaudatus. The sequence goes on from NW_027458100.1 coordinate 185,895, forward strand.
GGGCACCCCTAGGCTTAGGCTAGCCCACACCTAGGCTTAGGATAGGGCACCCCTAGGCTTAGGCTAAGGCTAGGGCTTCCCTAGCCTAAGGCTAGGGCACCCCTAGGCTTAGGTTAGGGCACCCCTAGGCTTAGGCTAGGGCACCCCTAGGCTTAGGCTAGGACACACCTAGGCTTAGGCTAGGGCATCCCTAGTCTTAGGCTAGGGCACCCCTCGTCTTAGTCTAGGGCTAGGACTCCCAAAGCCCAAGGCTAGGGCACCCCTATGCTTAGGCTAGGGCACCTCTAGGCTTAGGCTAAGGCACCCCTAGCCTTAGGCTAAGGCTAGGGCTCCCCTAGCCTATGGCTAGGGCACGCCTAGGCTTAGGCTAGGTAAGCCTAGGCTTAGGCTAGGGCACCCCTAGTTTAGGCTAGGGCACCCCCAGTCTTGGGCTAAGGCTAGGGTTCCAATAGCCTAAGGCTAGGGCACCCCTAGGCTTAGGCTAGGGCACCCCTAGGCTTAGGCTACGGCACCCCTAGGCTTAGGATAGGGCAACCCTAGGCTTAGGCCAAGGCTAGGGCTCCCCTAGCCTAAGGCAAGGGTACCCCTAGCCTTAGGCTAGGGCACCACTAGGCTTAGGCTAGGACACCCCTAGGCTTAGGGTAGGGCACCCCCAAGTTTAGGCTAAGGCAAGGGTTCCTATAGCCTAAGGCTAGGGCACCCCTAGGCTTAGGCTAGGGCACCCCTAGGCTTAGGCTAGGACACACCTAGGCTTAGGCTAAGGCATCCCTCGTCTTAGGCTAAGGATAGGACTCCCAAAGCCCAAGGCTAGGGCACCCCTATGCTTAGGCTAGGGCACATCTAGGCTTAGGCTAAGGCACCCCTAGCCTTAGGCTAAGGCTAGGGCTCCCCTAGCCTATGACTAGGGCACGCCTAGGCTTAGGCTAGGTAAGCCTAGTCTTAGGCTAGGGCACCCCTAGACTTAGGCTAGGGCACCCCCAAGCTTAGGCTAAGGCTAGGGTTCCCATAGCCTAAGGCTAGGGCACCCCTAAGCTTAGTCTAGGGCACCCCTAGGCTTAGGCTAGGGCAGCCCTAGGCTTAGGATAGGGCAACCCTAGGCTTAGGCTAGGGCACCCCAAGGCATAGGCTAGGGCATCCCTAGGCTTAGGCTTAGGGTAGGGCTCCCTTAGACTAAGGCTAGCGCACCCTTAAGCTTAGGCTTGGGCACCCCTAGGCTTAGGCTATGGCACCCCTAGGCTTAGGCTAAGGCTAGGGCTCCCCTAGGCCTAGGCTAGGGCAACACTAGGCTTAAGCTAAGGTTGGGCTCCCCTAGGCTAAGACTAGGGCACCCCTAGGCTTAGGCTAGGGCACCCCTAGGCTTAGGCTAGGGCACCCCTAGGCTTAGGCTAGGGCACCCCTAGTTTTAGGCTAGGGCACCCAGACGCTTAAGCTAGGGGACCCCTAGGCTTAGGCTAATGCTAGGGTTTCCCTAGCCTAAGGCTAGGGAACCCCTAGGCTTAGGCTAAGGCACCCCCAGGCTTAGGCTAGGGCACCTCTAAGCTTAGGCTAGGGCTCCCCTAGCCCAAGGCTAGGGCGATCCTAGGCTTAGGCTAGGGCACCCATAGGCCTAGGCTAGGGCACCATTAGGCTTAGGCTAGGGCACACCAAGGCTTAGACTAAGGCTAGGGCTTCCATAGCCTAAGGCTAGGGCACCCCTAGGCTTAGGCTAGGACACCCCAAGGTTTAGGCTAGGGCACCCCTAGGCTTAGGATAGGGCACCCCTAGGCATAGGCTATGGCACCCCTAGGCTTAGGCTAGGGCACACCTAAGCTTAGGCTAGGGCACCCCTAGGCTTAGGATCGGGCACCCCTAGGATTAGGATAGGGCACCCCTAGGCTTAGGCTAGGGCACCCCTAGCCTAAGGCTACGGCACCCCTAGGCTTAGGCTAGGGCACCCCTAGGCCTAGGCTAAGGCAACACTAGGCTTAAGCTAAGGCTAGGGCTCCCCTAGTTTAAGGCTAGGGCACCCTTGGCTTAGGCTAGGGCACCCCTAGGCTTAGGTTAGGGCACCCCTAGTCTTAGGCTAGGGCACCCCTAGGCTTAAGCTAGGGCACCCCTAGGCTTAGGCTAATGCTAGGGTTTCCCTAGCCTAAGGCTAGGGAACCACTAGGCTTAGGCTAGGGCACCACTAGGCTTAGGCTAGGGCACCCCTAAGCTTAGGCTGGGCACCCCTACGCTTAGGCTAGGGCACCCCTAGGCTTAGGCTAAGGCTAGGGCTCCCCTTGCCTAAGGCTAGGGCACCCCTAGGCTTAGGCTAGGGCACCCGTAGCCTTAGGCTAGGGCACCCCTAGGTTTAGGCTAAGGCTAGGGCTCCCCTAGCCCAAGGCTTGGGCACTCCTAGGCTTAGGCTAGGGCACCCATAGGCCTAGGATAGGGCACCCATAGGCTTAGGCTTGGGCACCCCAAGGCTTAGGCTAAGGCTAGGGCTTCCATAGCCTAAGGCTAGGGCACCCCTAGGCTTAGGCTAGGACACCCCAAGGTTTAAGCTAGGGTACCCCTAGGCTTAGGATAGGGCACCCCTAGGCTTAGGCTATGGCACCCCTAGGCTTAGGCTAGGGCACACCTAAGCTTATGCTAGGGCACCCCTAGGCATAGGATCGGGCACCCCTAGGATTAGGATAGGGCACCCCTAGGCTTAGGCTAGGGCACCCCTAAACTTAGGCTAAGGCACCCCTATGCTTGGGCTAGGGCACCCCTAGTCTTAAGCTAGGGGACCCCTAGGCTTAGGCTAATGCTAGGGTTTCCCTAGCCTAAGGCTAGGGAACCCCTAGGCTTAGGCTAGGGCACCACTAGGCTTAGGCTAGGGCACCCCTAAATTAGGCTAGGGAACCCCTACGCTTAGGCTAGGGCACCCCCAGAATTAGCCTAAGGCTAGGCCTCCCCTAGCGTAAGGCTAGGACACCCCTAGGCTTAGGCTAGGGCACCCATAGGCTTAGGCTAGGGCACCCCTAGGCTTTGACTAAGGCTACGGCTCGACTAGCCTAAGGCTAGGTGACCCCTAGGCTTAGGCCAGGGCACCCCTAGGCTTAGGCTAGGGCACCCCTAGGCTTAGGCTAGGGCACACCTAAGCTTATGCTAGGGCACCCCTAGGCATAGGATCGGGCACCCCTAGGATTAGGATAGGGCACCCCTAGGCTTAGGCTAGGGCACCCCTAAACTTAGGCTAAGGCACCCCTATGCTTGGGCTAGGGCACCCCTAGTCTTAAGCTAGGGGACCCCTAGGCTTAGGCTAATGCTAGGGTTTCCCTAGCCTAAGGCTAGGGAACCCCTAGGCTTAGGCTAGGGCACCACTAGGCTTAGGCTAGGGCACCCCTAAATTAGGCTAGGGAACCCCTACGCTTAGGCTAGGGCACCCCCAGAATTAGCCTAAGGCTAGGCCTCCCCTAGCGTAAGGCTAGGACACCCCTAGGCTTAGGCTAGGGCACCCATAGGCTTAGGCTAGGGCACCCCTAGGCTTTGACTAAGGCTACGGCTCGACTAGCCTAAGGCTAGGTGACCCCTAGGCTTAGGCCAGGGCACCCCTAGGCTTAGGCTAGGGCACCCCTAGGCTTAGGCTAAGGCTAGGGTTCCCCTAGCCTAAGGCTAAGGCACCCCTAGGGTTAGGCTAGGGCACCCCTCGGCTTTAGCTAGGGCACCCGTAGCCTTAGGCTAGGGCACCCCTAGGCTTAGGCTAGGGCTCCCCTAGCACAACTCTAGGGCACCCCTAGCCCAAGGCTAGGGTACCCCTAGGCTTAGGCTAGGGCACCCCAAGGCTTAGGCTAAGGCACCCCTAGGCTTAGGCTAGGGCACCCCAAGGCTTAGGCTAGGGCACCCCTAGGCTTAGGATAGGGCACCCCTAGGCTTAGGCTATGGCACCCCTAGGCTTTGGCTAGGGCACCCCTAAGCTTAGGCTAGGGCGCCCCTAGGCTTAGGATAGGGCACCCCTAGGATTAGGATAGGGCACCCCTAAACTTAGGCTAGGGCACCCCTAGGCTTAGGCTAGGGCACCCCTAGGCATAGACTAGGGCACCCCTAGGCTTAGACTAAATCTAGGGTCCCATATCCTAAGGCTAGGGTACCCCTAGGCTTAGGCTAGGGCACACCTAGGCTTTGGCTAGGGCACCCCAAGGCTTATGCTAGGGCACCCCCCGGCTATGGCTAAGGCTAGGACTCCCCTAGCTTAAGGCTAGGTCACCACTACGCTTAGGCTAGGGCACCCCTAGGCTTATCCTAGGTAACCCTAGGCTTAGACTAGGGCAGGGCACCCCTAGGCCTAGGCTAGGGCACCCCTAGGCTTAGGCTAGGGCACCGCAAGGCTTAGGCTAAGGCTAGTGCTTCCATAGCCTAAGGCTAGGGCACCCCTAGGCTTAGGCTAGGGCACCCCTAGGCTTAGGCTTGGACACCCCTAGGCGTAGGCGAGGGCACCCCTAGCTTAGGCTCAGTCTAGGGCTCCCCTAGCATAAGGCTAGGGCACCAATAGTTTTAGGCTAGGGCACCCCTAGTCTTAGGCTAGGGCACACCTAAGCTTAGGCTAGGGCACCCCTAGGATTAGGCTAGGGCACCCCTAGAATTAGCCTAAGGCTAGGTCTCCCCTAGCCTAAGGCTAGGGCACACCTAGGCTTAGGCTATGGCACCCCTAGGCTTAAGCTAGGGCACCCCTAGGCTTAGGATAGGGCACCCCGAGGCTTAGGCTAGGGCACCCCTAGGCTTAGGCTAAGGCTAGGGCTTCCCTAGCCTAAGGCAAGGGCACCCCTAGGCTTAGGCTAGGGCACCCCTAGGCTTAGGCTAGGGCACCCCTAGGCTTAGGCTAGGATACACCTAGGCTTATGCTAGGGCACCCCTAGGATTAGGCTAGGGCACCCATATAATTAGCCTAAGGCTAGGGATCCCCTAGCCTAAATCTAGGGAACCCCTGGCCTTAGGCTATGGCACCCCTAAGCTTAGGCTAGGCCACCCTTACGCTTAGGCTAGGGCACCCCTAGGCTTAGGCTAGGGTACACCTAGGCTTAGGCTAGGGCACCACTTTTCTTAGGCAACAGCACCACTAGGCTTTGCCTAGGGCACCCGTCGGCTTAGGCTAAGGCTAGGACTCCCCTAGCCTAAGGCTAGGGCACCCTAGGCATAGGCTAGGGCACCCCTAGGCTTTGGCTAAGGCTAGGGCATCCCTAGGGTTATGCAAGGGCACTCTTAGGCTTAGGCTTGGGCACCCCTAGGCTTAGGCTAAGGCTAGGGCTCCCATAGCCTAAGGCGAGGGCACCCCGAGGCTTAGGCTAGGCCACCCCTAGGCTTAGGCTAAGGCTAGGGCTCCCCTAACCTAAGGCTAGGGCACCCCTTGGCTTAGGCTAGGGCACCCCTAGGCTTAGGATAGGGCACCCCTAGGTTTAGGCTAGGGCACCCCTAAACTTAGGCTAGGGCACCCCTAGGTTTAGGTTAGGGCACCCCTAGGCCTAGGCTAGGGCACCCCTAGGCGTAGGCGAGGGCACCCCTAGCTTAGACTCAGGCTAGGGCTCCCCTAGCCTAAGGCTAGGGCACCCATAGTTTTAGGCTAGGGCACCCCTAGTCTTAGGCTAGGGCACACCTAGGCTTAGGCTATGGCACCCCTAGGCTTAAGCTAGGGCACCCCTAGGCTTAGGATAGGGCACCCCGAGGCTTAGGCTAGGGCACCCCTAGGCTTAGGCTAAGGCTAGGGCTTCCCTAGCCTAAGGCAAGGGCACCCCTAGGCTTAGGCTAGGGCAACCCTAGGCTTAGGATAGGGCACCCCTAGGCTTAGGCTAGGATACACCTAGGCTTATGCTAGGGCACCCCTAGGATTAGGCTAGGGCACCCATATAATTAGCCTAAGGCTAGGGATCCCCTAGCCTAAATCTAGGGAACCCCTGGCCTTAGGCTATGGCACCCCTAAGCTTAGGCTAGAGCACCCTTACGCTTAGGCTAGGGCACCCCTAGGCTTAGGCTAGGGTACATCTAGGCTTAGGCTAGGGCACCACTAGTCTTAGGCAACGGCACCACTAGGCTTTGGCTAGGGCACCCGTCGGCTTAGGCTAAGGCTAGGACTCCCCTAGCCTAAGGCTAGGGCACCCTAGGCATAGGCTAGGGCACCCCTAGGCTTTGGCTAAGGCTGGGGCACCCCTAGGCTTAGACTAAGGCTACGGCTCGACTAGCCTAAGGCTAGGGAACCCCTAGGCTTAGGCTAGGGCACCCCTAGGCTTAGGCTAAGGCTAATGCTCCCCTAGCCTAAGGATAGGGCACCCCTTGGCTTAGGCTAGGGCACCCCTAGGCTTAGGCTGGGGCACCCGTAGGCTTAGGATAGGGCACCCCTAGGCTTAGGCTAAGGCTAGGGCTCCCCTAACCTAAGGCTAGGGCACAACTTGGCTTAGGCTAGGGCACTCCTAGGCTTAGGCTGGGGCACCCGTAGGCTTAGGATAGGGCACCCCTAGGCTGAGGCTAAGGCTAAGGCTCCCCTAGCCCAAGGCTAGGGCACCCCTAGGCTTAGGGTAGGGCACCCCTAGTCCTAGGCTAGGGCACCCCTAGACTTATGCTAGGGCACCCCAAGGCTTAGGCTAAGGCTAGTGCTTCCATAGCCTAAGGCTAGGGCACCCCTAGGCTTAGGCTAGGGCACCCCTAGGCTTTGACTAAGGCAAGGGCACCCCTAGGGTTAGGCAAGGGCACTCTTAGGCTTAGGCTTGGGCACCCCAAGGCTTAGGCTAAGGCTAGGGCTCCCCTAGCCTAAGGTGAGGGCACCCCGAGGCTTAGGCTAGGGCACCCCTAGGCTTACACTAGGGCACCCCTAGGCTTAGGTTAAGGCTAGGGCTCCCCTAGCCTACGTCTTGGGCTCCCCTAGTCTTAGGCTAGGGCACCCTAGGCTTAGGCTAGGGAAACACTAGCCTTAGGCTTAGGCTAGGGCTTCCCTAGCCTAAGGCTAGGGCACCCTTAGGCTTAGGCTTGGCACCCCTAGGGTTATGCTGTGGCACCCCAAGACATAGGCTAGGGTACCCCTAGGCTTAGGCTAGGGCACCCCATGGCTTAGGCTAGGGCACCCCCCGGTTATGGCTAAGGCTAGGACTCCCCTAGCCTAAGTCTAGGCCACCCCGAGGCTTAGGCTAGGGCACCCCAAGGCTTAGGCTAGGGTACACCTAGGCTTAGGCTAGGGCACACATAGGCTTAGGATACGGCACCCCTAGGCTTAGCCTAGGGCACCCCTAGGCTTAGGCTAGGGCACCACTAGGCTTAGGCTAGGGCACCCCCAAGCTTAGGGTAAAGCTTGGGTTCCCATCGCTTAAGGCTAGGGCACCCCTAGGCTTAGGCTAGGGCACCCCTAGGCTTAGGCTAGGGCACCCCTACGTTTAGGCTAGGGCACCCCCCGGTTATGGGTAAGGCTAGGACTCCCCTAGCCTTAGGCTAGGGCACCCCTAGGCTTTGGCTAGGTAACCCTAGGCTTAGGCATGGGCACCACTAGGCTTAGTCTAAGGCTAGGGCTCCCATAGCCTAAGGCTAGGGCACCCATAGGCTTAGGCTAGGGCACCCCTTGGCTTAGGCTAAGGCTAGGGATCCCCTAGCCTAAAGTTGGGGCACCAATAAGCTTAGGCTAGGGCACCCCTAGTCTTAGGCTAAGTCTAGGGCTCCCCTAGCCTAAGGCTAGGGCATCCCTAGGCTTAGGCTATGGCACACCAAGGCTTAGGCTAGGGCACCCCTAGGCTTAGGGTAGGGCATCCCTAGGCTTAGGTTAAGGCTAGGGCTCCCCTAGCCTAAGGCTTGGGAACCCCTAGGCTTAGGCTACGGCACCCCTAGGCTTAGGCTAGGGCACCCCTAGGCTTAGGCTAAGGCACCCCTAGGCTTAGGCTAGGGCACCCCTAGGCTTAAGCTAAGACTAGGGCTCCCCTAGGCTAAGGCTAGGGCACCCCTAGGCTTAGGCTAGGGCACCCCTAGGCTTAGGCTAGGGCATCCCTAGGCTTCGGATAGGGCACCCCTAGGCTTAGGCTAGGGCACCCCTAGGCTTAGGCTAAGGCTAGGGTTTCCCTAGCCTAAGGCTAAGGCACCCCTAGGCTTAGGCTAGGGGACCCCTAGGCTTAGGCTAGGGCATGCCTAGGCTTAGGCTAGGGCACCTCTAGATAAGGCTAGGGCACCCCTAGAATTAGTCTAAGGCTAGGGATCCCCTAGCCTAAGGTTAGGGCACCACTAGGCTTAGGGTAGGGCACCCCTAGGCTTAGGCTAAGTCTAGGGCTCCCCTAGCCTAAGTCTAGGGCACCCCTAGGCTTAGGCTATGGCACCCCTAGGCTTAGGCTATGGCACCCCTAGGCTTAGGCTAGGGCACCCCTAGGCTTAGGATCGGGCACCCCTAGGCTTACGCTAGGGCATCCCCAGGCTTAGGCTAAGTCTAGGGTTTCCAGTTCCTAAAGCTAGGGCACACCTAGACTTAGGCTAGGGCACCCCTAGGCTTAGGCTAGGGCACCCCTAAGCTTAGGCTAAGGCTAGGGCTTCCCTAGCCTAAGGTTAGGGCACCAGTAGGCTTACGCTAGGGCACCCCTAGGCTTAGGCTAGCCCACACCTAGGCTTAGGATAGGGCACCCCTAGGCTTAGGCTAAGGCTAGGGCTTCCCTAGCCTAAGGCTAGGGCACCCCTAGGCTTAGGTTAGGGCACCCCTAGGCTTAGGCTAGGGCACCCCTAGGCTTAGGCTAGGACACACCTAGGCTTAGGCTAGGGCATCCCTAGTCTTAGGCTAGGGCACCCCTCGTCTTAGTCTAGGGCTAGGACTCCCAAAGCCCAAGGCTAGGGCACCCCTATGCTTAGGCTAGGGCACCTCTAGGCTTAGGCTAAGGCACCCCTAGCCTTAGGCTAAGGCTAGGGCTCCCCTAGCCTATGGCTAGGGCACGCCTAGGCTTAGGCTAGGTAAGCCTAGGCTTAGGCTAGGGCACCCCTAGGTTAGGCTAGGGCACCCCCAGGCTTGGGCTAAGGCTAGGTTTCCAATAGCCTAAGGCTAGGGCACCCCTAGGCTTAGGCTAGGGCACCCCTAGGCTTAGGCTACGGCACCCCTAGGCTTAGGATAGGGCAACCCTAGGCTTAGGCCAAGGCTAGGGCTCCCCTAGCCTAAGGCAAGGGTACCCCTAGCCTTAGGCTAGGGCACCACTAGGCTTAGGCTAGGACACCCCTAGGCTTAGGGTAGGGCACCCCCAAGTTTAGGCTAAGGCAAGGGTTCCTATAGCCTAAGGCTAGGGCACCCCTAGGCTTAGGCTAGGGCACCCCTAGGCTTAGGCTAGGACACACCTAGGCTTAGGCTAGGGCATCCCTCGTCTTAGGCTAAGGATAGGACTCCCAAAGCCCAAGGCTAGGGCACCCCTATGCTTAGGCTAGGGCACATCTAGGCTTAGGCTAAGGCACCCCTAGCCTTAGGCTAAGGCTAGGGCTCCCCTAGCCTATGACTAGGGCACGCCTAGGCTTAGGCTAGGTAAGCCTAGTCTTAGGCTAGGGCACCCCTAGACTTAGGCTAGGGCACCCCCAAGCTTAGGCTAAGGCTAGGGTTCCCATAGCCTAAGGCTAGGGCACCCCTAAGCTTAGTCTAGGGCACCCCTAGGCTTAGGCTAGGGCACCCCTAGGCTTAGGATAGGGCAACCCTAGGCTTAGGCTAGGGCACCCCAAGGCATAGGCTAGGGCATCCCTAGGCTTAGGCTTAGGGTAGGGCTCCCTTAGACTAAGGCTAGCGCACCCTTAAGCTTAGGCTTGGGCACCCCTAGGCTTAGGCTATGGCACCCCTAGGCTTAGGCTAAGGCTAGGGCTCCCCTAGGCCTAGGCTAGGGCAACACTAGGCTTAAGCTAAGGTTGGGCTCCCCTAGGCTAAGACTAGGGCACCCCTAGGCTTAGGCTAGGGCACCCCTAGGCTTAGGCTAGGGCACCCCTAGGCTTAGGCTAGGGCACCCCTAGTTTTAGGCTAGGGCACCCAGACGCTTAAGCTAGGGGACCCCTAGGCTTAGGCTAATGCTAGGGTTTCCCTAGCCTAAGGCTAGGGAACCCCAAGGCTTAGGCTAGGGCACCCCCAGGCTTAGGCTAGGGCACCTCTAAGCTTAGGCTAGGGCTCCCCTAGCCCAAGGCTAGGGCGATCCTAGGCTTAGGCTAGGGCACCCATAGGCCTAGGTTAGGGCACCATTAGGCTTAGGCTAGGGCACACCAAGGCTTAGACTAAGGCTAGGGCTTCCATAGCCTAAGGCTAGGGCACCCCTAGGCTTAGGCTAGGACACCCCAAGGTTTAGGCTAGGGCACCCCTAGGCTTAGGATAGGGCACCCCTAGGCATAGGCTATGGCACCCCTAGGCTTAGGCTAGGGCACACCTAAGCTTAGGCTAGGGCACCCCTAGGCTTAGGATCGGGCACCCCTAGGATTAGGATAGGGCACCCCTAGGCTTAGGCTAGGGCACCCCTAGCCTAAGGCTACGGCACCCCTAGGCTTAGGCTAGGGCACCCCTAGGCCTAGGCTAAGGCAACACTAGGCTTAAGCTAAGGCTAGGGCTCCCCTAGCCTAAGGCTAGGGCACCCTTGGCTTAGGCTAGGGCACCCCTAGGCTTAGGCTAGGGCACCCCTAGTCTTAGGCTAGGGCACCCCTAGGCTTAAGCTAGGGCACCCCTAGGCTTAGGCTAATGCTAGGGTTTCCCTAGCCTAAGGCTAGGGAACCACTAGGCTTAGGCTAGGGCACCACTAGGCTTAGGCTAGGGCACCCCTTAGCTTAGGCTGGGCACCCCTACGCTTAGGCTAGGGCACCCCTAGGCTTAGGCTACGGCTAGGGCTCCCCTTGCCTAAGGCTAGGGCACCCCTAGGCTTAGGCTAGGGCATACCTAGGCTTAGGCTAGGGCACCCGTAGCTTTAGGCTAGGGCACCCCTAGGCTTAGGCTAAGGCTAGGGCTCCCCTAGCCCAAGGCTTGGGCACTCCTAGGCTTAGGCTAGGGCACCCATAGGCCTAGGATAGGGCACCCATAGGCTTAGGCTAGGGCACCCCAAGGCTTAGGCTAAGGCTAGGGCTTCCATAGCCTAAGGCTAGGGCACCCCTAGCCTTAGGCTAGGACACCCCAAGGTTTAAGCTAGGGTACCCCTAGGCTTAGGATAGGGCACCCCTAGGCTTAGGCTATGGCACCCCTAGGCTTAGGCTAGGGCACACCTAAGCTTATGCTAGGGCACCCCTAGGCTTAGGATCGGGCACCCCTAGGATTAGGATAGGGCACCCCTAGGCTTAGGCTAGGGCACCCCTAAACTTAGGCTAGGGCACCCCTAGGCTTGGGCTAGGGCACCCCTAGTCTTAAGCTAGGGGACCCCTAGGCTTAGGCTAATGCTAGGGTTTCCCTAGCCTAAGGCTAGGGAACCCCTAGGCTTAGGCTAGGGCACCACTAGGCTTAGGCTAGGGCACCCCTAAGCTTAGGCTAGGGAACCCCTACGCTTAGGCTAGGGCACCCCAGAATTAGCCTAAGGCTAGGCCTCCCCTAGCGTAAGGCTAGGACACCCCTAGGCTTAGGCTAGGGCACCCATAGGCTTAGGCTAGGGCACCCCTAGGCTTTGACTAAGGCTACGGCTCGACTAGCCTAAGGCTAGGTGACCCCTAGGCTTAGGCTAGGGCACCCCTAGGCTTAGGCTAGAGCACCCCTAGGCTTAGGCTAAGGCTAGGGTTCCCCTAGCCTAAGGCTAAGGCACCCCTAGGGTTAGGCTAGGGCACCCCTCGGCTTTAGCTAGGGCACCCGTAGCCTTAGGCTAGGGCACCCCTAGGCTTAGGCTAGGGCTCCCCTAGCACAACTCTAGGGCACCCCTAGCCCAAGGCTAGGGTACCCCTAGGCTTAGGCTAGGGCACCCCAAGGCTTAGGCTAAGGCACCCCTAGGCTTAGGCTAGGGCACCCCAAGGCTTAGGCTAGGGCACCCCTAGGCTTAGGATAGGGCACCCCTAGGCTTAGGCTATGGCACCCCTAGGCTTTGGCTAGGGCACCCCTAAGCTTAGGCTAGGGCGCCCCTAGGCTTAGGATAGGGCACCCCTAGGATTAGGATAGGGCACCCCTAGGTTTAGGCTAGGGCACCCCTAAACTTAGGCTAGGGCACCCCTAGGCTTAGGCTAGGGCACCCCTAGGCATAGACTAGGGCACCCCTAGGCTTAGACTAAATCTAGGGTCCCATATCCTAAGGCTAGGGTACCCCTAGGCTTAGGCTAGGGCACACCTAGGCTTTGGCTAGGGCACCCCAAGGCTTATGCTAGGGTACCCCCCGGCTATGGCTAAGGCTAGGACTCCCCTAGCTTAAGGCTAGGTCACCACTACGCTTAGGCTAGGGCACCCCTAGGCTTATCCTAGGTAACCCTAGGCTTAGACTAGGGCAGGGCACCCCTAGGCCTAGGCTAGGGCACCCCTAGGCTTAGGCTAGGGCACCGCAAGGCTTAGGCTAAGGCTAGTGCTTCCATAGCCTAAGGCTAGGGCACCCCTAGGCTTAGGCTAGGGCACCCCTAGGCTTAGGCTTGGACACCCCTAGGCGTAGGCGAGGGCACCCCTAGCTTAGGCTCAGGCTAGGGCTCCCCTAGCATAAGGCTAGGGCACCAATAGTTTTAGGCTAGGGCACCCCTAGTCTTAGGCTAGGGCACACCTAAGCTTAGGCTAGGGCACCCCAAGGATTAGGCTAGGGTACCCCTAGAATTAGCCTAAGGCTAGGTCTCCCCTAGCCTAAGGCTAGGGCACACCTAGGCTTAGGCTATGGCACCCCTAGGCTTAAGCTAGGGCACCCCTAGGCTTAGGATAGGGCACCCCGAGGCTTAGGCTAGGGCACCCCTAGGCTTAGGCTAAGGCTAGGGCTTCCCTAGCCTAAGGCAAGGGCACCCCTAGGCTTAGGCTAGGGCACCCCTAGGCTTAGGCTAGGGCACCCCTAGGCTTAGGCTAGGATACACCTAGGCTTATGCTAGGGCACCCCTAGGATTAGGCTAGGGCACCCATATAATTAGCCTAAGGCTAGGGATCCCCTAGCCTAAATCTAGGGAACCCCTGGCCTTAGGCTATGGCACCCCTAAGCTTAGGCTAGGCCACCCTTACGCTTAGGCTAGGGCACCCCTAGGCTTAAGCAAGGGTACACCTAGGCTTAGGCTAGGGCACCACTTTTCTTAGGCAACAGCACCACTAGGCTTTGCCTAGGGCACCCGTCGGCTTAGGCTAAGGCTAGGACTCCCCTAGCCTAAGGCTAGGGCACCCTAGGCATAGGCTAGGGCACCCCTAGGCTTTGGCTAAGGCTAGGGCACCCCTAGGGTTATGCAAGGGCACTCTTAGGCTTAGGCTTGGGCACCCCTAGGCTTAGGCTAAGGCTAGGGCTCCCATAGCCTAAGGCGAGGGCACCCCGAGGCTTAGGCTAGGCCACCCCTAGGCTTAGGCTAAGGCTAGGGCTCCCCTAACCTAAGGCTAGGGCACCCCTTGGCTTAGGCTAGGGCACCCCTAGGCTTAGGATAGGGCACCCCTAGGTTTAGGCTAGGGCACCCCTAAACTTAGGCTAGGGCACCCCTAGGTTTAGGTTAGGGCACCCCTAGGCCTAGGCTAGGGCACCCCTAGGCGTAGGCGAGGGCACCCCTAGCTTAGACTCAGGCTAGGGCTCCCCTAGCCTAAGGCTAGGGCACCCATAGTTTTAGGCTAGGGCACCCCTAGTTTTAGGCTAGGGCACACCTAGGCTTAGGCTATGGCACCCCTAGGCTTAAGCTAGGGCACCCCTAGGCTTAGGATAGGGCACCCCGAGGCTTAGGCTAGGGCACCCCTAGGCTTAGGCTAAGGCTAGGGCTTCCCTAGCCTAAGGCAAGGGCACCCCTAGGCTTAGGCTAGGGCAACCCTAGGCTTAGGATAGGGCACCCCTAGGCTTAGGCTAGGATACACCTAGGCTTATGCTAGGGCACCCCTAGGATTAGGCTAGGGCACCCATATAATTAGCCTAAGGCTAGGGATCCCCTAGCCTAAATCTAGGGAACCCCTGGCCTTAGGCTATGGCACCCCTAAGCTTAGGCTAGGGCACCCTTACGCTTAGGCTAGGGCACCCCTAGGCTTAGGCTAGGGTACATCTAGGCTTAGGCTAGGGCACCACTAGTCTTAGGCAACGGCACCACTAGGCTTTGGCTAGGGCACCCGTCGGCTTAGGCTAAGGCTAGGACTCCCCTAGCCTAAGGCTAGGGCACCCTAGGCATAGGCTAGGGCACCCCTAGGCTTTGGCTAAGGCTGGGGCACCCCTAGGCTTAGACTAAGGCTACGGCTCGACTAGCCTAAGGCTAGGGAACCCCTAGGCTTAGGCTAGGGCACCCCTAGGCTTAGGCTAAGGCTAATGCTCCCCTAGCCTAAGGATAGGGCACCCCTTGGCTTAGGCTAGGGCACCCCTAGGCTTAGGCTGGGGCACCCGTAGGCTTAGGATAGGGCACCCCTAGGCTTAGGCTAAGGCTAGGGCTCCCCTAAGCTAAGGCTAGGGCACAACTTGGCTTAGGCTAGGGCACTCCTAGGCTTAGGCTGGGGCACCCGTAGGCTTAGGATAGGTCACCCCTAGGCTGAGGCTAAGGCTAAGGCTCCCCTAGCCCAAGGCTAGGGCACCCCTAGGCTTAGGGTAGGGCACCCCTAGTCCTAGGCTAGGGCACCCCTAGACTTATGCTAGGGCACCCCAAGGCTTAGGCTAAGGCTAGTGCTTCCATAGCCTAAGGCTAGGGCACCCCTAGGCTTAGGCTAGGGCACCCCTAGGCTTAGGCTTGGACACCCCTAGGCGTAGGCGAGGGCACCCCTAGCTTAGGCTAAGGCTAGGGCTCCCCTAGTCTAAGGCTAGGGCACCCATAGTTTTAGGCTAGGGCACCCCTAGGCTTAGGCTAAGGCTAGGGCTCGCTAGCCTAAGGCTAGGGCACCCCTAATCTTAGGCTAGGGCACCCCTAGTCTTAGGCTAGGGCACACCTAAGCTTAGCCTAGGGCAACCCTAGGATTAGGATAGGGCACCCCTAGAATTAGTCTAAGGCTAGGCCTCCCCTAGCAAAAGGCTAGGGCACACCTAGGCTTAGGCTATGGCACCCCTAGGCTTAAGCTAGCGCACCCCTAGGCTTAGGATAGGGCACCCCTAGGCTTAGGCTAGGGCACCCCTAGGCTTAGGCTAAGGCTAGGACTCTCCTAGCCAAAGGCTAGGGCACCACTAATCTTAGGCTAGGGCACCCCTAGCTTAGGCTAGGGCACACCTAAGCTTAGGCTAGGGCACCCCCTAGGATTAAGCTAGGGCACCCCTAGGATTAAGCTAGGGCACCCCTGGATTTAGCCTAAGGCTAGGGATCCCCTAGCCTAAGGTTAGGGCATCACTAACCTTAGGCTATGGCACCCCTAGGCTTAGGCCAGGGCACCCCTATTCTTAGGCCAGGGCACCCCTAGGCTTAGGCTAAGGCTAGGGCTCCCCTACCCTAAGGCTAGGGCACCCCTAGGCTTAGGCTAGGGCACCCCTAGGCTTAGGCTAAGACTAGGGCTCCCCTAGCCTAAGGTTAGGGCACCACTAACCTTAGGCTAGGGCACCCCTAGGCTTAGGATAGGGCACCCTTAGCCTTAGGCTTGGGCATCCCTAGGCTTAGGCTAAGGCACCCCAAGGCTTAGGCTAGTGCCAGGGCACCCCTAGGCTTTGGCTAGGGCACCCCTAGGCTTAGGCTAAGGATAGGGATTCCCTAGCCTAAGGCTAGGGCACCCCTAGGCTTCGGGTAGGGCACCCCTAGGCTTAGGCTAGGGGACACCTAGGCTTAGGCTAGGGAACCCCTAGGATTAGGCTAGGGCACCCCTAGAATTAGCCTAAGGCTAGGGATCACCTAGCCTAAGGTTAGGCCACCACTAGGCTTAGGCTAGGGCATCACTAGGCTTAGGCTAAGTCTAGGGCTCCCCTAGCCTAAGTCTAGGGCACCACTAGTCTTAGGCTAGGGCACCACTAGGCTTAGGCTAGGGCACCCCTAGGCTTAGGCTAGGGCACCCCTAGGCTTAGGATAGGGCACCCCTAGGCTTAGGCTAGGGAACCCCTAGCTTAGGCTAAGGCTAGGGCTCCCCTAGCCTAAGGCTAGGGCACCCCTAGGCTTAGGCTAGGGCACCCCTAGGCTTAGGCTAAGGCTAGGGCTCCCCAAGCCTAAGGCTAGGGCACCCCTAATCTTAGGCTAGGGCACCCCTAGGCTTAGGTTGGGCACACCTAAGCTTAGGCTAGGGCACCCCTAGGATTAGGCTAGGGCACCCCTAGATTTAGCCTAAGGCTAGGGATCCCCTAGCCTAAGGTTATGGCACCACTAACCTTAGGCTAGGGTACCCCTAGGCTTAGGATAGGACACCCCTAGGCTTAGGATAGGGCACCCCTAGTTTTAGGCTAAGGCAAGGGCTTCCCTAGCCTAAGGCTAGGGCACCTTAGGGTTAGGCTAGCGCACTCCTAGGCTAAGGCTTGGGCACCCCTAGGCTTTGGCTAAGGCTAGGGCTCCCCTAGCCTAAGGCTAGGGCACTCCTAGGCTTAGGCTAGGGCACCCAAAGGCTTAGGCTAAGGCTAGGGCTCCCCTAGCCTAAGGCTAGGGCACCCCTAATCTTAGGCTATGGCACCCCTAGGCTTAGGCTAGGGCACACCTAAGCTTAGGCTAGAGCACCCCTAGGATTAGGCTAGGGCACCCCTAGATTTAGCCTAAGGCTAGGGATCCCCTAGCCTAAGGTTAGGGCACCACTAACCTTAGGCTAGGGCACCCCTAGGCTTAGGATAGGGCACCCCTAGGCTTAGGATAGGGCACCCCTAGGTTTAGGCTAAGGCAAGGGCTTCCCTAGCCTAAGGCTAGGGCACCTTAGGGTTAGGTTAGGGCACTCCTAGACTTAGGCTTGGGCACCCCTAGGCTTTGGCTAAGGCTAGGGCTCCCCTAGCCTAAGGCTAGGGCACCCCTAGGCTTAGGCTAGGGCACCCTAGGCTTAGGCTAGGGCAACACTAGTCTTAGGCTTAGGGTAGGGCTCCCCTAGCCTAAGGCTAGGACACCCTTAGGCTTAGGCTTGGGCACCCCTAGGCTTAAGCTAGGGCACCCCTAGGCTTAGGCTAGGGCACCCCTAGGCTTAAGCTAAGGCTAGGGCTCCCCTAGCCTAAGGCTAGGGCACCCCTAGTCTTAGGCTAGGGCACCCCTAGGCTTAAGCTAATGCTAGGGCTCCCCTAGCCTAAGGCTAGGGCACCCCTAGTCTTAGGCTAAGGCTAGGGTTTCCCTAGCCTAAGGCTTGGGCACCCCTAGGCTTAGGCTAGGGCACCCCTATGCTTAGGCTAGGGCACCCCTAGCCTTAGGCTAGGATACACCTAGGCTTAGGCTAGGGCACCCCTAGGATTACGGTAGGGCACCCATAGAATTTGTCTAAGGCTAGGGATCCCCTAGCCTAAGTCTAGGGCACCCCTAGGCTTAAGCTATGGCACCCCTAAGCTTAGGCTAGGGCACCCCTAGGCTTAAGCTAAAGCTAGGGCTCGCCTAGACTAAGGCTAGGGCACCCCTAGGCTTAGGCTAGGGTACACCTAGGCTTAGGCTAGGGCACCACAAGTATTAGGCTAGGGCACCCCTAGGCTTAGGTTAAGTCTAGGGCTCCCCTAGGTTTAGGCTATGGCACCCCTAGGCTTAGGCTATGGCACCCCTAGGCTTAAGCTAGGGCACCCCTACGCTTAGGCTAGGGCACCCCTAGACTTAGGCTAGGGCACCCTTAGGCTTAGGATAGTGCACCCCTAGGTTTAGGATAGGGCACCCCTAGGCTTAGGGTAGGGCACCCGTCGGCTTAGGCTAAGGCTAGGACTCCCCTCGCCTAAGTCTAAGGCAACCCTAGGCTTAGGCTAGGGCACCCCTAGGCTTTGGCTAAGGCTAGGGCACCCCTAGGGTTAGGCAAGGGCACTCTTAGGCTTAGGCTTGGGCACCCCTAGGCTTAGGCTAAGGCTAGGGCTCCCCTAGCCTAAGGCTAGGACACCCTTAGGCTTAGGCTTGGGCACCCCTAGGCTTAGGCTAGGGCACCCCTAGGCTTAGGCTATGGCACCCCTAGGCTTAGGCTAGGGCACCCCTAGGCTTAAGCTAAGGCTAGGGCTCCCATAGCCTAAGGCTAGGGCACCCCTAGGCTTAGGCTATGGCACCCCTAAGCTTAGGCTAGGGCACCCCTAGGCTTAAGGTAAGGCTAGGACTCGCCTAGACTAAGGCTAGGGCACCCCTAGGCTTAGGTTAAGTTTAGGGCTCCCCTAGGCTTAGGCTATGGCACCGCTAGGCTTAGGCTAGGGCACCCCTAGGCTTAGGCTAGGGTACACCTACGCTTAGGCTAGGGCACCCCTAGACTTAGTCTAGGGCACCCCTAGGCTTAGGCTATGGCACCCCTAAGCTTCGGCTAGGGCACCAGTCGGCTTAGGCTAAGGCTAGGACTCCCCTAGCCTAAGGCTAGGGCATCCCTAGGCATAGGCTAGGGCACCCCTAGGCTTTGGCTAAGGCTAGGGCACCCCTAGGGTTAAGCTAGGGCACCCCTAGGCTTACAATACGGCACCCCTAGGCTTAGGTTAAGGCTTGGGCTCCCCTAGCCTAAGACTTGGGCACCCCTATGCTTAGGCTAGGGCACCCTTAGGCTTAGGCTTGGCACCCCTAGGGTTATGCTATGGCACCCCAAGGGTTAGGCTAGGGCACCCGTCGGCTTAGACTAAAGCTAGGACTCCCCTAGCCTAAGGCTAGGGCATCCCTAGGCTTAGGCTAGGGCACCCCTAGGCTTTGACTAAGGCAAGGGCACCCCTAGGGTTAGGCAAGGGCACTCTTAGGATTAGGCTTGGGCACCCCAAGGCTTAGGCTAAGGCTAGGGCTCCCCTAGCCTAAGGTGAGGGCTCCCCGAGGCTTAGGCTAGGGCACCCCTAGGCTTACACTAGGGCACCCCTAGGCTTAGGTTAAGGCTAGGGCTCCCAGAGCCTAAGTCTTGGGCTCCCCTAGTCTTAGGCTAGGGCACCCTAGGCTTAGGCTAGGGAAACACTAGCCTTAGGCTTAGGCTAGGGCTTCCCTAACCTAAGGCTAGGGCACCCTTAGGCTTAGGCTTGGCACCCCTAGGGTTATGCTGTGGCACCCCAAGACATAGGCTAGGGTACCCCTAGGCTTAGGCTAGGGCACCCCTTGGCTTAGGCTAGGGCACCCCCTGGTTATGGCTAAGGCTAGGACTCCCCTAGCCTAAGTCTTGGCCACCCCGAGGCTTAGGCTAGGGCACCCCAAGGCTTAGGCTAGGGTACACCTAGGCTTAGGCTATGGCACCCCAAGGCTTAGGCTAGGGCACCCCTAGGCTTAGGGTAGGGCATCCGTAGGCTTAGGTTAAGGCTAGGGCTCCCCTAGCCTAAGGTTTGGGAACCCCTAGGCTTAGGCTACGGCACCCCTAGGCTTAGGCTAGGGCACCCCTAGGCTTAGGCTAAGGCACCCCTAGGCTTAGGCTAGGGCACCCCTAGGCTTAAGCTAAGACTAGGGCTCCCCTAGGCTAAGGCTAGGGCACCCCTAGGCTTAGGATAGGGCACCCCTAGGCTTAGGCTAGGGCATCCCTAGGCTTCGGATAGGGCACCCCTAGGCTTAGGCTAGGGCACCCCTAGGCTTAGGGTAGGGCATCCCTAGGCTTAGGTTAAGGCTAGGGCTCCCCTAGCCTAAGGCTTGGGAACCCCTAGGCTTAGGCTACGGCACCCCTAGGCTTAGGCTAGGGCACCCCTAGGCTTAGCCTAAGGCACCCCTAGGCTTAGGCTAGGGCACCCCTAGGCTTAAGCTAAGACTAGGGCTCCCCTAGGCTAAGGCTAGGGCACCCCTAGGCTTAGGCTAGGGCACCCCTAGGCTTAGGCTAGGGCATCCCTAGGCTTCGGAGAGGGCACCCCTAGGCTTAGGCTAGGGCACCCCTAGGCTTAGGCTAAGGCTAGGGTTTCCCTAGCCCAAGGCTAGGGCACCCCTAGGCTTAGGCTAGGGGACCCCTAGGCTTAGGATAGGGCACCCCTAGGATTAGGCTAGGGCACCCCTAGAATTAGCCTAAGGCTAGGGATCACCTAGCCTAAGGTTAGGCCACCACTAGGCTTAGGCTAGGGCATCACTAGGCTTAGGCTAAGTCTAGGGCTCCCCTAGCCTAAGTCTAGGGCACCACTAGTCTTAGGCTAGGGCACCACTAGGCTTAGGCTAGGGCACCCCTAGGCTTAGGCTAGGGCACCCCTAGGCTTAGGATAGGGCACCCCTAGGCTTAGGCTAGGGAACCCCTAGCTTAGGCTAAGGCTAGGGCTCCCCTAGCCTAAGGCTAGGGCACCCCTAGGCTTAGGCTAGGGCACCCCTAGGCTTAGGCTAAGGCTAGGGCTCCCCAAGCCTAAGGCTAGGGCACCCCTAATCTTAGGCTAGGGCACCCCTAGGCTTTGGCTAAGGCTAGGGCACCCCTAGGGTTAGGCAAGGGCACTCTTAGGCTTAGGCTTGGGCACCCCTAGGCTTAGGCTAAGGCTAGGGCTCCCCTAGCCTAAGGCTAGGACACCCTTAGGCTTAGGCTTGGGCACCCCTAGGCTTAGGCTAGGGCACCCCTAGGCTTAGGCTATGGCACCCCTAGGCTTAGGCTAGGGCACCCCTAGGCTTAAGCTAAGGCTAGGGCTCCCATAGCCTAAGGCTAGGGCACCCCTAGGCTTAGGCTATGGCACCCCTAAGCTTAGGCTAGGGCACCCCTAGGCTTAAGGTAAGGCTAGGACTCGCCTAGACTAAGGCTAGGGCACCCCTAGGCTTAGGTTAAGTTTAGGGCTCCCCTAGGCTTAGGCTATGGCACCGCTAGGCTTAGGCTAGGGCACCCCTAGGCTTAGGCTAGGGTACACCTACGCTTAGGCTAGGGCACCCCTAGACTTAGTCTAGGGCACCCCTAGGCTTAGGCTATGGCACCCCTAAGCTTCGGCTAGGGCACCAGTCGGCTTAGGCTACGGCTAGGACTCCCCTAGCCTAAGGCTAGGGCATCCCTAGGCATAGGCTAGGGCACCCCTAGGCTTTGGCTAAGGCTAGGGCACCCCTAGGGTTAAGCTAGGGCACCCCTAGGCTTACAATACGGCACCCCTAGGCTTAGGTTAAGGCTTGGGCTCCCCTAGCCTAAGACTTGGGCACCCCTATGCTTAGGCTAGGGCACCCTTAGGCTTAGGCTTGGCACCCCTAGGGTTATGCTATGGCACCCCAAGGGTTAGGCTAGGGCACCCGTCGGCTTAGACTAAAGCTAGGACTCCCCTAGCCTAAGGCTAGGGCATCCCTAGGCTTAGGCTAGGGCACCCCTAGGCTTTGACTAAGGCAAGGGCACCCCTAGGGTTAGGCAAGGGCACTCTTAGGATTAGGCTTGGGCACCCCAAGGCTTAGGCTAAGGCTAGGGCTCCCCTAGCCTAAGGTGAGGGCTCCCCGAGGCTTAGGCTAGGGCACCCCTAGGCTTACACTAGGGCACCCCTAGGCTTAGGTTAAGGCTAGGGCTCCCCTAGCCTAAGTCTTGGGCTCCGCTAGTCTTAGGCTAGGGCACCCTAGGCTTAGGCTAGGGAAACACTAGCCTTAGGCTTAGGCTAGGGCTTCCCTAACCTAAGGCTAGGGCACCCTTAGGCTTAGGCTTGGCACCCCTAGGGTTATGCTGTGGCACCCCAAGACATAGGCTAGGGTACCCCTAGGCTTAGGTTAGGGCACCCCTTGGCTTAGGCTAGGGCACCCCCTGGTTATGGCTAAGGCTAGGACTCCCCTAGCCTAAGTCTTGGCCACCCCGAGGCTTAGGCTAGGGCACCCCAAGGCTTAGGCTAGGGTACACCTAGGCTTAGGCTATGGCACCCCAAGGCTTAGGCTAGGGCACCCCTAGGCTTAGGGTAGGGCATCCGTAGGCTTAGGTTAAGGCTAGGGCTCCCCTAGCCTAAGGTTTGGGAACCCCTAGGCTTAGGCTACGGCACCCCTAGGCTTAGGCTAGGGCACCCCTAGGCTTAGGCTAAGGCACCCCTAGGCTTAGGCTAGGGCACCCCTAGGCTTAAGCTAAGACTAGGGCTCCCCTAGGCTAAGGCTAGGGCACCCCTAGGCTTAGGATAGGGCACCCCTAGGCTTAGGCTAGGGCATCCCTAGGCTTCGGATAGGGCACCCCTAGGCTTAGGCTAGGGCACCCCTAGGCTTAGGGTAGGGCATCCCTAGGCTTAGGTTAAGGCTAGGGCTCCCCTAGCCTAAGGCTTGGGAACCCCTAGGCTTAGGCTACGGCACCCCTAGGCTTAGGCTAGGGCACCCCTAGGCTTAGCCTAAGGCACCCCTAGGCTTAGGCTAGGGCACCCCTAGGCTTAAGCTAAGACTAGGGCTCCCCTAGGCTAAGGCTAGGGCACCCCTAGGCTTAGGCTAGGGCACCCCTAGGCTTAGGCTAGGGCATCCCTAGGCTTCGGAGAGGGCACCCCTAGGCTTAGGCTAGGGCACCCCTAGGCTTAGGCTAAGGCTAGGGTTTCCCTAGCCCAAGGCTAGGGCACCCCTAGGCTTAGGCTAGGGGACCCCTAGGCTTAGGATAGGGCACCCCTAGGATTAGGCTAGGGCACCCCTAGAATTAGCCTAAGGCTAGGGATCACCTAGCCTAAGGTTAGGCCACCACTAGGCTTAGGCTAGGGCATCACTAGGCTTAGGCTAAGTCTAGGGCTCCCCTAGCCTAAGTCTAGGGCACCACTAGTCTTAGGCTAGGGCACCACTAGGCTTAGGCTAGGGCACCCCTAGGCTTAGGCTAGGGCACCCCTAGGCTTAGGATAGGGCACCCCTAGGCTTAGGCTAGGGAACCCCTAGCTTAGGCTAAGGCTAGGGCTCCCCTAGCCTAAGGCTAGGGCACCCCTAGGCTTAGGCTAGGGCACCCCTAGGCTTAGGCTAAGGCTAGGGCTCCCCAAGCCTAAGGCTAGGGCACCCCTAATCTTAGGCTAGGGCACCCCTAGGCTTAGGTTGGGCACACCTAAGCTTAGGCTAGGGCACCCCTAGGATTAGGCTAGGGCACCCCTAGATTTAGCCTAAGGCTAGGGATCCCCTAGCCTAAGGTTATGGCACCACTAACCTTAGGCTAGGGCACCCCTAGGCTTAGGATAGGGCACCCCTAGGCTTAGGATAGGGCACCCCTAGTTTTAGGCTAAGGCAAGGGCTTCCCTAGCCTAAGGCTAGGGCACCTTAGGGTTAGGCTACCGCACTCCTAGGCTAAGGCTTGGGCACCCCTAGGCTTTGGCTAAGGCTAGGGCTCCCCTAGCCTAAGGCTAGGGCACCCCTAGGCTTAGGCTAGGGCACCCAAAGGCTTAGGCTAAGGCTAGGGCTCCCCTAGCCTAAGGCTAGGGCACCCCTAATCTTAGGCTATGGCACCCCTAGGCTTAGGCTAGGGCACACCTAAGCTTAGGCTAGGGCACCCCTAGGATTAGGCTAGGGCACCCCTAGATTTAGCCTAAGGCTAGGGATCCCCTAGCCTAAGGTTAGGGCACCACTAACCTTAGGCTAGGGCACCCCTAGGCTTAGGATAGGGCACCCCTAGGCTTAGGATAGGGCACCCCTAGGTTTAGGCTAAGGCAAGGGCTTCCCTAGCCTAAGGCTAGGGCACCTTAGGGTTAGGTTAGGGCACTCCTAGACTTAGGCTTGGGCACCCCTAGGCTTTGGCTAAGGCTAGGGCTCCCCTAGCCTAAGGCTAGGGCACCCCTAGGCTTAGGCTAGGGCACCCTAGGCTTAGGCTAGGGCAACACTAGTCTTAGGCTTAGGGTAGGGCTCCCCTAGCCTAATGCTAGGACACCCTTAGGCTTAGGCTTGGGCACCCCTAGGCTTAAGCTAGGGCACCCCTAGGCTTAGGCTAGGGCACCCCTAGGCTTAAGCTAAGGCTAGGGCTCCCCTAGCCTAAGGCTAGGGCACCCCTAGTCTTAGGCTAGGGCACCCCTAGGCTTAAGCTAATGCTAGGGCTCCCCTAGCCTAAGGCTAGGGCACCCCTAGTCTTAGGCTAAGGCTAGGGTTTCCCTAGCCTAAGGCTTGGGCACCCCTAGGCTTAGGCTAGGGCACCCCTATGCTTAGGCTAGGGCACCCCTAGCCTTAGGCTAGGATACACCTAGGCTTAGGCTAGGGCACCCCTAGGATTACGGTAGGGCACCCATAGAATTTGTCTAAGGCTAGGGATCCCCTAGCCTAAGTCTAGGGCACCCCTAGGCTTAAGCTATGGCACCCCTAAGCTTAGGCTAGGGCACCCCTAGGCTTAAGCTAAAGCTAGGGCTCGCCTAGACTAAGGCTAGGGCACCCCTAGGCTTAGGCTAGGGTACACCTAGGCTTAGGCTAGGGCACCACAAGTATTAGGCTAGGGCACCCCTAGGCTTAGGTTAAGTCTAGGGCTCCCCTAGGTTTAGGCTATGGCACCCCTAGGCTTAGGCTATGGCACCCCTAGGCTTAAGCTAGGGCACCCCTACGCTTAGGCTAGGGCACCCCTAGACTTAGGCTAGGGCACCCTTAGGCTTAGGATAGTGCACCCCTAGGTTTAGGATAGGGCACCCCTAGGCTTAGGGTAGGGCACCCGTCGGCTTAGGCTAAGGCTAGGACTCCCCTCGCCTAAGTCTAAGGCAACACTAGGCTTAGGCTAGGGCACCCCTAGGCTTTGGCTAAGGCTAGGGCACCCCTAGGGTTAGGCAAGGGCACTCTTAGGCTTAGGCTTGGGCACCCCTAGGCTTAGGCTAAGGCTAGGGCTCCCCTAGCCTAAGGCTAGGACACCCTTAGGCTTAGGCTTGGGCACCCCTAGGCTTAGGCTAGGGCACCCCTAGGCTTAGGCTATGGCACCCCTAGGCTTAGGCTAGGGCACCCCTAGGCTTAAGCTAAGGCTAGGGCTCCCATAGCCTAAGGCTAGGGCACCCCTAGGCTTAGGCTAGGGCACCCCTAGGCTTAGGCTAGGGCACCCCTAGGCTTAAGCTAAGGCTAGGGCTCCCCTAGCCTAAGGCTACGGCACCCCTAGGCTTAGGCTATGGCACCCCTAAGCTTAGGCTAGGGCACCCCTAGGCTTAAGGTAAGGCTAGGACTCGCCTAGACTAAGGCTAGGGCACCCCTAGGCTTAGGTTAAGTTTAGGGCTCCCCTAGGCTTAGGCTATGGCACCGCTAGGCTTAGGCTAGGGCACCCCTAGGCTTAGGCTAGGGTACACCTACGCTTAGGCTAGGGCACCCCTAGACTTAGTCTAGGGCACCCCTAGGCTTAGGCTATGGCACCCCTAAGCTTCGGCTAGGGCACCAGTCGGCTTAGGCTAAGGCTAGGACTCCCCTAGCCTAAGGCTAGGGCATCCCTAGGCATAGGCTAGGGCACCCCTAGGCTTTGGCTAAGGCTAGGGCACCCCTAGGGTTAGGCTAGGGCACCCCTAGGCTTACAATACGGCACCCCTAGGCTTAGGTTAAGGCTTGGGCTCCCCTAGCCTAAGACTTGGGCACCCCTATGCTTAGGCTAGGGCACCCTTAGGCTTAGGCTTGGCACCCCTAGGGTTATGCTATGGCACCCCAAGGGTTAGGCTAGGGCACCCGTCGGCTTAGACTAAAGCTAGGACTCCCCTAGCCTAAGGCTAGGGCATCCCTAGGCTTAGGCTAGGGCACCCCTAGGCTTTGACTAAGGCAAGGGCACCCCTAGGGTTAGGCAAGGGCACACTTAGGATTAGGCTTGGGCACCCCAAGGCTTAGGCTAAGGCTAGGGCTCCCCTAGCCTAAGGTGAGGGCTCCCCGAGGCTTAGGCTAGGGCACCCCTAGGCTTACACTAGGGCACCCCTAGGCTTAGGTTAAGGCTAGGGCTCCCCTAGCCTAAGTCTTGGGCTCCCCTAGTCTTAGGCTAGGGCACCCTAGGCTTAGGCTAGGGAAACACTAGCCTTAGGCTTAGGCTAGGGCTTCCCTAACCTAAGGCTAGGGCACCCTTAGGCTTAGGCTTGGCACCCCTAGGGTTATCCTGTGGCACCCCAAGACATAGGCTAGGGTACCCCTAGGCTTAGGCTAGGGCACCCCTTGGCTTAGGCTAGGGCACCCCCTGGTTATGGCTAAGGCTAGGACTCCCCTAGCCTAAGTCTTGGCCACCCCGAGGCTTAGGCTAGGGCACCCCAAGGCTTAGGCTAGGGTACACCTAGGCTTAGGCTATGGCACCCCAAGGCTTAGGCTAGGGCACCCCTAGGCTTAGGGTAGGGCATCCGTAGGCTTAGGTTAAGGCTAGGGCTCCCCTAGCCTAAGGTTTGGGAACCCCTAGGCTTAGGCTACGGCACCCCTAGGCTTAGGCTAGGGCACCCCTAGGCTTAGGCTAAGGCACCCCTAGGCTTAGGCTAGGGCACCCCTAGGCTTAAGCTAAGACTAGGGCTCCCCTAGGCTAAGGCTAGGGCACCCCTAGGCTTAGGATAGGGCACCCCTAGGCTTAGGCTAGGGCATCCCTAGGCTTCGGATAGGGCACCCCTAGGCTTAGGGTAGGGCATCCCTAGGCTTAGGTTAAGGCTAGGGCTCCCCTAGCCTAAGGCTTGGGAACCCCTAGGCTTAGGCTACGGCACCCCTAGGCTTAGGCTAGGGCACCCCTAGGCTTAGCCTAAGGCACCCCTAGGCTTAGGCTAGGGCACCCCTAGGCTTAAGCTAAGACTAGGGCTCCCCTAGGCTAAGGCTAGGGCACCCCTAGGCTTAGGCTAGGGCACCCCTAGGCTTAGGCTAGGGCATCCCTAGGCTTCGGAGAGGGCACCCCTAGGCTTAGGCTAGGGCACCCCTAGGCTTAGGCTAAGGCTAGGGTTTCCCTAGCCCAAGGCTAGGGCACCCCTAGGCTTAGGCTAGGGGACCCCTAGGCTTAGGCTAGGGCATGCCTAGGCTTAGGCTAGGGCACCTCTAGATAAGGCTAGGGAACCCCTAGAATTAGTCTAAGGCGAGGGATCCCCTAGCCTAAGGTTAGGGCACCCCTAGGCTTAGGCTAAGCCTAGGGCTCCCCTAGCCTAAGTCTAGGGCACCCCAAGGCTTAGGCTATGGCACCACTAGGCCTAGGCTATGGCACCCCTAGGCTTAGGCTAGGTCACCCCTAGGCTTAGCCTCGGGCACCCCTAGGCTTACGCTAGCGCATCCCCAGGCTTAGGCTAAGGCTATGGTTCCCATAGCCTAAAGCTAGGGCACACCTAGACTTAGGCTAGGGCACCCCTAGCCTTAGGCTAGGGCACCCCTAAGCTTAGGCTAAGGCTAGGGCTTCCCTAGCCTAAGGTTAGGGCACCAGTAGGCTTACGCTAGGGCACCCCTAGGCTTAGGCTAGCCCACACCTAGGCTTAGGATAGGGCACCCCTAGGCTTAGGCTAAGGCTAGGGCTTCCCTAGCCTAAGGCTAGGGCACCCCTAGGCTTAGGTTAGGGCACCCCTAGGCTTAGGCTATGGCACCCCTAGGCTTAGGCTAGGACACACCTAGGCTTAGGCTAGGGCATCCCTAGTCTTAGGCGAGAGCACCCCTCGTCTTAGTCTAAGGCTAGGACTCCCAAAGCCCAAGGCTAGGGCACCCCTATGCTTAGGCTAGGGCACCTCTAGGCTTAGGCTAAGGCACCCCTAGCCTTAGGCTAAGGATAGGGCTCCCCTAGCCTTGGCTAGGGCACGCCTAGGCTTAGGCTAGGTAAGCCTAGGCTTAGGATAGGGCACCCCTAGGCTTAGGCTAGGGCACCCCCAGGCTTAGGCTAAGGCTAGGGTTCCCATAGCCTAAGGCTAGGGCACCCCTAGGCTTAGGCTAGGGCACCCCTAGGCTTAGGCTACGGAACCCCTAGGCTTAGGATAGGGCAACCCTAGGCTTAGGCCAAGGCTAGGGCTCCCATGGCCTAAGGCAAGGGTACCCCTAGCCTTAGGCTAGGGCACCACTAGGCTTAGGCTAGGACACCCCTAGGCTTAGGGTAGGGCACCCCCAAGTTTAGGCTAAGGCAAGGGTTCCTATAGCCTAAGGCTAGGGCACCCCTAGGCTTAGGCTAGTGCAACCCTAGGCTTAGGCTAGGACACACCTAAGCTTAGGCTAGGGCATCCCTCGTGTTAGGCTAAGGATAGGACTCCCAAAGCCCAAGGCTAGGGCACCCCTATGCTTAGGCTAGGGCACATCTAGGCTTAGGCTAAGGCACCTCTAGCCTTAGGCTAAGGCTAGGGCTCCCCTAGCCTATGACTAGGGCACGCCTAGGCTTAGGCTAGGTAAGCCAAGTCTTAGACTACGGCACCCCTAGACTTAGGCTAGGGCACCCCCAGGCTTAGGCTATGGCTAGGGTACCCATAGCCTAAGGCTAGGGCACCCCTAGGCTTAGTCTAGGGCACCCCTAGGCTTAGGCTAGGGCACCCCTAGGCTTAGGATAGGGCAACCCTAGGCATAGGCTAGGGTACCCCTAGGCATAGGCTAGGGCATCCCTAGGCTTAGGCTTAGGGTAGGGCTCCCTTAGACTAAGGCTAGGGCACCCTTAAGCTTAGGCTTGGGCACCCCTAGGCTTAGGCTATGGCACCCCTAGGCTTAGGCTAAGGCTAGGGCTCCCCTAGGCCTAGGCTAGGGCAACACTAGGCTTAAGCTAAGGCTAGGGCTCCCCTAGCCTAAGACTAGGGCACCCCTAGGCTTAGGCTAGGGCACCCCTAGTCTTACGCTAGGGCACCCCTAGGCTTAGGCTAGGGCACCCCTAGTTTTAGGCTAGGGCACCCAGAGGCTTAAGCTAGGGGACCCCTAGGCTTAGGCTAATGCTAGGGTTTCCCTAGCCTAAGGCTAGGGAACCCCTAGGCTTAGGCTAGGGCACCCCCAGGCTTAGGCTAGGGCACCCCTAAGCTTAGGCTAGGGCACCGCTACGCTTAGGCTAGGGCACCCCTAGGCTTAGGCTAAGACTAGGGCTCCCCTAGCCTAAGGCTAGGGCACCCCTAGGCTTAGGGTAGGGCACCCCTAGGCTTAGGCTAAGGCACCCATAGGCTATGGCTAGGGCACCCCTAGCTTAGGCTAAGGTTAGGGCTCCCCTATCCTAAGGCAAGGGCACCCCTTGGCTTAGGCTAGGGCACCCCTAGGCTTAGGCTAGGGCACCCATAGGCTTAGGCTAGGGCAACCCTAGGCTTAGGCTAGGGCACCCCTAGGTTCAGACTAGGGCACCCCCAGAATTAGCCTAACGCTAGGGTTCCCCTAGCGTAAGGCTAGGGCACACCTAGGCTTAGGCTAGGGCACCCGTAGCCTTAGGCTAGGGCACCCCTAGGCTTAGGTTAAGGCTAGGGCTCCCCTAGCCCAAGGCTAGGGCACTCCTAGGCTTAGGCTAGGGCACCCATAGGCCTAGGCTAGGGCACCCTTAGGCTTAGGCTAGGGCACCCCAAGGCTTAGGCTAAGGCTAGGGCTTCCATAGCCTAAGTCTAGGGCACCCTTAGGCTTAGGCTAGGACACCCCACGGTTTAGGCTAGGGCACCCCTAGGCTTAGGATAGGGCACCCCTAGGCTTAGGCTATGGCACCCCTAGGCTTAGGCTAGGGCACACCTAAGCTTAGGCTAGGGCACCCCTAGGCTTAGGACCGGGCACCCCTAGGATTAGGATAGGGCACCCCTAGGCTTAGGCTAGGGCACCCCTTAACTTAGGCTAGGGCACCCCTAGACCTGGGCTAGGGCACCCCTAGGCATAGGCTAGGGCACACCTAGGCTTAGGCTAGGGCACCCCAAGGCTTAGGCTAGGGCACCACCCGACTATGGCTAAGGCTAGGACTCCCCTAGCCTAAGGCTAAGGCACCCCTAGGCTTATGCTTGGGTACCCCTAGGCTTAGGCTAGGGCACCCCTAGGCTAGGGCTAGGGCACCCCTAGGCTTAGGCTAGGACACACCTAGGCTTAGGCTAGGGCATCCCTAGTCTTAGGCTAGGGCACCCCTCGTCTTAGTCTAAGGCTAGGACTCCCAAACCCCAAGGCTAGGGCACCTCTAGGCTTAGGCTAAGGCACCCCTAGCCTTAGGCTAGGGCACCCCCAGGCTTAGGTTAAGGCTAGGGTTCCCATAGCCTAAGGCTAGGGCACCCCTAGGCTTAGGCTAGGGCACCCCTAGGCTTAGGCTAGGGCACCCCTAGGCTTAGGCTAGGGCACCCCTAGGCTTAGGCTAGGACACCCCAAGGCTTAGGGTAGGGCACCCCCAGGCTTAAGCTAAGGCAAGGGTTCCCATAGCCTAAGGCTAGGGCACCCCTAGGCTTAGGCTAGGGCACCCCTAGGCTTAGGCTAGGACACACCTAGGCTTAGGCTAGGGCATCCCTAGTCTTAGGCTAGGGCACCCCTCGTCTTAGGCTAAGGCTAGGACTCCCAAAACCCAAGGCTAGGGCACCCCTATGCTTAGGCTAGGGCACCTCTAGGCTTAGGCTAAGGCACCCCTAGCATAAGGCTAAGGCTAGCGCTCCCCTAGCCTATGGCTAGGGCACGCCTAGGCTTAGCCTAGGTAAGCCTAGTCTTAGGCTAGGGCATCCCTAGGCTTAGGCTAGGGCACACCTAGGCTTAGGCTAAGGCTAGGGCACCCCGAGGCTTAGTCTAGGGCACCCCTAGGCTTAGGCTAGGGCACCCCTAGGCTTAGGATAGGGCAACCCTAGGCTTAGGCTAGGGCACCCCTAGGCATAGGCTAGGCCACCCCTAGGCTTAGGCTTAGTCTAGGGCTCCCCTAGACAAAGGCTAGGGCACCCTTAGGCTTAGGCTTGGGCACCCCTAGGCTTAGGCTATGGCACCCCTAGGCTTAGGCTAAGGCTAGGGCTCCACTAGCCTAAGGCGAGGGCACCGCTAGGCTTAGGCTAGGGCACCCCTAGGCCTAGGCTAAGGCAACACTAGGCTTAAGCTAAGGCTAGGGCTCCCCTAGCCTAAAGCTAGGGCACCCTTGGCTTAGGCTAGGGCACCCCTAGGCTTAGGCTAGGGCACCACTAGGCTTAGGCTAGGGCTCCCCTAACCTTAGGCTGGGCACCCCTACGCTTAGGCTAGGGCACCCCTAGGCTTAGGCTAAGGCTAGGGCTCCCCTTGCCTAAGGCTAGGGCACCCCTAGGCTTAGGCTAGGGCACACCTAGGCTTAGGCTAGGGCACCCGTAGCCTTAGGCTAGGGCACCCCTAGGCTTAGGCTAAGGCTAGGGCTCCCCTAGCCCAAGGCTAGGGCACTCCTTGGCTTAGGCTAGGGCACCCATAGGCCTAGGATAGGGCACCCTTAGGCTTAGGCTAGGGCACCCCAAGGCTTAGGCTAAGGCTAGGGCTTCCATAGCCTAAGGCTAGTGCACCCCTAGGCTTAGGCTAGGACACCCCAAGGTTTAGGCTAGGGCACCCCTAGGCTTAGGATATGGCACCCCTTGGCTTAGGCTATGGCACCCCTAGGCTTAGGCTAGGGCACCCCTAGGCTTAAGCTAGGGGACCCCTAGGTTTCGGCTAATGCTAGGGTTTCCCTAGCCTAAGGCTAGGGAACCCCTAGGCTTAGGCTAGGGCACCACTAGGCTTAGGCTAGGGCACCCCTACGCTTACGCTAGGGCACCCCCAGAATTAGCCTAAGGCTAGGGCTCCCCTAGCGTAAGGCTAGGACACCCCTAGGCTTAGGCTAGGGCACCCATAGGCTTAGGCTAGGGCACCCCTAGGCTTAGACTAAGGCTACGGCTCGACTAGCCTAAGGCTAGGTGACCCCTAGGCTTAGGCTAGGGCACCCCTAGGCTTAGGCTAGGGCACCCCTAGGCTTAGGCTAAGGCTAGGGCTCCCCTAACCTAAGGCTAGGGCACCCCTTGGCTTAGGCTAGGGCACCCCTAGGCTTAGGCTGGGGCACCCGTAGGCTTAGGCTAGGGCACCCCTAGGCTTAGGCTAAGGCTAAGGCTCCCCTAGCCCAAGGCTAGGGCACCGCTAGGTTTAGGGTAGGGCACCCCTAGGCCTAGGCTAGGGCACCCCTAGGCTTAGGCTAGGGCACCCCAAGGCTTAGGCTAAGGCTAGTGCTTCCATAGCCTAAGGCTAGGGCACCCCTAGGCTTAGGCAGGGCACCCCTAGGCTTAGGCTTGGACACCCCTAGGCGTAGGCGAGGCCACCCCTAGCTTAGGCTCAGGCTAGGGCTCCCCTAGCCTAAGGCTAGGGCACCCATAGTTTTAGGCTAGGGCACCCCTAGTCTTAGGCTAGGGCACACCTAAGCTTAGGCTAGGGCACCCCTAGGATTAGGCTAGGGTACCCCTAGAATTAGCCTAAGGCTAGGTCTCCCCTAGCCTAAGGCTAGGGCACACCTAGGCTTAGGCTATGGCACCCCTAGGCTTAAGCTAGGGCACCCCTAGGCTTAGGATAGGGCACCCCGAGGCTTAGGCTAGGGCACCCCTAGGCTTAGGCTAAGGCTAGGGCTTCCATAGCCTAAGGCAAGGGCACCCCTAGGCTTAGGCTAGGGCAACCCTAGGCTTAGGCTAGGGCACCCCTAGGCTTAGGCTAGGATACACCTAGGCTTATGCTAGGGCACCCCTAGGATTAGGCTAGGGCACCCATATAATTAGCCTAAGGCTAGGGATCCCCTAGCCTAAATCTAGGGAACCCCTGGCCTTAGGATATGGCACCCCTAAGCTTAGGCTAGGGCACCCTTACGCTTAGGCTAGGGCACCCCTAGGCTTTGGCTAGGGTACACCTAGGCTTAGGCTAGGGCACCACTAGTCTTAGGCAACGGCACCACTAGGCTTTGGCTAGGGCACCCCTAGGCTTAGGCTAGGGCACCCCTAGGCCTAGGCTAAGGCAACACTAGGCTTAAGCTAAGGCTAGGGCTCCCCTAGCCTAAAGCTAGGGCACCCTTCGTTTAGGCTAGGGCACCCCTAGGCTTAGGCTAGGGCACCACTAGGCTTAGGCTAGGGCACCCCTAAGCTTAGGCTGGGCACCCCTACGCTTAGGCTAGGGCACCCCTAGGCTTAGGCTAAGGCTGGGGCTCCCCTTGCCTAAGGCTAGGGCACCCCTAGGCTTAGGCTAGGGCACACCTAGGCTTAGGCTAGGGCACCCGTAGCCTTAGGCTAGGGCACCCCTAGGCTTTGGCTAAGGCTAGGGCTCCCCTAGCCCAAGGCTAGGGCACTCCTTGGCTTAGGCTAGGGCACCCATAGGCCTAGGATAGGGCATCCTTAGGCTTAGGCTAGGGCACCCCAAGGCTTAGGCTAAGGCTAGGGCTTCCATAGCCTAAGGCTAGTGCACCCCTAGGCTTAGGCTAGGACAGCCCAAGGTTTAGGCTAGGGCACCCCTAGGCTTAGGATATGGCACCCCTAGGCTTAGGCTATGGCACCCCTAGGTTTAGGCTAGGGCACCCCTAGGCTTAAGCTAGGGGACCCCTAGGCTTAGGCTAATGCTAGGGTTTCCCTAGCCTAAGGCTAGGGAACCCCTAGGCTTAGGCTAGGGCACCACTAGGCTTAGGCTAGGGCACCCCTAAGCTTAGGCTAGGGAACCCCTACGCTTAGGCTAGGGCACCCCCAGAATTAGCCTAAGGCTAGGGCTCCCCTAGCGTAAGGCTAGGACACCCCTAGGCATAGGCTCGGGCACCCATAGGCTTAGGCTAGGGCACCCCTAGGGTTAGACTAAGGATACGGCTCGACTAGCCTAAGGCTAGGTGACCCCTAGGCTTAGGCTAGGGCAACCCTAGGCTTAGGCTAGGGCAACCCTAGGCTTAGGCTAAGGCTAGGGCTCCCCTAACCTAAGGCTAGGGCACCCCTTGGCTTAGGCTAGGGCACCCCTAGGCTTAGGCTGGGGCACCCGTAGGCTTAGGCTAGGGCACCCCTAGGCTTAGGCTAAGGCTAAGGCTCCCCTAGCCCAAGGCTAGGGCACCCCTAGGTTTAGGGTAGGGCACCCCTAGGCCTAGGCTAGGGCACCCCTAGGCTTAGGCTAGGGCACCCCAAGGCTTAGGCTAAGGCTAGTGCTTCCATAGCCTAAGGCTAGGGCACCCCTAGGCTTAGGCAGGGCACCCCTAGGCTTAGGCTTGGACACCCCTAGGCGTAGGCGAGGGCACCCCTAGCTTAGGCTCAGGCTAGGGCTCCCCTAGCCTAAGGCTAGGGCACCCATAGTTTTAGGCTAGGGCACCCCTAGTCTTAGGCTAGGGCACACCTAAGCTTAGGCTAGGGCACCCCTAGGATTAGGCTAGGGCACCCCTAGAATTAGCCTAAGGCTAGGTCTCCCCTAGTCTAAGGCTAGGGCACACCTAGGCTTAGGCTATGGCACCCCTAGTCTTAAGCTAGGGCACCCCTAGGCTTAGGATAGGGCACCCCGAGGCTTAGGCTAGGGCACCCCTAGGCTTAGGCTAAGGCTAGGGCTTCCCTAGCCTGAGGCAAGGGCACCCCTAGGCTTAGGCTAGGGCACCCCTAGGCTTAGGCTAGGGCACCCCTAGGCTTAGGCTAGGATACACCTAGGCTTATGCTAGGGCACCCCTAGGATTAGGCTAGGGCACCCGTATAATTAGCCTAAGGCTAGGGATCCCCTAGCCTAAATCTAGGGAACCCCTGGCCTTAGGCTATGGCACCGCTAAGCTTAGGCTAGGGCACCCTTACGCTTAGGCTAGGGCACCCCTAGGCTTAGGCTAGGGTACACCAAGGCTTAGGCTAGGGCACCACTAGTCTTAGGCAACGGCACCACTAGGCTTTGGCTACGGCACCCGTCGGCTTAGGCTAAGGCTAGGACTCCCCTATCCTAAGGCTAGGGCACCCTAGGCATAGGCTAGGGCACCCCTAAGCTTTGGCTAAGGCTAGGGCACCCCTAGGCTTAGACTAAGGCTACGGCTCGACTAGCCTAAGGCTAGGGAACCCCTAGGCTTAGGCTAGGGCACCCCTAGGCTTAGGGTAGGGCACCCCTAGGCCTAGGCTAGGGCACCCCTAGACTTATGCTAGGGCACCCCAAGGCTTAGGCTAAGGCTCGGGCTCCCCTTGCCTAAGGCTAGGGCACCCCTAGGCTTAGACTAAGGCTACGGCTCGACTAGCCTAAGGCTAGAGAACCCCTAGGCTTAGGCTAGGGCACCCCTAGGCTTAGGCTAAGGCTAATGCTCCCCTAGCCTAAGGCTAGGGCACCTCTTGGCTTAGGCTAGGGCACCCCTAGGCTTAGGCTGGGGCACCCGTAGGCTTAGGATAGGGCACCCCTAGGCTTAGGCTAAGGCTAGGGCTCCCCTAACCTAAGGCTAGGGCACAACTTGGCTTAGGCTAGGGCACCCCTAGGCTTAGGCTGGGGCACCCGTAGGCTTAGGGCAGGGCACCCCTAGGCTTAGGCTAAGGCTAAGGCTCCCCTAGCCCAAGGCTAGGGCACCCCTAGGCTTAGGGTAGGGCACCCCTAGGCCTAGGCTAGGGCACCCCTAGACTTATGCTAGGGCACCCCAAGGCTTAGGCTAAGGCTCGGGCTCCCCTTGCCTAAGGCTAGGGCACCCCTAGGCTTAGGCTAGGGCACACCTAGGCTTAGGCTAGGGCACCCGTAGCCTTAGGCTAGGGCACCCCTAGGCTTAGGCTAAGGCTAGGGCTCCCCTTGCCTAAGGCTAGGGCACCCCTAGG
Organism: Tenrec ecaudatus; assembly: GCF_050624435.1. NCBI lineage: Eukaryota > Metazoa > Chordata > Mammalia > Afrosoricida > Tenrecidae > Tenrec > Tenrec ecaudatus. Next base: position 221,270 of record NW_027458100.1, read on the forward strand.
CTTAGGCTAGGGCACACGTAGGCTTAGGCTAGGGCACCCGTAGCCTTAGGCTAGGGCACCCCTAGGCTTAGGCTAAGGCTAGGGCTCCCCTAGCCCAAGGCTAGGGCACTCCTTGGCTTAGGCTAGGGCACCCATAGGCCTAGGATAGGGCACCCTTAGGCTTAGGCTAGGGCACCCCAAGGCTTAGGCTAAGGCTAGGGCTTCCATAGCCTAAGGCTAGTGCACCCCTAGGCTTAGGCTAGGACACCCCAAGGTTTAGGCTAGGGCACCCCTAGGCTTAGGATATGGCACCCCTTGGCTTAGGCTATGGCACCCCTAGGCTTAGGCTAGGGCACCCCTAGGCTTAAGCTAGGGGACCCCTAGGTTTCGGCTAATGCTAGGGTTTCCCTAGCCTAAGGCTAGGGAACCCCTAGGCTTAGGCTAGGGCACCACTAGGCTTAGGCTAGGGCACCCCTAAGCTTAGGCTAGGGAACCACTACGCTTACGCTAGGGCACCCCCAGAATTAGCCTAAGTCTAGGGCTCCCCTAGCGTAAGGCTAGGACACCCCTAGGCTTAGGCTAGGGCACCCATAGGCTTAGGCTAGGGCACCCCTAGGCTTAGACTAAGGCTACGGCTCGACTAGCCTAAGGCTAGGTGACCCCTAGGCTTAGGCTAGGGCACCCCTAGGCTTAGGCTAGGGCACCCCTAGGCTTAGGCTAAGGCTAGGGCTCCCCTAACCTAAGGCTAGGGCACCACTTGGCTTAGGCTAGGGCACCCCTAGGCTTAGGCTGGGGCACCCGTAGGCTTAGGCTAGGGCACCCCTAGGCTTAGGCTAAGGCTAAGGCCCCCTAGCCCAAGGCTAGGGCACCCCTAGGTTTAGGGTAGGGCACCCCTAGGCCTAGGCTAGGGCACCCCTAGGCTTAGGCTAGGGCACCCCAAGGCTTAGGCTAAGGCTAGTGCTTCCATAGCCTAAGGCTAGGGCACCCCTAGGCTTAGGCAGGGCACCCCTAGGCTTAGGCTTGGACACCCCTAGGCGTAGGCGAGGCCACCCCTAGCTTAGGCTCAGGCTAGGGCTCCCCTAGCCTAAGGCTAGGGCACCCATAGTTTTAGGCTAGGGCACCCCTAGTCTTAGGCTAGGGCACACCTAAGCTTAGGCTAGGGCACCCCTAGGATTAGGCTAGGGTACCCCTAGAATTAGCCTAAGGCTAGGTCTCCCCTAGCCTAAGGCTAGGGCACACCTAGGCTTAGGCTATGGCACCCCTAGGCTTAAGCTAGGGCACCCCTAGGCTTAGGATAGGGCACCCTGAGGCTTAGGCTAGGGCACCCCTAGGCTTAGGCTAAGGCTAGGGCTTCCCTAGCCTAAGGCAAGGGCACCCCTAGGCTTAGGCTAGGGCAACCCTAGGCTTAGGCTAGGGCACCCCTAGGCTTAGGCTAGGATACACCTAGGCTTATGCTAGGGCACCCCTAGGATTAGGCTAGGGCACCCATATAATTAGCCTAAGGCTAGGGATCCCCTAGCCTAAATCTAGGGAACCCCTGGCCTTAGGATATGGCACCCCTAAGCTTAGGCTAGGGCACCCTTACGCTTAGGCTAGGGCACCCCTAGGCTTTGGCTAGGGTACACCTAGGCTTAGGCTAGGGCACCACTAGTCTTAGGCAACGGCACCACTAGGCTTTGGCTAGGGCACCCCTAGGCTTAGGCTAGGGCACCCCTAGGCCTAGGCTAAGGCAACACTAGGCTTAAGCTAAGGCTAGGGCTCCCCTAGCCTAAAGCTAGGGCACCCTTCGTTTAGGCTAGGGCACCCCTAGGCTTAGGCTAGGGCACCACTAGGCTTAGGCTAGGGCACCCCTAAGCTTAGGCTGGGCACCCCTACGCTTAGGCTAGGGCACCCCTAGGCTTAGGCTAAGGCTAGGGCTCCCCTTGCCTAAGGCTAGGGCACCCCTAGGCTTAGGCTAGGGCACACCTAGGCTTAGGCTAGGGCACCCGTAGCCTTAGGCTAGGGCACCCCTAGGCTTTGGCTAAGGCTAGGGCTCCCCTAGCCCAAGGCTAGGGCACTCCTTGGCTTAGGCTAGGGCACCCATAGGCCTAGGATAGGGCACCCTTAGGCTTAGGCTAGGGCACCCCAAGGCTTAGGCTAAGGCTAGGGCTTCCATAGGCTAAGGCTAGTGCACCCCTAGGCTTAGGCTAGGACAGCCCAAGGTTTAGGCTAGGGCACCCCTAGGCTTAGGATATGGCACCCCTAGGCTTAGGCTATGGCACCCCTAGGTTTAGGCTAGGGCACCCCTAGGCTTAAGCTAGGGGACCCCTAGGCTTAGGCTAATGCTAGGGTTTCCCTAGCCTAAGGCTAGGGAACCCCTAGGCTTAGGCTAGGGCACCACTAGGCTTAGGCTAGGGCACCCCTAAGCTTAGGCTAGGGAACCCCTACGCTTAGGCTAGGGCACCCCCAGAATTAGCCTAAGGCTAGGGCTCCCCTAGCGTAAGGCTAGGACACCCCTAGGCTTAGGCTCGGGCACCCATAGGCTTAGGCTAGGGCACCCCTAGGGTTAGACTAAGGATACGGCTCGACTAGCCTAAGGCTAGGTGACCCCTAGGCTTAGGCTAGGGCAACCCTAGGCTTAGGCTAGGGCAACCCTAGGCTTAGGCTAAGGCTAGGGCTCCCCTAACCTAAGGCTAGGGCACCCCTTGGCTTAGGCTAGGGCACCCCTAGGCTTAGGCTGGGGCACCCGTAGGCTTAGGCTAGGGCACCCCTAGGCTTAGGCTAAGGCTAAGGCTCCCCTAGCCCAAGGCTAGGGCACCCCTAGGTTTAGGGTAGGGCACCCCTAGGCCTAGGCTAGGGCACCCCTAGGCTTAGGCTAGGGCACCCCAAGGCTTAGGCTAAGGCTAGTGCTTCCATAGCCTAAGGCTAGGGCACCCCTAGGCTTAGGCAGGGCACCCCTAGGCTTAGGCTTGGACACCCCTAGGCGTAGGCGAGGGCACCCCTAGCTTAGGCTCAGGCTAGGGCTCCCCTAGCCTAAGGCTAGGGCACCCATAGTTTTAGGCTAGGGCACCCCTAGTCTTAGGCTCTGGCACACCTAAGCTTAGGCTAGGGCACCCCTAGGATTAGGCTAGGGCACCCCTAGAATTAGCCTAAGGCTAGGTCTCCCCTAGTCTAAGGCTAGGGCACACCTAGGCTTAGGCTATGGCACCCCTAGGCTTAAGCTAGGGCACCCCTAGGCTTAGGATAGGGCACCCCGAGGCTTAGGCTAGGGCACCCCTAGGCTTAGGCTAAGGCTAGGGCTTCCCTAGCCTGAGGCAAGGGCACCCCTAGGCTTAGGCTAGGGCACCCCTAGGCTTAGGCTAGGGCACCCCTAGGCTTAGGCTAGGATACACCTAGGCTTATGCTAGGGCACCCCTAGGATTAGGCTAGGGCACCCGTATAATTAGCCTAAGGCTAGGGATCCCCTAGCCTAAATCTAGGGAACCCCTGGCCTTAGGCTATGGCACCGCTAAGCTTAGGCTAGGGCACCCTTACGCTTAGGCTAGGGCACCCCTAGGCTTAGGCTAGGGTACACCAAGGCTTAGGCTAGGGCACCACTAGTCTTAGGCAACGGCACCACTAGGCTTTGGCTACGGCACCCGTCGGCTTAGGCTAAGGCTAGGACTCCCCTATCCTAAGGCTAGGGCACCCTAGGCATAGGCTAGGGCACCCCTAAGCTTTGGCTAAGGCTAGGGCACCCCTAGGCTTAGACTAAGGCTACGGCTCGACTAGCCTAAGGCTAGGGAACCCCTAGGCTTAGGCTAGGGCACCCCTAGGCTTAGGGTAGGGCACCCCTAGGCCTAGGCTAGGGCACCCCTAGACTTATGCTAGGGCACCCCAAGGCTTAGGCTAAGGCTCGGGCTCCCCTTGCCTAAGGCTAGGGCACCCCTAGGCTTAGACTAAGGCTACGGCTCGACTAGCCTAAGGCTAGGGAACCCCTAGGCTTAGGCTAGGGCACCCCTAGGCTTAGGCTAAGGCTAATGCTCCCCTAGCCTAAGGCTAGGGCACCTCTTGGCTTAGGCTAGGGCACCCCTAGGCTTAGGCTGGGGCACCCGTAGGCTTAGGATAGGGCACCCCTAGGCTTAGGCTAAGGCTAGGGCTCCCCTAACCTAAGGCTAGGGCACAACTTGGCTTAGGCTAGGGCACCCCTAGGCTTAGGCTGGGGCACCCGTAGGCTTAGGGCAGGGCACCCCTAGGCTTAGGCTAAGGCTAAGGCTCCCCTAGCCCAAGGCTAGGGCACCCCTAGGCTTAGGGTAGGGCACCCCTAGGCCTAGGCTAGGGCACCCCTAGACTTATGCTAGGGCACCCCAAGGCTTAGGCTAAGGCTCGGGCTCCCCTTGCCTAAGGCTAGGGCAACCCTAGGCTTAGGCTAGGGCACACCTAGGCTTAGGCTAGGGCACCCGTAGCCTTAGGCTAGGGCACCCCTAGGCTTAGGCTAAGGCTAGGGCTCCCCTAGTCTAAGGCTAGGGCACCCATAGTTTTAGGCTAGGGCACCCCTAGGCTTAGGCTAAGGCTAGGTCTCGCTAGCCTAAGGCTAGGGCACCCTTAATCTTAGGCTAGGGCACCCCTAGTCTTAGGCTAGGGCACACCTAAGCTTAGACTAGGGCAACCCTAGGATTAGGCTAGGGCACCCCTAGAATTAGTCTAAGGCTAGGCCTCCCCTAGCCTAAGGCTAGGGCACACCTAGGCTTAGGCTATGGCACCCCTAGGCTTAGGCTAGGGCACCCCTAGGCTTAGGATAGGGCACCTCGAGGCTTAGGCTAGGGCACCCCTAGGCTTAGGCGAAGGCTAGAGCTTCCCTAGCCTAAGGCAAGGGCACCCCTAGGCTTAGGCTAGGGCACCCCTAGGCTTAGGCTAGGGCACCCCTAGGCTTAGGCTAGGATACACCTAGGCTTAGGCTAGGGCACCCCTAGGATTAGGCTAGGGCACCCATATAATTAGCCTAAGGCTAGGGATCTCCTAGCCTAAATCTAGGGAACCCCTAGGCTTAGGCTATGGAACCCCTAAGATTATGCTAGGGCACCCGTATGCTTAGGCTAGGGCACCCCTAGGCTTAGGCTAGGGTACACCTAGGCTTAAGCTAGGGCACCACTAGTCTTAGGCAACGACACCACTAGGCTTAGGCTAGGGCACCCGTCGGCTTAGGCTAAGGCTAGGACTCCCCTAGCCTAAGGCTAGGGCACGCTAGGCATAGGCTAGGGCACCCCTAGGCTTAGGCTAGGGCACCCTTAGCCTTAGGCTAGGGCACCCCTAGGCTTAGGCTAAGGCTAGGGCTCCCCTAGCCCAAGTCTAGGGCACCCCTAGCCCAAGGCTAGGGCACCCCTAGGCTTAGGCTAGGGCACCCCAAGGCTTAGGCTAAGGCACCCCTAGGCTTAGGCTAGGGCACCCCAAGGCTTATGCTAGGGCACCCCTAGTCTTAGGATAGGGCACCCATCGGCTTAGGCTATGGCACCCCTAGGCTTTGGCTAGGGCACCCCTAAGCTTAGGCTAGGGCGCCCCTAGGCTTAGGATAGGGCACCCCTAGGATTAGGATAGGGCACCCCTAGGTTTAGGCTAGGACACCCCTAAACTTAGGCTAGGGCACCCCTAGGCTTAGGCTAGGGCAGCCATAGGCTTAGGCTAGGGCACCACTAGGCTTAGACTAAGGCTACGGCTCAACTAGCCTAAGGATAGGGAACCCCTAGGCTTAGGCTAAGGCTAAGGCTCCCCTAGCCCAAGGCTAGGGCACCCCTAGGCTTAGGGTAGGGCACCACAGGCCTAGGCTAGGGCACCCCTAGGCTTAGGCTAGGGCACCCCAAGGCTTAGGCTAAGGCTAGTGCTTCCATAGCCTAAGGCTAGGGCACCCCAAGGCTTAGGCTAGGGCACCCCTAGGCTTAGGCTTGGACACCCCTAGGCGTAAGCGAGGGCACCCCTAGCTTAGGCTAAGGCTACGGCTCCCCTAGTCTAAGGCTAGGGCACCCATAGTTTTAGGCTAGGGCACCCCTAGGCTTAGGCTAAGGCTAGGGCTCGCTAGCCTAAGGCTAGGGCACCCCTAATCTTAGGCTACGGCACCCCTAGTCTTAGGCTAGGGCACACCTAACTTAGTCTAGGGCACCCCTAGGATTAGGCTAGGGCACCACTAGAATTAGCCTAAGGCTAGGGCTCCCCTAGCCTAAGGCTAGGGCACACCTAGGCTTAGGCTATGGTACCCCTAGGCTTAAGTTGTGCACCCCTAGGCTTAGGCTAGAGCACACCTAAACTTCGGCTAGGGCAACCCTAGGATTAGGCTAGGGCACCCCGAGAATTAGTCTAAAGCTAGGCCTCCCCTAGCCTAAGGATAGGGCACACCTAGGCTTAGGCTATGGCACCCCTAGGCTTAAGTTGGGCACCCCTAGGCTTAGGATAGGGCACCCCGAGGCTTGGGCTAGGGCACCCCTAGGATTAGGCTAGGGCACCCATATAATTAGCCTAAGGCTAGGGATCCCCTAGCCTAAATCTAGGGAACCGCTATGCTTAGGCTATGGCACCCCTAAGCTTAGGCTAGGGCACCCGTACGCTTAGGCTAGGGCACCCCTAGGCTTAGGCTAGGGTACACCTAGGCTTAAGCTTGGGCACCACTAGTCTTAGGCAACGACACCACTAGGCTTAGGCTAGGGCACCCGTCGGCTTAGGCTAAGGCTAGGACTCCCCTAGCCTAAAGCTAGGGCACACTAGGCATAGGCTAGGGCACCCCTAGGCTTTGGCTAAGGCTAGGGCACCCCTAGGGTTATGCAAGGGCACTCTTAGGCTTAGGCTTGGGCACCCCTAGGCTTAGGCTAAGGCTAGGGCTCCCATAGCCTAAGGCGAGGGCACCCCGAGGCTAAATATAGGGCATCCCTAGGCTTAGGTTAAGGCTAGGACTCCCCTAGCCTAAAACTTGGGCACCCCTAGGCTTAGGCTAGGGCACCCTAGGCTTAGGCTAGGGCAACACTAGCCTTAGGCTTAGGCTAGGGCTCCCCTAGCCTAAGGCTAGGGCACCCTTAGGCTTAGGCTTGGCACCCCTAGGCTTATGCTATGGCACCCCTAGGCTTAGGCTAGGGCACCCCTATCCTTAGGCTAGGGCACCCCTAGGCTTAGGCTTTGGAACCCCTAGGCTTAAGCTAAGGCAAGGGCTCCCCTAGCCTAAAACTTGGGCACCCCTAGGCTTAGGCTAGGGCACCCTAGGCTTAGGCTAGGGAATCCCTAGGCTTAGGCTAGGGCATCCCTTGGCTTAGGCTAAGGCTAGGGTTTCCCTAGCCTAAAGTTAGGGAACCCCTAGGCGTAGGCTAGGGCACCCCTAGGCTTAGGCTAGGGCACCCCTAGGTTTAGGCTAGGGCACCCCTAGAATTTGCCTAAGGCTAGGGATACCCTAGCATAAGGTTAGGGCACCACTAGGCTTAGGCTGGGGCACCCCTAGGCTTAGGCTAAGTCTACGGCTCCCCTAGCCTAAGTCTAGGCCACCCCGAGGCTTAGGCTAGGGCACCCCTAGGCTTAGGCTAGGGTACACCTAGGCTTAGGCTAGGGCACCCCTAGGCTTAGGATAGGGCACCCCTAGGCTTAGGCTATGGCACCCCTTGGCTTAGGCTAGGGCACCCGTAGGCTTAGGGTAGGGCACCCCCAGGCTTAGGCTAAAGCTAGGGTTCCCATAGCTTAAGGCTAGGTCACCCCTAGGCTTAGGATAGGGCACCCCTAGGATTAGGCTAGGGCACCTCTAGGCTTAGGCTAGGGCACCCCCCAGTTATGGCTAAAGGTAGGACTCCCCTAGTCTAAGGCTAGTGCACCCCTAGGCTTAGGCTAGTGCACCGCTAGGCTTAGGCTAGGTAACCCTAGGCTTAGGCTAGGGCACCCCTAGGCTTAGGCTAGGGCACCCCTAGGCGTTGGCTAGGGCACCTCTAGCTTAAGCTAAGGCTAGGGCTCCCATAGCCTAAGGCTAGGGCAACCCTAGGCTTAGGCTAGGGCACCCCTAGGCTTAGGCTAAGGCTATGGATCCCCTAGCCTAAGGCTAGGGCACCCCTAATCTTAGGCTAGGGCACCCCTAGGCTTAGGCTAGGGCACACCTAAGCTTAGGCGAGGGCACCCCTAGGATTAGGCTAGGTAACCCTAGGCTTAGGCTAGGGCACCCCTAGGCTTAGGCTAAGGCTCGGGATTCCCTAGCCTAAGGTTAGGGCACCACTAAGTTTAGGCCAGGGCACCTCTAGCCTTAGGCTAAGTCTAGGGCTCCCCTAGACTAAGGCTAGGGCACCCCTAGGCTTGGGCTATGGCACCCCTAGGCTTAGGCTAGGGAACCCATAGGCTTAGGGTAGGTGACCCCTAAGCTTAGGATAGGGCACCCCTAGGCTTAGGGTAGGGCAACCCTAGGCTTAGGCTAAGGCTAGGGTTTCCCTAGCTGAAGGCTAGGGCACCCCTAGGATTAGGCTAGGACACTCCTAGGCTTAGGCTTGGGCAACCCTAAGATTAGGCTAAGGATAGGGCTCCCCTAGCCTAAGGATAAGGCACCCCTAGGCTTACGCTAGGGCACCCCTAGGCTTACGATAGGGCACCCCTAGGCTTAGGTTAAGGCTAGGGCTCCCCTAGCCTAAGACTTGCGCACCCCTAGGCTTTGGCTAGGGCACCCTAGGCTTAGGCTAGGGCACCACTAGGCTTAGGCTTAGGCTAGGGCTCCCCTAGCCTTACGCTAGGGCACCATTAGGCTTAGGCTTGGGCACCCCTAGGCTTAGGCTTAGGCTAGGGCTCCCCTAGCCTAAGGCTAGGGAACCATTAGGCTTAGGCTTGGGCCCCCCTAGGTTTAGGCTATGACACCCCTAGGCTTAGGCTAGGGCACCCCTAGGCTTAGGCTAAGGCTAGGGCGCCCCTAGCCTAAGGCTAGGGCACCCCTAGGCTTAGGCTAGGGCACCCCTAGGCTTAGGCTAGGGCACCCCTAGGCTTAAGCTAAGGCTAGGGCTCCCCTAGCCTAAGGCTAGGGCACCTCTAGGCTTTGGCTAGGGCACCCATAGGCTTAGGCTAGGGCACCCCTAGGCTTAAGCTAAGACTAGGGCTCCCCTAGGGTAGGCTAGGGCACCCCTAGGCTTAGGCTAGGGCACCCCTAGGCTTAGGCTAGGGCATCCCTAGGCTTAGGATAGGGCACCCCTAGGCTTAGGCTAGGGCACCCCTAGGCTTAGCCTAAGGCTAGGGATTCCCTAGCCAAAGGTTAGGGCACCACTAGGCTTAGGCTAGGGCACCCCTAGGCTTTGGATAGGGCACCCCTAGGCTAAGGCTAGGGCACCCCTAGGCTTAGGCTAAGGCTAGGGCTTCCCTAGCCTAAGGTTAGGGCACCCCTAGGCTTACGCTTAGGCACCCCTAGGCTTAGACTAGGGCACACCTAGGCTTAGGATAGGGCACCCCAAGCTTAGGCTAGCGCACCCCTAGGCTTAGGATAGGGAACCCCTAGGCTTAGGCTAAGGCTAGGGCTTCCCTAGCCTAAGGCTAGGGCACCCCTACGTTTAGGCTCAGGCCCCCCTAGGCTTAGGCTAGGACACCCCTAGGCTTAGGCTAGGGCACCCCCAGGCTTAGGCTAAGGCAAGGGTTCCCATAGCCTAAGGCTAGGGCAACCCTAGGCTTAGGCTAGGGCACCCCTAGGCTTAGGCTAAGGCACACCTAGGCTTAGGCTAGGGCATCCCTAAGCTTAGGCTAGGGCACCCCTCGTCTTAGGCTAAGGCTAGGACTCCCATAGCCCAAGGCTAGGGCACCCCTATGCTTAGGCTAGGGCACCACTAGGCTTGGGCTAAGGCACCCCTAGCCTTTGGCTAAGGCTAGGGCTCCCCTAGCCTATGGCTAGGGCATGCCTAGGCTTAGGCTAGGTAAGCCTAATCTTAGGCTAGGGCACCCCTAGGCTTAGGCTAGGGCACCCCCAGGCTTAGGCTAGGGCACGCCTAGGCTTAGGCTAGGTAACCCTAGGCTTAGGCTAGGGCACACCTAGGCTTACTAGGGCACCCCTAGGATTAGGCTAGGGCACCCCTAAGCTTAGGCTAAGGTTAGGCCTCCCCTAACGTAAGGTTAGGGCACCCCTAGGCTTAGGCTAGGGGACCCCTAGGCTTACGATAGGGGACCCCTAGGCTTACGATAGGGCACCCCAAGGCTTAGGCTAGGGCACCCCTACGCTTAGGTTAAGGCTAAGGCTCCCCTAGCCTAAGGCTTGGGCAACCCTAGGTTTAGGCTAGGGCACCCCTAGGCTTAGGTTAGGGCACCCCTAGGCTTAGGCTTAGGCTAGGTCTCCCCTAGACTAAGGCTAAGGTACCCATAGGCTTAGTCTTGGGCACCCCTAGGCTTGGGCTATGGCAACCCTAGGCTTAGGCTAAGGCTATGGCTCCCTAGCCTAAGGCTAGGGCACCCCTAGGCTTAGGCTAGGGCACCCCTATGCCTAGGCTAGGGCAACACTAGGCTTAAGCTAAGGCTAGGGCTCCCCTTGCCTAAGGCTAGGGCACCCCTAGGCTTAGGCTAGGGCACCCCTAGGCTTAGGCTAGGGGACCCCTAGGCTTAGGCCAAGGCACCCCTATGCTTAGGCTAGGGGACCCCTAGGCTTAGGCTAATGCTAGGGTTTCCCTAGCCTAAAGCTAGGGAACCCCTAGGCTTAGGCTCTGGCACCCCTAGGCTTAGGCTAGGGCACCCCTAAGCTTAGGCTAAAGCTAGGGTTCCCATATCTTAAGGCTAGGGCACAACTAAGCTTAGGCTAGGGCACCCCTAGTCTTAGGCTAGGGTACCCCTATGCTTAGGCTAGGGCAACACAAGGCTTAAGCTAGGGCACCCCCCGGGTTTGGGTAAGGCTAGGACTCCCCTAGCCTATGGCTAGGGCACCCCTAATCTTAGGCTAGGGCACCTCTAGGCTTCGGCTAGGGCATCCCTAGGCTTAGGCTAGGACACACCTAGGCTTAGGCTAAGGCTTGGGCTCCCCTAGCCTAAGGCTAGGGCACCCCTAGGCTTAGGCTAGGGTAACCCTAGGCTTAGGCTAGGGCACCCCTAGACTAGGGCTAGGGCACCCCTAGCTTAGGCTAAGGTTATGGCACCCCTATCCTAAGGCTAGGGCACCCCTAGGTTTAGGCTAGAGCACCCCTAGGCTTAGGCTAAGGCTAGGGCTCCCCTAGCCTACGGGTAGGGCACCCCTAACATTAGGCTAGGGCACCTCTAGGCTTACGCTAGGGCACCTCTAGGCTTAGGCTATGGCACCCCTAGGCTTAGGCTAGGGCAACACTAGGCTTAGGCTAGGGCACCCCTAGGTTTAGACCAGGGCACCCCCAGAATTAGCCTAAGGCTAGGGCTCCCCTAGCGTAAGGCTAGGACACCACTAGGCTTAGGCTAGGGCACCCCTAGGCTTAGACTAAGGCTACGGCTCGACTAGCATAAGGCTAGGGAACCCCTAGGCTTAGGCTAGGGCACCCCTAGGCATAGGGTAGGGCACCCTTAGGCTTAGGCTAAGGCTAGGGCTCCCCTAGCCTAAGTCTAGGGCACCCCTAGGCTTAGGCTAGGGCACCCCTAGGCTTAGGCTAGGGCACCGGTAGCCTTCGGCTAGAGCACCCCTAGGCTTACGCTAAGGCTAGGGCTCCCCTAGCCCAAGGCTAGGGCACCCCTAGGCCTAGGCTAGGGCACCCCTAGGCTTAGGCTAGGGCACCCCAAGGCTTAGGCTAGGGCACCCCTAGGCTAAGGATAGGGCACCCCTAGGCTTAGGCTATGGCACCCCTAGGCTTAGGGTAGGGCACCCCTAAGCTTAGGCTAGGCCACCGCTAGGCTTAGGATAGGGCACCCCTAGGATTAGGATAGGGCACCCCTAGGCTTAGGCTAGGGCACCCCTAAAATTAGGCTAGGCCACCCCTAGGCTTAGGCTAGGGCACCCCTAGGCATAGGCTAGGGCACCCCTAGGCGTAGACTAAATCTAGGGTCCCATAGCCTAAGGCTAGGGCACCCCTAGGCTTAGGCTAAGGCATACCTAGGCTTAGGCTGGGGCACCCCAAGGCTTAGGCTAGGGCACCCCCCGGCTATGGCTATGGCTAGGACTCCCCTAGCCTAAGGCTAGGGCACCACTATGCTTAGGCTAGGGTACCCCTAGGCTTAGGCTAGGTAACCCTAGGCTTAGGCTAGGGCACCACTAGGCTTAGGCTAAGGCTAGGGCTCCCGTAGCCTAAGGCTAGGGCACCCCTAGGCTTAGGCTATGACACCCTAAGGCTTAGGCTAGGGCACCACTAGGCTTAGGCTAGGGCACCCCTAGGCTTAGGCTAAGGTTAGGGCTCCCCTAACCTAAGGCTAGGGCACCCCTAGGCTTATGCTATGGCACCCCTAGGCTTAGGCTAATGCTAGGCCTCCCCTAGCCTAAGGCTAGGGTACCCCTAGGCTTCGGCTAGGGCACCCCTTGGCTTCGGCTTGGACACCCCTACGCTTAGGGTAGGGCACCCCTAGGCTAAGGCCAAGGCTAGGGCTCCCCTAGCCTAAGGCAAGGGTACCCCTAGCCTTAGGCTAGGGCACCTCTTGGCTTCGGCTATGGCATACCTAGGCTTAGGCTAGGGCACACCTAGGCTTAGGCTAAGGCTTGGGCTCCCCTAGCCTAAGGCTAGGGCACCGCTAGGCTTAGGCTAGGGTAACCCTAGGCTTAGGCTAGGGCACCCCTAGACTAGGGCTAGGGCACCCCTAGCTTAGGCTAAGGTTAGGGCTCCCCTATCCTAAGGCTATGGCACCCCTAGGTTTAGGCTAGGGCACCCCTAGGCTTAGGCTAGGGCACCCCAAGGCTTAGGATAGGGCACCCCTAGGCTTAGGATAGGGCACCCCTAGGCTTAGGATACGGCACCCCTAGGCTTAGGCTAGGGCACCCCTATGCTTAGGCTAGGGCACCCCTAGGCTTAGGCTAGGGCACCCCTAGGCTTAGGTTAGGGCACCCCTAGGCATAGGCTAGGGCACCACTAGGCTTAGGCTAAGGCTAGGACTCCCCTAGCCTAAAGCTAGGGCACCCCTAGGCTTAGGCTAGGGCACGCCTAGGCTTAGGCTATGGCACCCCTAGGCTTAGGCTAAAGCTATGGCTCCCCTAGCCTAAGGCAAGAGCACCCCTAGGCTTAGGCTTGGACACCCCTAGGCGTAGGCTAGGGCACCCCTAGCTTAGGCTAAGGCTAGGGCTCCCCTAGCCTAAGGCTAGGGCACCCCTAATCTTAGGCTAGGATACCCCTAGGCTTAGGCTAAGGCTAGGGCTCCCCTAGCCTAAGGCTATGGCACCCCTAATCTTAGGCTAGGTTACCCCAAGACTTAGGCTAGGGCACACCTAAGCTTAGGCTAGGGCACCCCTAGGCTTAGGCTATGGCACCCCTAGGCTTAAGCTAGGGCACCCCTAGGCTTAGGATAGGGCACCCCTAGGATTTGGCTAGGGCACCCCTAGGCTTAGGCTAAGACTAGGGCTTCCCTAGCCTAAGGCAAGGGCACCCCTAGGCTTAGGCTAGGGCACCCCTAGGGTTAGGCTAGGGCACCCCTTGGCTTAGGATAGGGCACGCCTAGGCTTAGGCTAAGTTTAGGGCACACCTAGGCTTAGGCTAGGGCACACCTAGGCCTAGGCTAGGGCACGGCAAGGCTTAGGCTAAGGGTAGGGCTCCCCTAGCCTAAGGCTAGGGCACCCCTAGGCTTTGGCTAGGGCACCCCAAGGCTTACTACGGCACCCCTTGACTTAGGCTAGGGCACCCCTAGGCTTAGGCTACGGCACCCCTAGGCTTGGCTAGGGCACCCCTAGACTTAGGCTAGGGCACCCCAAGGCTTAGGCTAAGGCTAGGGCTCCCCTAGCCTAAGGTTAGGGCAACCCTAGGCTTACGCTAGGGCACCCCTAGGCTTAGGCTAGGGCACCACTAGGCTTAGGCTAAGGCTAGGGCTCGCCTAGCCTAAGGCTAGGGCACACCAAGGCTTACGTTAGGGCACCCCTAAGCTTAGGCTAGGGCACCCTTGGGCTTAGGCTAGGGCACCCCTAGGCTTAGTCTAGGGCACCCCTAGGCTTAGGCTAGGGCAGTCCTAGGCTTAGGCTAAGGCTAGGGCTCCCCTAGCCTAAGGCTAGGGCACCCCTAGGCTTAGGCTAGGGCACCCCTAGGCTTACTATGGCACCCCTTGACTTAGGCTACGGCACCCCTAGGCTTAGGCTACGGCACCCCTAGGCTTAGCTAGGGCACCCCTAGACTTAGGCTAGGGCACCTCTAGGCTTATACTAGGACAGCCCTAGACTTAGGCTAAGGCTAGGGCTCCCATAGTCAAAGGCTAGGGCACCCCTAGGCTTAGGCTACGGCACCCCAAGGCTTAGGGTAAGTCTAGGGCTCCCCTAGCCTAAGGCTAGGGCACCCCTAGGCATAGGCTAGGGCACCCCTAGGCTTAGGCTAAGGTTAGGGCTCCCCTAGCCTAAGGCTAGGGCACCTCTAAGCTTAGGCTAGGGCACCCCTAGGCTTAGGCTAGGGCACCCCAAGGCTTTGGCTAAGGCTAGGGCTCCCCGAGCCTAAGGCTAGGGCACCCTTAGGCTTAGGCTAAGGCTAGGGCTCCCCTAGCCTATGGCTAGGGCACGCCTAGGCTTAGGCTAGGTAAGCCTAGTCTTAGGCTAGGGCACCCCTAGACTTAGGCTAGGGCACCCGCAGGCTTAGGCTAAGGCTAGGGTTCCCATAGCCTAAGGCTAGGGCACCCCTAGGCTTAGTCTAGGGCACCCCTAGGCTTAGGCTAGGGCACCCCTAGGCTTAGGATAGGGCAACCCTAGGCTTGGGCTAGGGCACCCCTAGGCATAGGCTAGGACATCCCTAGGCTTAGGCTTAGGGTAGGGCTCCCTTAGACTAAGGCTAGGGCACCCTTAAGCTTATGCTTGGGCACCCCTAGGCTTAGGCTATGGCACCCCTAGGCTTAGGCTAAGGCTAGCGCTCCCCTAGGCCTAGGCTAGGGCAACACTAGGCTTAAGCTAAGGCTAGGGCTCCCCTAGGCTTGGGCTAGGGCACCCCTAGGCATAGGCTAGGGCACCCCTAGGCTTAGACTAAATCTAGGGTCCCATAGCCTAAGGCTAGGGCACCCCTAAGCTTAGACTAGGGCACACCTGGGCTTAGGCTAGGGCACCCCAAGGCTTAGGCTAGGGCACCCCCCCGGCTATGGCTAAGGCTAGGACTCCCCTAGCCTAAGGCTAGGGCACCCCTATGCTTAGGCTAGGGCACCTCTAGGCTTAGGCTAAGGCACCCCTAGCATTAGGCTAAGGCTAGGGCTCCCCTAGCCTATGGCTAGGGCACCCCTAGGCTTAGGCTAGGTAAGCCTAGTCTTAGGCTAGGGCACCCCTAGGCTTAGGCTAGGGCACCCCCAGGCTTAGGCTAGGGCACCCCTAGGCTTAGGCTAGGGCACCCCTAGGCTTAGGCTAGGTCACCCCTAGGCTTAGGCAAGGACACCCCAAGGCTTAGGGTAGGGCACCCCCGGGCTTAAGCTAAGGCAAGGGTTCCCATAGCCTAAGGCTAGGGCACCCCTAGGCTTAGGCTAGGGCTCCCCTAGGCTTAGGCTAGGACACACCTAGGCTTAGGCTAGGGCATCCCTAGTCTTAGGCTAGGGCACCCCTCGTCTTAGGCTAAGGCTAGGACTCCCAAAGCCCAAGGCTACGGCACCCCTATGCTTAGGCTAGGGCACCTCTAGGCTTAGGCTAAGGCACCCCTAGCCTTAGGCTAAGGCTAGGGCTCCCCTAGCCTATGGCTAGGGAACGCCTAGGCTTAGGCTAGGTAAGCCTAGTCTTAGGCTAGGGCATCCCTAGGCTTAGGCTAGGGCACACCTAGGCTTAGGCTAAGGCTAGGGCACCCCTAGGCTTAGTCTAGGGCACCCCTAGGCTTAGGCTAGGGCACCCCTAGGCTTAGGATAGGGCAACCCTAGGCTTAGGCTAGGGCACCCCTAGGCATAGGCTAGGGCACCCCTAGGCTTAGGCTTAGGCTAGGGCTCCCCTAGACAAAGGCTAGGGCACCCTTAGGCTTAGGCTTGGGCACCCCTAGGCTTAGGCTATGGCACCCCTAGGCTTAGGCTAAGGCTAGGGCTCCCCTAGCCTAAGGCTAGGGCACCCCTAGACTTAGGCTAGGGCACCCCTAAGCCTAGGCTAAGGCAACACTTGGCTTAAGCTAAGGCTAGGGCTCCCCTAGCCTAAGGCTAGGGCACCCTTGGCTTAGGCTAGGGCACCCCTAGGCTTAGGCTAGGGCACCCCTAGTCTTAGGCTAGGGCACCCCTAGGCTTAAGCTAGTGGACCCCTAGGCTTAGGCTAATGCTAGGGTTTCCCTAGCCTAAGGCTAGGGAACCCCTAGGCTTAGGCTAGGTCACCCCTAGGCTTAGGCTAGGACACCCCAAGGCTTAGGGTAGGGCACCCCGAGGCTTAAGCTAAGGCAAGGGTTCCCATAGCCTAAGGCTAGGGCACCCCTAGGCTTAGGCTAGGGCTCCCCTAGGCTTAGGCTAGGACACACCTAGGCTTAGGCTAGGGCATCCCTAGTCTTAGGCTAGGGCACCCCTCGTCTTAGGCTAAGGCTAGGACTCCCAAAGCCCAAGGCTAGGGCACCCCTATGCTTAGGCTAGGGCACCTGTAGGCTTAGGCTAAGGCACCCCTAGCCTTAGGCTAAGGCTAGGGCTCCCCTAGCCTATGGCTAGAAACGCCTAGGCTTAGGCTAGGTAAGCCTAGTCTTAGGCTAGGGCATCCCTAGGCTTAGGCTAGGGCACACCTAGGCTTAGGCTAAGGCTAGGGCACCACTAGGCTTAGTCTAGGGCACCCCTAGGCTTAGGCTAGGGCACCCCTAGGCTTAGGATAGGGCAACCCTAGGCTTAGGTTAGGGCACCCCTAGGCATAGGCTAGGGCACCCCTAGGCTTAGGCTTAGGCTAGGGCTCCCCTAAACAAAGGCTAGGGCACCCTTAGGATTAGGCTTGGGCACCCCTAGGCTTAGGCTATGGCACCCCTGGGCTTAGGCTAAGGCTAGGGCTCCCCTAGCCTAAGGCTAGGGCACCCCTAGGCTTAGGCTAGGGCACCCCTAGGCCTAGGCTAAGGCAACACTAGGCTTAAGCTAAGGCTAGGGCTCCCCTAGCCTAAGGCTAGGGCACCCTTGGCTTAGGCTAGGGCACCCCTAGGCTTAGGCTAGGGCACCCCTAGGCTCAGGCTAAGGCTAGGGCTCCCCTTGCCTAAGGCTAGGGCACCCCTAGGCTTAGGCTAGGGAACACCTAGGCTTAGGCTAGGGCACCCGTAGCCTTAGGCTAGGGCACCCCTAGGCTTAGGCTAAGGCTAGGGCTCCCCTAGCCCAAGGCTAGGGCACTCCTAGGCTTAGGCTAGGGCACCCATTGGCCTAGGCTAGGGTACCCTTAGGCTTAGGCTAGGGTACCCCAAGGCTTAGGCTAAGGCTAGGGCTTCCATAGCCTAAGGCTAGGGCACCCCTAGGCTTAGGCTAGGACACCCCAAGGTTTAGGCTAGGGCACCCCTAGGCTTAGGCTAGGGCACCCCTAGGCTTAGGCTAGGGCACCCCTAAACTTAGGCTAGGGCACCCCTAGGCTTGGGCTAGGGCACCCCTAGGCATAGGCTAGGGCACCCCTAGGCTTAGACTAAATCTAGGGTCCCATAGCCTAAGGCTAGGGCACCCCTAAGCTTAGGCTAGGGCACACCTGGGCTTAGGCTAGGGCACCCCAAGGCTTAGGCTAGGGCACCCCCCGGCTATGGCTAAGGCTAGGACTCCCCTAGCCTAAGGCTAGGGCACCCCTATGCTTAGGCTAGGGCACCTCTAGGCTTAGGCTAAGGCACCCCTAGCATTAGGCTAAGGCTAGGGCTCCCCTAGCCTATGGCTAGGGCACCCCTAGGCTTAGGCTAGGTAAGCCTAGTCTTAGGCTAGGGAAGCCCTAGGCTTAGGCTAGGGCACCCCCAGGCTTAGGCTAGGGCACCCCTAGGCTTAGGCTAGGGAACCCCTAGGCTCAGGCTAAGGCTAGGGCTCCCCTTGCCTAAGGCTAGGGCACCCCTAGGCTTAGGCTAGGGAACACCTAGGCTTAGGCTAGGGCACCCGTAGCCTTAGGCTAGGGCACCCCTAGGCTTAGGCTAAGGCTAGGGCTCCCCTAGCCCAAGGCTAGGGCACTCCGAGGCTTAGGCTAGGGCACCCCTAGGCTTAGGCTAGGGCAACCATAGGCTTAGGCTAGGGCACCCCTAGGTTCAGACTAGGGCACCCCCTGAATTAGCCTAATGCTAGGGTTCCCCTAGCGTAAGGCTAGGGCACACCTAGGCTTAGGCTAGGGCACCCGTAGCCTTAGGCTAGGGCACCCCTAGGCTTAGGCTAAGGCTAGGGCTCCCCTAGCCCAAGGCTAGGGCACTCCTAGGCTTAGGCTAGGGCACCCATTGGCCTAGGCTAGGGCACCTTAGGCTTAGGCTAGGGTACCCCAAGGCTTAGGCTAAGGCTAGGGCTTCCATAGCCTAAGGCTAGGGCACCCCTAGGCTTAGGCTAGGACACCCCAAGGTTTAGGCTAGGGCACCCCTAGGCTTAGGATAGGGCACCCCTAGGCTTAGGCTAGGGCACCCCTAAACTTAGGCTAGGGCACCCCTAGGCTTGGGCTAGGGCACCCCTAGGCATAGGCTAGGGCACCCCTAGGCTTAGACTAAATCTAGGGTCCCATAGCCTAAGGCTAGGGCACCCCTAAGCTTAGGCTAGGGCACACCTGGGCTTAGGCTAGGGCACCCCAAGGCTTAGGCTAGGGCACCCCCCGGCTATGGCTAAGGCTAGGACTCCCCTAGCCTAAGGCTAGGGCACCCCTATGCTTAGGCTAGGGCACCTCTAGGCTTAGGCTAAGGCACCCCTAGCATTAGGCTAAGGCTAGGGCTCCCCTAGCCTATGGCTAGGGCACCCCTAGGCTTAGGCTAGGTAAGCCTAGTCTTAGGCTAGGGCACCCCTAGGCTTAGGCTAGGGCACCCCCAGGCTTAGGCTAGGGCACCCCTAGGCTTAGGCTAGGGCACCCCTAGGCTTAGGCTAGGTCACCCCTAAGCTTAGGCTAGGACACCCCAAGGCTTAGGGTAGGGCACCCCGAGGCTTAAGCTAAGGCAAGGGTTCCCATAGCCTAAGGCTAGGGCACCCCTAGGCTTAGGCTAGGGCTCCCCTAGGCTTAGGCTAGGACACACCTAGGCTTAGGCTAGGGCATCCCTAGTCTTAGGCTAGGGCACCCCTCGTCTTAGGCTAAGGCTAGGACTCCCAAAGCCCAAGGCTAGGGCACCCCTATGCTTAGGCTAGGGCACCTGTAGGCTTAGGCTAAGGCACCCCTAGCCTTAGGCTAAGGCTAGGGCTCCCCTAGCCTATGGCTAGGGAACGCCTAGGCTTAGGCTAGGTAAGCCTAGTCTTAGGCTAGGGCATCCCTAGGCTTAGGCTAGGGCACACCTAGGCTTAGGCTAAGGCTAGGGCACCACTAGGCTTAGTCTAGGGCACCCCTAGGCTTAGGCTAGGGCACCCCTAGGCTTAGGATAGGGCAACCCTAGGCTTAGGCTAGGGCACCCCTAGGCATAGGCTAGGGCACCCCTAGGCTTAGGCTTAGGCTAGGGCTCCCCTAGACAAAGGCTAGGGCACCCCTAGGCTTAGGCTAGGGCACCCCTAGGCCTAGGCTAAGGCAACACTAGGCTTAAGCTAAGGCTAGGGCTCCCCTAGCCTAAGGCTAGGGCACCCTTGGCTTAGGCTAGGGCACCCCTAGGCTTAGGCTAGGGCAACACTAGGCTTAAGCTAAGGCTAGGGCTCCCCTAGCCTAAGACTAGGGCACCCCTAGGCTTAGGCTAGGGGACCCCTAGGCTTATGCTAGGGCACCCCTAGGCATAGGCTAGGGCACCCCTAGTTTTAGGCCAGGGCACCCAGAGGCTTAAGTTAGGGGACCCCTAGGCTTAGGCTAATGCTAGGGTTTCCCTAGCCTAAGGCTAGGGAACCCCTAGGCTTAGGCTAGGGCACCCCCAGGCTTAGGCTAGGGCACCCCTAAGCTTAGGCTAGGGCACCCCTACGCTTAGGCTAGGGCACCCCTAGGCTTAGGCCAAGGTTAGGGCTCCCCTAGCTTAAGGCAAGGGTACCCCTAGCCTTAGGCTAGTGCACCTCTTGGCTTAGGCTAGGGCATCCCTAGGCTTAGGCTAGGGCACACCTAGGCTTAGGCTAAGGCTAGGGCTCCCCTAGCCTAAGGCTAGGGCACCCCTAGGCTTAGGCTAGGGCACCCCTAGGCTATGGCTAGGGCACCCCTAGCTTAGGCTAAGGTTAGGGCTCCCCTATCCTAAGGCAAGGGCACCCCTAGGTTTAGGCTAGGGCACCCCTAGGCTTAGACTAAGGCTAGGGCTCCTATAGCCTAAGGGTAGGGCACCCCTAACCTTAGGCTACGGCACCTCTAGGCTTAGGCTAGGGCACCCCTAGGCTTAGGCTAGGGCAACCCTAGGCTTAGGCTAGGGCACCCCTAGGTTCAGACTAGGGCACCCCCTGAATTAGCCTAACGCTAGGGTTCCCCTAGCGTAAGGCTAGGGCACACCTAGGCTTAGGCTAGGGCACCCGTAGCCTTAGGCTAGGGCACCCCTAGGCTTAGGCTAAGGCTAGGGCTCCCCTAGCCCAAGGCTAGGGCACTCCTAGCTTAGGCTAGGGCACCCATAGGCCTAGGCTAGGGCACCCTTAGGCTTAGGCTACGGTACCCCAAGGCTTAGGCTAAGGCTAGGGCTTCCATAGCCTAAGGCTAGGGCACCCCTAGGCTTAGGCTAGGACACCCCAAGATTTAGGCTAGGGCACCCCTAGGCTTAGTCTAGGGCACCCCTAGGCTTAGGCTATGGCACCCCTAGGCTTAGGCTAGAGCACACCTAAGCTTATGCTAGGGCACCCCTAAGCTTAGGATCGGGCACCCCTAGGATTAGGATAGGGCACCCCTAGGCTTAGGCTAGGGCACCCCTAAACTTAGGCTAGGGCACCCCTAGGCTTGGGCTAAGGTTAGGGCTCCCCTATCCTAAGGCAAGGGCACCCCTAGGTTTAGGCTAGGGCACCCCTAGGCTTAGACTAAGGCTAGGGCTCCTATAGCCTAAGGGTAGGGCACCCCTAACCTTAGGCTACGGCACCTCTAGGCTTAGGCTAGGGCACCCCTAGGCTTAGGCTAGGGCAACCCTAGGCTTAGGCTAGGGCACCCCTAGGTTCAGACTAGGGCACCCCCTGAATTAGCCTAACGCTAGGGTTCCCCTAGCGTAAGGCTAGGGCACACCTAGGCTTAGGCTAGGGCACCCGTAGCCTTAGGCTAGGGCACCCCTAGGCTTAGGCTAAGGCTAGGGCTCCCCTAGCCCAAGGCTAGGGCACTCCTAGCTTAGGCTAGGGCACCCATAGGCCTAGGCTAGGGCACCCTTAGGCTTAGGCTACGGTACCCCAAGGCTTAGGCTAAGGCTAGGGCTTCCATAGCCTAAGGCTAGGGCACCCCTAGGCTTAAGCTAGGACACCCCAAGGTTTAGGCTAGGGCACCCCTAGGCTTAGGATAGGGCACCCCTAGGCTTAGGCTATGGCACCCCTAGGCTTAGGCTAGAGCACACCTAAGCTTATGCTAGGGCACCCCTAAGCTTAGGATCGGGCACCCCTAGGATTAGGATAGGGCACCCCTAGGCTTAGGCTAGGGCACCCCTAAACTTAGGCTAGGGCACCCCTAGGCTTGGGCTAGGGCACCCCTAGGCATAGGCTAGGGCACCCCTAGGCTTAGACTAAATCTAGGGTCCCATAGCATAAGGCTAGGGCACCCCTAAGCTTAGGCTAGGGCACACCTGGGCTTAGGCTAGGGTACCCCAAGGCTTAGGCAAGGGCTCCCCCCGGCTATGGCTAAGGCTAGGACTCCCCTAGCCTAAGGCTAGGGCACCCCTATGCTTAGGCTAAGGCACCTCTAGGCTTAGGCTAAGGCACCCCTAGCATTAGGCTAAGGCTAGGGCTCCCCTAGCCTATGGCTAGGGCACCCCTAGGCTTAGGCTAGGTAAGCCTAGTCTTAGGCTAGGGCACCCCTAGGCTTAGGCTAGGGCACCCCCAGGCTTAGGCTAGGGCACCCCTAGGCTTAGGCTAGGGCACCCCCAGGCTTAGGCTAGGGCACCCCTAGGCTTAGGCTAGGGCACCCCTAGGCTTAGGCTAGGTCACCCCTAGGCTTAGGCTAGGACACCCCAAGGCTTAGGGTAGGGCACCCCCAGGCTTAAGCTAAGGCAAGGGTTCCCATAGCCTAAGGCTAGGGCACCCCTATGCTTAGGCTAGGGCTCCCCTAGGCTTAGGCTAGGACACACCTAGGCTTAGGCTAGGGCATCCCTAGTCTTAGGCTAGGGCACCCCTCGTCTTAGGCTAAGGCTAGGACTCCCAAAGCCCAAGGCTAGGGCACCCCTATGCTTAGGCTAGGGCACCTCTAGGCTTAGGCTAAGGCACCCCTAGCCTTAGGCTAAGGCTAGGGCTCCCCTAGCCTATGGCTAGGGCACCCCTAGGCTTAGTCTAGGTAAGCCTAGTCTTAGGCTAGGGCATCCCTAGGTTTAGGCTAGGGCACACCTAGGCTTAGGCTAAGGCTAGGGCACCCCTAGACTTAGGATAGGGCAACCCTAGGCTTAGGCTAGGGCTCCCCTAGGCATAGGCTAGGGCAGCTCTAGGCTTAGGCTTAGGCTAGGGCTCCCCTAGACAAAGGCTTGGGCACCCTTAGGCTTAGGCTTGGGCACCCCTAGGCTTAGGCTATGGCACCCCTCGGCTTAGGCTAAGGCTAGGGCTCCCCTAGCCTAAGGCTAGGGCACCCCTAGGCTTAGGCTAGGGCACCCCTAGGCCTAGGCTAAGGCAACACTAGGCTTAAGCTAAGGTTAGGGCTCCCCTAGGCTTAGGCTAGGGCACCCCTAGTCTTAGGCTAGGGCACCCCTAGGCTTAAGCTAGGGGACCCCTAGGCTTAGGCTAATGCTAGGGTTTCCCTAGCTTAAGGCTAGGGAACCCCTACGCTTAGGCTAGGGCACCACTAGGCTTAGGCTAGGGCACCCCTAGGCTTAGGCTTAGGCTTGGCACCCCTAGGGTTATGCTGTGCCACCCCAAGACATAGGCTAGGGTACCCCTAGGCTTAGGCTAGGGCACCCCATGGCTTAGGCTAGGGCACCCCCCGGTTATGGCTAAGGCTAGGACTCCCCTAGCCTAAGTCTAGGCCACCCCGAGGCTTAGGCTAGGGCACCCCAAGGCTTAGGCTAGGGTACACCTAGGCTTAGGCTAGGGCACACATAGGCTTAGGATACGGCACCCCTAGGCTTAGCCTAGGGCACCCCTAGGCTTAGGCTAGGGCACCACTAGGCTTAGGCTAGGGCACCCCCAAGCTTAGGGTAAAGCTTGGGTTCCCATCGCTTAAGGCTAAGGCACCCCTAGGCTTAGGCTAGGGCACCCCTAGGCTTAGGCTAGGGCACCCCTACGTTTAGGCTAGGGCACCCCCCGGTTATGGGTAAGGCTAGGACTCCCCTAGCCTAAGGCTAGGGCACCCCTAGGCTTTGGCTAGGTAACCCTAGGCTTAGGCATGGGCACCACTAGGCTTAGTCTAAGGCTAGGGCTCCCATAGCCTAAGGCTAGGGCACCCATAGGCTTAGGCTAGGGCACCCCTAAGCTTAGGCTAGGGCACCCCTACGCTTAGGCTAGGGCACCCCTAGGCTTAGGCCAAGGTTAGGGCTCCCCTAGCTTAAGGCAAGGGTACCCCTAGCCTTAGGCTAGTGCACCTCTTGGCTTAGGCTAGGGCATCCCTAGGCTTAGGCTAGGGCACACCTAGGCTTAGGCTAAGGCTAGGGCTCCCCTAGCCTAAGGCTAGGGCACCCCTAGGCTTAGGCTAGGGCACCCCTAGGCTATGGCTAGGGCACCCCTAGCTTAGGCTAAGGTTAGGGCTCCCCTATCCTAAGGCAAGGGCACCCCTAGGTTTAGGCTAGGGCACCCCTAGGCTTAGACTAAGGCTAGGGCTCCTATAGCCTAAGGGTAGGGCACGCCTAACCTTAGGCTACGGCACCTCTAGGCTTAGGCTAGGGCACCCCTAGGCTTAGGCTAGGGCAACCCTAGGCTTAGGCTAGGGCACCCCTAGGTTCAGACTAGGGCACCCCCTGAATTAGCCTAACGCTAGGGTTCCCCTAGCGTAAGGCTAGGGCACACCTAGGCTTAGGCTAGGGCACCCGTAGCCTTAGGCTAGGGCACCCCTAGGCTTAGGCTAAGGCTAGGGCTCCCCTAGCCCAAGGCTAGGGCACTCCTAGCTTAGGCTAGGGCACCCATAGGCCTAGGCTAGGGCACCCTTAGGCTTAGGCTACGGTACCCCAAGGCTTAGGCTAAGGCTAGGGCTTCCATAGCCTAAGGCTAGGGCACCCCTAGGCTTAGGCTAGGACACCCCAAGATTTAGGCTAGGGCACCCCTAGGCTTAGGATAGGGCACCCCTAGGCTTAGGCTATGGCACCCCTAGGCTTAGGCTAGAGCACACCTAAGCTTATGCTAGGGCACCCCTAAGCTTAGGATCGGGCACCCCTAGGATTAGGATAGGGCACCCCTAGGCTTAGGCTAGGGCACCCCTAAACTTAGGCTAGGGCACCCCTAGGCTTGGGCTAAGGTTAGGGCTCCCCTATCCTAAGGCAAGGGCACCCCTAGGTTTAGGCTAGGGCACCCCTAGGCTTAGACTAAGGCTAGGGCTCCTATAGCCTAAGGGTAGGGCACCCCTAACCTTAGGCTACGGCACCTCTAGGCTTAGGCAGGGCACCCCTAGGCTTAGGCTAGGGCAACCCTAGGCTTAGGCTAGGGCACCCCTAGGTTCAGACTAGGGCACCCCCTGAATTAGCCTAACGCTAGGGTTCCCCTAGCGTAAGGCTAGGGCACACCTAGGCTTAGGCTAGGGCACCCGTAGCCTTAGGCTAGGGTACCCCTAGGCTTAGGCTAAGGCTAGGGCTCCCCTAGCCCAAGGCTAGGGCACTCCTAGCTTAGGCTAGGGCACCCATAGGCCTAGGCTAGGGCACCCTTAGGCTTAGGCTACGGTACCCCAAGGCTTAGGCTAAGGCTAGGGCTTCCATAGCCTAAGGCTAGGGCACCCCTAGGCTTAGGCTAGGACACCCCAAGGTTTAGGCTAGGGCACCCCTAGGCTTAGGATAGGGCACCCCTAGGCTTAGGCTATGGCACCCCTAGGCTTAGGCTAGAGCACACCTAAGCTTATGCTAGGGCACCCCTAAGCTTAGGATCGGGCACCCCTAGGATTAGGATAGGGCACCCCTAGGCTTAGGCTAGGGCACCCCTAAACTTAGGCTAGGGCACCCCTAGGCTTGGGCTAGGGCACCCCTAGGCATAGGCTAGGGCACCCCTAGGCTTAGACTAAATCTAGGGTCCCATAGCATAAGGCTAGGGCACCCCTAAGCTTAGGCTAGGGCACACCTGGGCTTAGGCTAGGGCACCCCAAGGCTTAGGCAAGGGCTCCCCCCGGCTATGGCTAAGGCTAGGACTCCCCTAGCCTAAGGCTAGGGCACCCCTATGCTTAGGCTAAGGCACCTCTAGGCTTAGGCTAAGGCACCCCTAGCATTAGGCTAAGGCTAGGGCTCCCCTAGCCTATGGCTAGGGCACCCCTAGGCTTAGGCTAGGTAAGCCTAGTCTTAGGCTAGGGCACCCCTAGGCTTAGGCTAGGGCACCCCCAGGCTTAGGCTAGGGCACCCCTAGGCTTAGGCTAGGGCACCCCCAGGCTTAGGCTAGGGCACCCCTAGGCTTAGGCTAGGGCACCCCTAGGCTTAGGCTAGGTCACCCCTAGGCTTAGGCTAGGACACCCCAAGGCTTAGGGTAGGGCACCCCCAGGCTTAAGCTAAGGCAAGGGTTCCCATAGCCTAAGGCTAGGGCACCCCTATGCTTAGGCTAGGGCTCCCCTAGGCTTAGGCTAGGACACACCTAGGCTTAGGCTAGGGCATCCCTAGTCTTAGGCTAGGGCACCCCTCGTCTTAGGCTAAGGCTAGGACTCCCAAAGCCCAAGGCTAGGGCACCCCTATGCTTAGGCTAGGGCACCTCTAGGCTTAGGCTAAGGCACCCCTAGCCTTAGGCTAAGGCTAGGGCTCCCCTAGCCTATGGCTAGGGCACCCCTAGGCTTAGTCTAGGTAAGCCTAGTCTTAGGCTAGGGCATCCCTAGGTTTAGGCTAGGGCACACCTAGGCTTAGGCTAAGGCTAGGGCACCCCTAGGCTTAGGATAGGGCAACCCTAGGCTTAGGCTAGGGCTCCCCTAGGCATAGGCTAGGGCAGCTCTAGGCTTAGGCTTAGGCTAGGGCTCCCCTAGACAAAGGCTTGGGCACCCTTAGGCTTAGGCTTGGGCACCCCTAGGCTTAGGCTATGGCACCCCTAGGCTTAGGCTAAGGCTAGGGCTCCCCTAGCCTAAGGCTAGGGCACCCCTAGGCTTAGGCTAGGGCACCCCTAGGCCTAGGCTAAGGCAACACTAGGCTTAAGCTAAGGTTAGGGCTCCCCTAGGCTTAGGCTAGGGCACCCCTAGTCTTAGGCTAGGGCACCCCTAGGCTTAAGCTAGGGGACCCCTAGGCTTAGGCTAATGCTAGGGTTTCCCTAGCTTAAGGCTAGGGAACCCCTACGCTTAGGCTAGGGCACCACTAGGCTTAGGCTAGGGCACCCCTAGGCTTAGGCTTAGGCTTGGCACCCCTAGGGTTATGCTGTGCCACCCCAAGACATAGGCTAGGGTACCCCTAGGCTTAGGCTAGGGCACCCCATGGCTTAGGCTAGGGCACCCCCCGGTTATGGCTAAGGCTAGGACTCCCCTAGCCTAAGTCTAGGCCACCCCGAGGCTTAGGCTAGGGCACCCCAAGGCTTAGGCTAGGGTACACCTAGGCTTAGGCTAGGGCACACATAGGCTTAGGATACGGCACCCCTAGGCTTAGCCTAGGGCACCCCTAGGCTTAGGCTAGGGCACCACTAGGCTTAGGCTAGGGCACCCCCAAGCTTAGGGTAAAGCTTGGGTTCCCATCGCTTAAGGCTAAGGCACCCCTAGGCTTAGGCTAGGGCACCCCTAGGCTTAGGCTAGGGCACCCCTACGTTTAGGCTAGGGCACCCCCCGGTTATGGGTAAGGCTAGGACTCCCCTAGCCTAAGGCTAGGGCACCCCTAGGCTTTGGCTAGGTAACCCTAGGCTTAGGCATGGGCACCACTAGGCTTAGTCTAAGGCTAGGGCTCCCATAGCCTAAGGCTAGGGCACCCATAGGCTTAGGCTAGGGCACCCCTTGGCTTAGGCTAAGGCTAGGGATCCCCTAGCCTAAAGTTGGGGCACCAATAAGCTTAGGCTAGGGCACCCCTAGTCTTAGGCTAAGTCTAGGGCTCCCCTAGCCTAAGGCTAGGGCATCCCTAGGCTTAGGCTATGGCACACCAAGGCTTAGGCTAGGGCACCCCTAGGCTTAGGGTAGGGCATCCCTAGGCTTAGGTTAAGGCTAGGGCTCCCCTAGCCTAAGGCTTGGGAACCCCTAGGCTTAGGCTACGGCACCCCTAGGCTTAGAATAGGGCACCCCTAGGCTTAGGCTAAGGCACCCCTAGGCTTAGGCTAGGGCACCCCTAGGCTTAAGCTAAGACTAGGGCTCCCCTAGGCTAAGGCTAGGGCACCCCTAGGCTTAGGCTAGGGCACCCCTAGGCTTAGGCTAGGGCATCCCTAGGCTTCGGATAGGGCACCCCTAGGCTTAGGCTAGGGCACCCCTAGGCTTAGGCTAAGGCTAGGGTTTCCCTAGCCTAAGGCTAGGGCACCCCTAGGCTTAGGCTAGGGGACCCCTCGGTTAGGCTAGGGCATGCCTAGGCTTAGGCTAGGGCACCTCTAGATAAGGCTAGGGCACCCCTAGAATTAGTCTAAGGCTAGGGATCCCCTAGCCTAAGGTTAGGGCACCACTAGGCTTAGGGTAGGGCACCCCTAGGCTTAGGCTAAGTCTAGGGCTCCCCTAGCCTAAGTCTAGGGCACCCCTAGGCTTAGGTTAGGGCACCCCTAGGCTTAGGCTAGGGCACCCCTAGGCTTAGGCTAGGACACACCTAGGCTTATGCTAGGGCATCCCTAGTCTTAGGCTAGGGCACCCCTCGTCTTAGTCTAGGGCTAGGACTCCCAAAGCCCAAGGCTTGGGCACCCCTATGCTTAGGCTAGGGCACCTCTAGGCTTAGGCTAAGGCACCCCTAGCCTTAGGCTAAGGCTAGGGCTCCCCTAGCCTATGGCTAGGCCACGCCTAGGCTTAGGCTAGGTAAGCCTAGGCTTAGGCTAGGGCACCCCTAGGTTAGGCTAGGGCACCCCCAGGCTTAGGCTAAGGCTAGGGTTCCAATAGCCTAAGGCTAGGGCACCCCTAGGCTTAGGCTAGGGCACCCCTAGGCTTAGGCTATGGCACCCCTAGGCTTAGGATAGGGCAACCCTAGGCTTAGGCCAAGGCTAGGGCTCCCCTAGCCTAAGGCAAGGGTACCCCTAGCCTTAGGCTAGGGCACCACTATGCTTAGGCTAGGACACCCCTAGGCTTAGGGTAGGGCACCCCCAAGTTTAGGCTAAGGCAAGGGTTCCTATAGCCTAAGGCTAGGGCACCCCTAGGCTTAGGCTAGGGCACCCCTAGGCTTAGGCTAGGACACACCTAGGCTTAGGCTAGGGCATCCCTCGTCTTAGGCTAAGGATAGGACTCCCAAAGCCCAAGGCTAGGGCACCCCTATGCTTAGGCTAGGGCACATCTAGGCTTAGGCTAAGGCACCCCTAGCTTTAGGCTAAGGCTAGGGCTCCCCTAGCCTATGACTAGGGCACGCCTAGGCTTAGGCTAGGTAAGCCTAGTCTTAGGCTAGGGCACCCCTAGACTTAGGCTAGGGCACCCCCAAGCTTAGGCTAAGGCTAGGGTTCCCATAGCCTAAGGCTAGGGCACCCCTAAGCTTAGTCTAGGGCACCCCTAGGCTTAGGCTAGGGCACCCCTAGGCTTAGGATAGGGCAACCCTAGGCTTAGGCTAGGGCACCCCAAGGCATAGGCTAGGGCATCCCTAGGCTTAGGCTTAGGGTAGGGCTCCCTTACACTAAGGCTAGCGCACCCTTAAGCTTAGGCTTGGGCACCCCTAGGCTTAGGCTATGGCACCCCTAGGCTTAGGCTAAGGCTAGGGCTCCCCTAGGCCTAGGCTAGGGCAACACTAGGCTTAAGCTAAGGTTGGGCTCCCCTAGGCTAAGACTAGGGCACCCCTAGGCTTAGGCTAGGGCACCCCTAGGCTTAGGCTAGGGCACCCCTAGGCTTAGGCTAGGGCACCCCTAGGCTTAGGCTAGGGCACCCCTAGTTTTAGGCTAGGGCACCCAGACGCTTAAGCTAGGGGACCCCTAGGCTTAGGCTAATGCTAGGGTTTCCCTAGCCTAAGGCTAGGGAACCCCTAGGCTTAGGCTAGGGCACCCCCAGGCTTAGGCTAGGGCACCTCTAAGCTTAGGCTAGGGCTCCCCTAGCCCAAGGCTAGGGCGATCCTAGGCTTAGGCTAGGGCACCCATAGGCCTAGGCTAGGGCACCATTAGGCTTAGGCTAGGGCACACCAAGGCTTAGACTAAGGCTAGGGCTTCCATAGCCTAAGGCTAGGGCACCCCTAGGCTTAGGCTAGGACACCCCAAGGTTTAGGCTAGGGCACCCCTAGGCTTAGGATAGGGCACCCCTAGGCATAAGCTATGGCACCCCTAGGCTTAGGCTAGGGCACACCTAAGCTTAGGCTAGGGCACCCCTAGGCTTAGGATCGGGCACCCCTAGGATTAGGATAGGGCACCCCTAGGCTTAGGCTAGGGCACCCCTAGCCTAAGGCTACGGCACCCCTAGGCTTAGGCTAGGGCACCCCTAGGCCTAGGCTAAGGCAACACTAGGCTTAAGCTAAGGCTAGGGCTCCCCTAGCCTAAGGCTAGGGCACCCTTGGCTTAGGCTAGGGCACCCCTAGGCTTAGGCTAGGGCACCCCTAGTCTTAGGCTAGGGCACCCCTAGGCTTAAGCTAGGGCACCCCTAGGCTTAGGCTAGGGCACACCTAGGCTTAGGCTACGGCACCCCTAGGCTTAGGCTAGGGCACCCCTAGGCTTAAGCTAAGGCTAGGGCTCCCCTAGGCTTAGGCTAGGGCACCCCTAGGCTTAGGCTAGGGCACCCCTAGCCTAAGGCTACGGCACCCCTAGGCTTAGGCTAGGGCACCCCTAGGCCTAGGCTAAGGCAACACTAGGCTTAAGCTAAGGCTAGGGCTCCCCTAGCCTAAGGCTAGGGCACCCTTGGCTTAGGCTAGGGCACCCCTAGGCTTAGGCTAGGGCACCCCTAGTCTTAGGCTAGGGCACCCCTAGGCTTAAGCTAGGGCACCCCTAGGCTTAGGCTAGGGCACCCCTAGGCTTAGGCTACGGCACCCCTAGGCTTAGGCTAGGGCACCCCTAGGCTTAAGCTAAGGCTAGGGCACCCCTAGGCTTAGGCTAGGGCACCCCTAGGCTTAGGCTAGGGTACCCCTAGGCTTAAGCTAAGGCTAGGGCTCCCCTAGCCTAAGGCTAGGGCACCCATAGGCTTAGGCTAAGGCTAGGGTTTCCCTAGCCTAAGGCTAGGGCACCCCTAGGCTTAGGCTAGGGCACCCCTAGGCTTAGGCTAGGGCACCCCTAGGCTTAGGCTAGGATACACCTAGGCTTAAGCTAGGGCACCCCTAGGATTAGGCTAGGGAACCCATAGAATTAGTCTAAGGCTAGGGATCCCCTAGCCTAAGTCTAGGGCACCCCTAGGCATAGGCTATGGCACCCCTAAGCTTAGGCTAGGGCACCCCTAGGCTTAAGCTAAGGCTAGGGCTCGCCTAGACTAAGGCTAGGGCATCCCTAGGCTTAGGCTAGGGCACCCCTAGGCTTTGACTAAGGCAAGGGCACCCCTAGGGTTAGGCAAGGGCACTCTTAGGCTTAGGCTTGGGCACCCCAAGGCTTAGGCTAAGGCTAGGGCTCCCCTAGCCTAAGGTGAGGGCACCCCGAGGCTTAGGCTAGGGCACCCCTAGGCTTACACTAGGGCACCCCTAGGCTTAGGTTAAGGCTAGGGCTCCCCTAGCCTACGTCTTTGGCTCCCCTAGTCTTAGGCTAGGGCACCCTAGGCTTAGGCTAGGGAAACACTAGCCTTAGGCTTAGGCTAGGGCTTCCCTAGCCTAAGGCTAGGGCACCCTTAGGCTTAGGCTTGGCACCCCTAGGGTTATGCTGTGGCACCCCAAGACATAGGCTAGGGTACCCCTAGGCTTAGGCTAGGGCACCCCATGGCTTAGGCTAGGGCACCCCCGGTTATGGCTAAGGCTAGGACTCCCCTAGAATAAGTCTAGGCCACCCCGAGGCTTAGGCTAGGGCACCCCAAGGCTTAGGCTAGGGTACACCTAGGCTTAGGCTAGGGCACACATAGGCTTAGGCTAGGGCACCCCCGGTTATGGCTAAGGCTAGGACTCCCCTAGAATAAGTCTAGGCCACCCCGAGGCTTAGCCTAGGGCACCCCTAGGCTTAGGCTAGGGCACCACTAGGCTTAGGCTAGGGCACCCCCAAGCTTAGGGTAAAGCTTGTGTTCCCATCGCTTAAGGCTAGGGCACCCCTAGGCTTAGGCTAGGGCACCCCTAGGCTTAGGCTAGGGCACCCCTAGGTTTAGGCTAGGGCACCCCCCGGTTATGGGTAAGGCTAGGACTCCCCTAGCCTAAGGCTAGGGCACCCCTAGGCTTAGGCTAGGTAACCCTAGGCTTAGGCATGGGCACCACTAGGCTTAGTCTAAGGCTAGGGCTCCCATAGCCTAAGGCTAGGGCACCCATAGGCTTAGGCTAGGGCACCCCTTGGCTTAGGCTAAGGCTAGGGATCCCCTAGCCTAAAGTTGGGGCACCAATAAGCTTAGGCTAGGGCACCCCTAGTCTTAGGCTAAGTCTAGGGCTCCCCTAGCCTAAGGCTAGGGCATCCCTAGGCTTAGGCTATGGCACACCAAGGCTTAAGCTAGGGCACCCCTAGGCTTAGGGTAGGGCATCCCTAGGCTTAGGTTAAGGCTAGGGCTCCCCTAGCCTAAGGCTTGGGAACCCCTAGGCTTAGGCTACGGCACCCCTAGGCTTAGGCTAGGGCACCCCTAGGCTTAGGCTAAGGCACCCCTAGGCTTAGGCTAGGGCACCCCTAGGCTTAAGCTAAGACTAGGGCTCCCCTAGGCTAAGGCTAGGGCACCCCTAGGCTTAGGCTAGGGCACCCCTAGGCTTAGGCTAGGGCATCCCTAGGCTTCGGATAGGGCACCCCTAGGCTTAGGCTAGGGCACCCCTAAGCTTAGGCTAAGGCTAGGGTTTCCCTAGCCTAAGGCTAGGGCACCCCTAGGCTTAGGCTAGGGGACCCCTAGGCTTAGGCTAGGGCATGCCTAAGCTTAGGCTAGGGCACCTCTAGATAAGGCTAGGGCACCCCTAGAATTAGTCTAAGGCTAGGGATCCCCTAGCCTAAGGTTAGGGCACCACTAGGCTTAGGGTAGGGCACCCCTAGGCTTAGGCTAAGTCTAGGGCTCCCCTAGCCTAAGTCTAGGGCACCCCTAGGCTTAGGCTATGGCACCCCTAGGCTTAGGCTATGGCACCTCTAGGCTTAGGCTAGGGCACCCCTAGGCTTAGGATCGGGCACCACTAGGCTTACGCTAGGGCATCCCCAGGCTTAGGCTAAGTTTAGGGTTTCCAGTTCCTAAAGCTAGGGCACACCTAGACTTAGGCTAGGGCACCCCTAGGCTTAGGCTAGGGCACCCCTAAGCTTAGGCTAAGGCTAGGGCTTCCCTAGCCTAAGGTTAGGGCACCAGTAGGCTTACGCTAGGGCACCCCTAGGCTTAGGCTAGCCCACACCTAGGCTTAGGATAGGGCACCCCTAGGCTTAGGCTAAGGCTAGGGCTTCCCTAGCCTAAGGCTAGGGCACCCCTAGGCTTAGGTTAGGGCACCCCTAGGCTTAGGCTAGGGCACCCCTAGGCTTAGGCTAGGACACACCTAGGCTTAGGCTAGGGCATCCCTAGTCTTAGGCTAGGGCACCCCTCGTCTTAGTCTAGGGCTAGGACTCCCAAAGCCCAAGGCTAGGGCACCCCTATGCTTAGGCTAGGGCACCTCTAGGCTTAGGCTAAGGCACCCCTAGCCTTAGGCTAAGGCTAGGGCTCCCCTAGCCTATGGCTAGGGCACGCCTAGGCTTAGGCTAGGTAAGCCTAGGCTTAGGCTAGGGCACCCCTAGTTTAGGCTAGGGCACCCCCAGGCTTGGGCTAAGGCTAGGGTTCCAATAGCCTAAGGCTAGGGCACCCCTAGGCTTAGGCTAGGGCACCCCTAGGCTTAGGCTACGGCACCCCTAGGCTTAGGATAGGGCAACCCTAGGCTTAGGCCAAGGCTAGGGCTCCCCTAGCCTAAGGCAAGGGTACCCCTAGCCTTAGGCTAGGGCACCACTAGGCTTAGGCTAGGACACCCCTAGGCTTAGGGTAGGGCACCCCCAAGTTTAGGCTAAGGCAAGGGTTCCTATAGCCTAAGGCTAGGGCACCCCTAGGCTTAGGCTAGGGCACCCCTAGGCTTAGGCTAGGACACACCTAGGCTTAGGCTAAGGCATCCCTCGTCTTAGGCTAAGGATAGGACTCCCAAAGCCCAAGGCTAGGGCACCCCTATGCTTAGGCTAGGGCACATCTAGGCTTAGGCTAAGGCACCCCTAGCCTTAGGCTAAGGCTAGGGCTCCCCTAGCCTATGACTAGGGCACGCCTAGGCTTAGGCTAGGTAAGCCTAGTCTTAGGCTAGGGCACCCCTAGACTTAGGCTAGGGCACCCCCAAGCTTAGGCTAAGGCTAGGGTTCCCATAGCCTAAGGCTAGGGCACCCCTAAGCTTAGTCTAGGGCACCCCTAGGCTTAGGCTAGGGCACCCCTAGGCTTAGGATAGGGCAACCCTAGGCTTAGGCTAGGGCACCCCAAGGCATAGGCTAGGGCATCCCTAGGCTTAGGCTTAGGGTAGGGCTCCCTTAGACTAAGGCTAGCGCACCCTTAAGCTTAGGCTTGGGCACCCCTAGGCTTAGGCTATGGCACCCCTAGGCTTAGGCTAAGGCTAGGGCTCCCCTAGGCCTAGGCTAGGGCAACACTAGGCTTAAGCTAAGGTTGGGCTCCCCTAGGCTAAGACTAGGGCACCCCTAGGCTTAGGCTAGGGCACCCCTAGGCTTAGGCTAGGGCACCCCTAGGCTTAGGCTAGGGCACCCCTAGTTTTAGGCTAGGGCACCCAGACGCTTAAGCTAGGGGACCCCTAGGCTTAGGCTAATGCTAGGGTTTCCCTAGCCTAAGGCTAGGGAACCCCTAGGCTTAGGCTAAGGCACCCCCAGGCTTAGGCTAGGGCACCTCTAAGCTTAGGCTAGGGCTCCCCTAGCCCAAGGCTAGGGCGATCCTAGGCTTAGGCTAGGGCACCCATAGGCCTAGGCTAGGGCACCATTAGGCTTAGGCTAGGGCACACCAAGGCTTAGACTAAGGCTAGGGCTTCCATAGCCTAAGGCTAGGGCACCCCTAGGCTTAGGCTAGGACACCCCAAGGTTTAGGCTAGGGCACCCCTAGGCTTAGGATAGGGCACCCCTAGGCATAGGCTATGGCACCCCTAGGCTTAGGCTAGGGCACACCTAAGCTTAGGCTAGGGCACCCCTAGGCTTAGGATCGGGCACCCCTAGGATTAGGATAGGGCACCCCTAGGCTTAGGCTAGGGCACCCCTAGCCTAAGGCTACGGCACCCCTAGGCTTAGGCTAGGGCACCCCTAGGCCTAGGCTAAGGCAACACTAGGCTTAAGCAAAGGCTAGGGCTCCCCTAGTTTAAGGCTAGGGCACCCTTGGCTTAGGCTAGGGCACCCCTAGGCTTAGGTTAGGGCACCCCTAGTCTTAGGCTAGGGCACCCCTAGGCTTAAGCTAGGGCACCCCTAGGCTTAGGCTAATGCTAGGGTTTCCCTAGCCTAAGGCTAGGGAACCACTAGGCTTAGGCTAGGGCACCACTAGGCTTAGGCTAGGGCACCCCTAAGCTTAGGCTGGGCACCCCTACGATTAGGCTAGGGCACCCCTAGGCTTAGGCTAAGGCTAGGGCTCCCCTTGCCTAAGGCTAGGGCACCCCTAGGCTTAGGCTAGGGCACCCGTAGCCTTAGGCTAGGGCACCCCTAGGTTTAGGCTAAGGCTAGGGCTCCCCTAGCCCAAGGCTTGGGCACTCCTAGGCTTAGGCTAGGGCACCCATAGGCCTAGGATAGGGCACCCATAGGCTTAGGCTTGGGCACCCCAAGGCTTAGGCTAAGGCTAGGGCTTCCATAGCCTAAGGCTAGGGCACCCCTAGGCTTAGGCTAGGACACCCCAAGGTTTAAGCTAGGGTACCCTTAGGCTTAGGATAGGGCACCCCTAGGCTTAGGCTATGGCACCCCTAGGCTTAGGCTAGGGCACACCTAAGCTTATGCTAGGGCACCCCTAGGCATAGGATCGGGCACCCCTAGGATTAGGATAGGGCACCCCTAGGCTTAGGCTAGGGCACCCCTAAACTTAGGCTAGGGCACCCCTATGCTTGGGCTAGGGCACCCCTAGTCTTAAGCTAGGGGACCCCTAGGCTTAGGCTAATGCTAGGGTTTCCCTAGCCTAAGGCTAGGGAACCCCTAGGCTTAGGCTAGGGCACCACTAGGCTTAGGCTAGGGCACCCCTAAATTAGGCTAGGGAACCCCTACGCTTAGGCTAGGGCACCCCCAGAATTAGCCTAAGGCTAGGCCTCCCCTAGCGTAAGGCTAGGACACCCCTAGGCTTAGGCTAGGGCACCCATAGGCTTAGGCTAGGGCACCCCTAGGCTTTGACTAAGGCTACGGCTCGACTAGCCTAAGGCTAGGTGACCCCTAGGCTTAGGCCAGGGCACCCCTAGGCTTAGGCTAGGGCACCCCTAGGCTTAGGCTAAGGCTAGGGTTCCCCTAGCCTAAGGCTAAGGCACCCCTAGGGTTAGGCTAGGGCACCCCTCGGCTTTAGCTAGGGCACCCGTAGCCTTAGGCTAGGGCACCCCTAGGCTTAGGCTAGGGCTCCCCTAGCACAACTCTAGGGCACCCCTAGCCCAAGGCTAGGGTACCCCTAGGCTTAGGCTAGGGCACCCCAAGGCTTAGGCTAAGGCACCCCTAGGCTTAGGCTAGGGCACCCCAAGGCTTAGGCTAGGGCACCCCTAGGCTTAGGATAGGGCACCCCTAGGCTTAGGCTATGGCACCCCTAGGCTTTGGCTAGGGCACCCCTAAGCTTAGGCTAGGGCGCCCCTAGGCTTAGGATAGGGCACCCCTAGGATTAGGATAGGGCACCCCTAAACTTAGGCTAGGGCACCCCTAGGCTTAGGCTAGGGCACCCCTAGGCATAGACTAGGGCACCCCTAGGCTTAGACTAAATCTAGGGTCCCATATCCTAAGGCTAGGGTACCCCTAGGCTTAGGCTAGGGCACACCTAGGCTTTGGCTAGGGCACCCCAAGGCTTATGCTAGGGCACCCCCCGGCTATGGCTAAGGCTAGGACTCCCCTAGCTTAAGGCTAGGTCACCACTACGCTTAGGCTAGGGCACCCCTAGGCTTATCCTAGGTAACCCTAGGCTTAGACTAGGGCAGGGCACCCCTAAGCCTAGGCTAGGGCACCCCTAGGCTTAGGCTAGGGCACCGCAAGGCTTAGGCTAAGGCTAGTGCTTCCATAGCCTAAGCCTAGGGCACACCTAGGCTTAGGCTATGGCACCCCTAGGCTTAAGCTAGGGCACCCCTAGGCTTAGGATAGGGCACCCCGAGGCTTAGGCTAGGGCACCCCTAGGCTTAGGCTAGGATACACCTAGGCTTATGCTAGGGCACCCCTAGGATTAGGCTAGGGCACCCATATAATTAGCCTAAGGCTAGGGATCCCCTAGCCTAAATCTAGGGAACCCCTGGCCTTAGGCTATGGCACCCCTAAGCTTAGGCTAGGCCACCCTTACGCTTAGGCTAGGGCACCCCTAGGCTTAGGCTAGGGTACACCTAGGCTTAGGCTAGGGCACCACTTTTCTTAGGCAACAGCACCACTAGGCTTTGCCTAGGGCACCCGTCGGCTTAGGCTAAGGCTAGGACTCCCCTAGCCTAAGGCTAGGGCACCCTAGGCATAGGCTAGGGCACCCCTAGGCTTTGGCTAAGGCTAGGGCATCCCTAGGGTTATGCAAGGGCACTCTTAGGCTTAGGCTTGGGCACCCCTAGGCTTAGGATAGGGCACCCCTAGGTTTAGGCTAGGGCACCCCTAAACTTAGGCTAGGGCACCCCTAGGTTTAGGTTAGGGCACCCCTAGGCCTAGGCTAGGGCACCCCTAGGCGTAGGCGAGGGCACCCCTAGCTTAGACTCAGGCTAGGGCTCCCCTAGCCTAAGGCTAGGGCACCCATAGTTTTAGGCTAGGGCACCCCTAGTCTTAGGCTAGGGCACACCTAGGCTTAGGCTATGGCACCCCTAGGCTTAAGCTAGGGCACCCCTAGGCTTAGGATAGGGCACCCCGAGGCTTAGGCTAGGGCACCCCTAGGCTTAGGCTAAGGCTAGGGCTTCCCTAGCCTAAGGCAAGGGCACCCCTAGGCTTAGGCTAGGGCAACCCTAGGCTTAGGATAGGGCACCCCTAGGCTTAGGCTAGGATACACCTAGGCTTATGCTAGGGCAACCCTAGGATTAGGCTAGGGCACCCATATAATTAGCCTAAGGCTAGGGATCCCCTAGCCTAAATCTAGGGAACCCCTGGCCTTAGGCTATGGCACCCCTAAGCTTAGGCTAGGGCACCCTTACGCTTAGGCTAGGGCACCCCTAGGCTTAGGCTAGGGTACATCTAGGCTTAGGTTAGGGCACCACTAGTCTTAGGCAACGGCACCACTAGGCTTTGGCTAGGGCACCCGTCGGCTTAGGCTAAGGCTAGGACTCCCCTAGCCTAAGGCTAGGGCACCCTAGGCATAGGCTAGGGCACCCCTAGGCTTTGGCTAAGGCTGGGGCACCCCTAGGCTTAGACTAAGGCTACGGCTCGACTAGCCTAAGGCTAGGGAACCCCTAGGCTTAGGCTAGGGCACCCCTAGGCTTAGGCTAAGGCTAATGCTCCCCTAGCCTAAGGATAGGGCACCCCTTGGCTTAGGCTAGGGCACCCCTAGGCTTAGGCTGGGGCACCCGTAGGCTTAGGATAGGGCACCCCTAGGCTTAGGCTAAGGCTAGGGCTCCCCTAACCTAAGGCTAGGGCACAACTTGGCTTAGGCTAGGGCACTCCTAGGCTTAGGCTGGGGCACCCGTAGGCTTAGGATAGGGCACCCCTAGGCTGAGGCTAAGGCTAAGGCTCCCCTAGCCCAAGGCTAGGGCACCCCTAGGCTTAGGGTAGGGCACCCCTAGTCCTAGGCTAGGGCACCCCTAGACTTATGCTAGGGCACCCCAAGGCTTAGGCTAAGGCTAGTGCTTCCATAGCCTAAGGCTAGGGCACCCCTAGGCTTAGGCTAGGGCACCCCTAGGCTTTGACTAAGGCAAGGGCACCCCTAGGGTTAGGCAAGGGCACTCTTAGGCTTAGGCTTGGGCACCCCAAGGCTTAGGCTAAGGCTAGGGCTCCCCTAGCCTAAGGTGAGGGCACCCCGAGGCTTAGGCTAGGGCACCCCTAGGCTTACACTAGGGCACCCCTAGGCTTAGGTTAAGGCTAGGGCTCCCCTAGCCTACGTCTTGGGCTCCCCTAGTCTTAGGCTAGGGCACCCTAGACTTAGGCTAGGGAAACACTAGCCTTAGGCTTAGGCTAGGGCTTCCCTAGCCTAAGGCTAGGGCACCCTTAGGCTTAGGCTTGGCACCCCTAGGGTTATGCTGTGGCACCCCAAGACATAGGCTAGGGTACCCCTAGGCTTAGGCTAGGGCACCCCATGGCTTAGGCTAGGGCACCCCCCGGTTATGGCTAAGGCTAGGACTCCCCTAGCCTAAGTCTAGGCCACCCCGAGGCTTAGGCTAGGGCACCCCAAGGCTTAGGCTAGGGTACACCTAGGCTTAGGCTAGGGCACACATAGGCTTAGGATACGGCACCCCTAGGCTTAGCCTAGGGCACCCCTAGGCTTAGGCTAGGGCACCACTAGGCTTAGGCTAGGGCACCCCCAAGCTTAGGGTAAAGCTTGGGTTCCCATCGCTTAAGGCTAGGGCACCCCTAGGCTTAGGCTAGGGCACCCCTAGGCTTAGGCTAGGGCACCCCTAGGTTTAGGCTAGGGCACCCCCCGGTTATGGGTAAGGCTAGGACTCCCCTAGCCTAAGGCTAGGGCACCCCTAGGCTTAGGCTAGGTAACCCTAGGCTTAGGCATGGGCACCACTAGGCTTAGTCTAAGGCTAGGGCTCCCATAGCCTAAGGCTAGGGCACCCATAGGCTTAGGCTAGGGCACCCCTTGGCTTAGGCTAAGGCTAGGGATCCCCTAGCCTAAAGTTGGGGCACCAATAAGCTTAGGCTAGGGCACCCCTAGTCTTAGGCTAAGTCTAGGGCTCCCCTAGCCTAAGGCTAGGGCATCCCTAGGCTTAGGCTATGGCACACCAAGGCTTAGGCTAGGGCACCCCTAGGCTTAGGGTAGGGCATCCCTAGGCTTAGGTTAAGGCTAGGGCTCCCCTAGCCTAAGGCTTGGGAACCCCTAGGCTTAGGCTACGGCACCCCTAGGCTTAGGCTAGGGCACCCCTAGGCTTAGGTTAAGGCACCCCTAGGCTTAGGCTAGGGCACCCCTAGGCTTAAGCTAAGACTAGGGCTCCCCTAGGCTAAGGCTAGGGCACCCCTAGGCTTAGGCTAGGGCACCCCTAGGCTAGGCTAGGGCATCCCTAGGCTTCGGATAGGGCACCCCTAGGCTTAGGCTAGGGCACCCCTAGGCTTAGGCTAAGGCTAGGGTTTCCCTAGCCTAAGGCTAAGGCACCCCTAGGCTTAGGCTAGGGGACCCCTAGGCTTAGGCTAGGGCATGCCTAGGCTTAGGCTAGGGCACCTCTAGATAAGGCTAGGGCACCCCTAGAATTAGTCTAAGGCTAGGGATCCCCTAGCCTAAGGTTAGGGCACCACTAGGCTTAGGGTAGGGCACCCCTAGGCTTAGGCTAAGTCTAGGGCTCCCCTAGCCTAAGTCTAGGGCACCCCTAGGCTTAGGCTAGGGCACCCCTAAGCTTAGGCTAAGGCTAGGGCTTCCCTAGCCTAAGGTTAGGGCACCAGTAGGCTTACGCTAGGGCACCCCTAGGCTTAGGCTAGCCCACACCTAGGCTTAGGATAGGGCACCCCTAGGCTTAGGCTAAGGCTAGGGCTTCCCTAGCCTAAGGCTAGGGCACCCCTAGGCTTAGGTTAGGGCACCCCTAGGCTTAGGCTAGGGCACCCCTAGGCTTAGGCTAGGACACACCTAGGCTTAGGCTAGGGCATCCCTAGTCTTAGGCTAGGGCACCCCTCGTCTTAGTCTAGGGCTAGGACTCCCAAAGCCCAAGGCTAGGGCACCCCTATGCTTAGGCTAGGGCACCTCTAGGCTTAGGCTAAGGCACCCCTAGCCTTAGGCTAAGGCTAGGGCTCCCCTAGCCTATGGCTAGGGCACGCCTAGGCTTAGGCTAGGTAAGCCTAGGCTTAGGCTAGGGCACCCCTAGGTTAGGCTAGGGCACCCCCAGGCTTGGGCTAAGGCTAGGTTTCCAATAGCCTAAGGCTAGGGCACCCCTAGGCTTAGGCTAGGGCACCCCTAGGCTTAGGCTACGGCACCCCTAGGCTTAGGATAGGGCAACCCTAGGCTTAGGCCAAGGCTAGGGCTCCCCTAGCCTAAGGCAAGGGTACCCCTAGCCTTAGGCTAGGGCACCACTAGGCTTAGGCTAGGACACCCCTAGGCTTAGGGTAGGGCACCCCCAAGTTTAGGCTAAGGCAAGGGTTCCTATAGCCTAAGGCTAGGGCACCCCTAGGCTTAGGCTAGGGCACCCCTAGGCTTAGGCTAGGACACACCTAGGCTTAGGCTAGGGCATCCCTCGTCTTAGGCTAAGGATAGGACTCCCAAAGCCCAAGGCTAGGGCACCCCTATGCTTAGGCTAGGGCACATCTAGGCTTAGGCTAAGGCACCCCTAGCCTTAGGCTAAGGCTAGGGCTCCCCTAGCCTATGACTAGGGCACGCCTAGGCTTAGGCTAGGTAAGCCTAGTCTTAGGCTAGGGCACCCCTAGACTTAGGCTAGGGCACCCCCAAGCTTAGGCTAAGGCTAGGGTTCCCATAGCCTAAGGCTAGGGCACCCCTAAGCTTAGTCTAGGGCACCCCTAGGCTTAGGCTAGGGCACCCCTAGGCTTAGGATAGGGCAACCCTAGGCTTAGGCTAGGGCACCCCAAGGCATAGGCTAGGGCATCCCTAGGCTTAGGCTTAGGGTAGGGCTCCCTTACACTAAGGCTAGCGCACCCTTAAGCTTAGGCTTGGGCACCCCTAGGCTTAGGCTATGGCACCCCTAGGCTTAGGCTAAGGCTAGGGCTCCCCTAGGCCTAGGCTAGGGCAACACTAGGCTTAAGCTAAGGTTGGGCTCCCCTAGGCTAAGACTAGGGCACCCCTAGGCTTAGGCTAGGGCACCCCTAGGCTTAGGCTAGGGCACCCCTAGGCTTAGGCTAGGGCACCCCTAGTTTTAGGCTAGGGCACCCAGACGCTTAAGCTAGGGGACCCCTAGGCTTAGGCTAATGCTAGGGTTTCCCTAGCCTAAGGCTAGGGAACCCCAAGGCTTAGGCTAGGGCACCCCCAGGCTTAGGCTAGGGCACCTCTAAGCTTAGGCTAGGGCTCCCCTAG
Source organism: Tenrec ecaudatus (assembly GCF_050624435.1). Taxonomy (NCBI): domain Eukaryota; kingdom Metazoa; phylum Chordata; class Mammalia; order Afrosoricida; family Tenrecidae; genus Tenrec; species Tenrec ecaudatus. Next base: position 262,884 of record NW_027458100.1, read on the forward strand.
CCCAAGGCTAGGGCGATCCTAGGCTTAGGCTAGGGCACCCATAGGCCTAGGCTAGGGCACCATTAGGCTTAGGCTAGGGCACACCAAGGCTTAGACTAAGGCTAGGGCTTCCATAGCCTAAGGCTAGGGCACCCCTAGGCTTAGGCTAGGACACCCCAAGGTTTAGGCTAGGGCACCCCTAGGCTTAGGATAGGGCACCCCTAGGCATAGGCTATGGCACCCCTAGGCTTAGGCTAGGGCACCCCTAGCCTAAGGCTAGGGCACCTCTAGGCTTAGGATCGGGCACCCCTAGGATTAGGATAGGGCACCCCTAGGCTTAGGCTAGGGCACCCCTAGCCTAAGGCTACGGCACCCCTAGGCTTAGGCTAGGGCACCCCTAGGCCTAGGCTAAGGCAACACTAGGCTTAAGCTAAGGCTAGGGCTCCCCTAGCCTAAGGCTAGGGCACCCTTGGCTTAGGCTAGGGCACCCCTAGGCTTAGGCTAGGGCACCCCTAGTCTTAGGCTAGGGCACCCCTAGGCTTAAGCTAGGGCACCCCTAGGCTTAGGCTAATGCTAGGGTTTCCCTAGCCTAAGGCTAGGGAACCACTAGGCTTAGGCTAGGGCACCACTAGGCTTAGGCTAGGGCACCCCTAAGCTTAGGCTGGGCACCCCTACGCTTAGGCTAGGGCACCCCTAGGCTTAGGCTAAGGCTAGGGCTCCCCTTGCCTAAGGCTAGGGCACCCCTAGGCTTAGGCTAGGGCATACCTAGGCTTAGGCTAGGGCACCCGTAGCCTTAGGCTAGGGCACCCCTAGGCTTAGGCTAAGGCTAGGGCTCCCCTAGCCCAAGGCTTGGGCACTCCTAGGCTTAGGCTAGGGCACCCATAGGCCTAGGATAGGGCACCCATAGGCTTAGGCTAGGGCACCCCAAGGCTTAGGCTAAGGCTAGGGCTTCCATAGCCTAAGGCTAGGGCACCCCTAGGCTTAGGCTAGGACACCCCAAGGTTTAAGCTAGGGTACCCCTAGGCTTAGGATAGGGCACCCCTAGGCTTAGGCTATGGCACCCCTAGGCTTAGGCTAGGGCACACCTAAGCTTATGCTAGGGCACCCCTAGGCTTAGGATCGGGCACCCCTAGGATTAGGATAGGGCACCCCTAGGCTTAGGCTAGGGCACCCCTAAACTTAGGCTAGGGCACCCCTAGGCTTGGGCTAGGGCACCCCTAGTCTTAAGCTAGGGGACCCCTAGGCTTAGGCTAATGCTAGGGTTTCCCTAGCCTAAGGCTAGGGAACCCCTAGGCTTAGGCTAGGGCACCAAAAGGCTTAGGCTAGGGCACCCCTAAGCTTAGGCTAGGGAACCCCTACGCTTAGGCTAGGGCACCCCAGAATTAGCCTAAGGCTAGGCCTCCCCTAGCGTAAGGCTAGGACACCCCTATGCTTAGGCTAGGGCACCCATAGGCTTAGGCTAGGGCACCCCTAGGCTTTGACTAAGGCTACGGCTCGACTAGCCTAAGGCTAGGTGACCCCTAGGCTTAGGCTAGGGCACCCCTAGGCTTAGGCTAGAGCACCCCTAGGCTTAGGCTAAGGCTAGGGTTCCCCTAGCCTAAGGCTAAGGCACCCCTAGGGTTAGGCTAGGGCACCCCTCGGCTTTAGCTAGGGCACCCGTAGCCTTAGGCTAGGGCACCCCTAGGCTTAGGCTAGGGCTCCCCTAGCACAACTCTAGGGCACCCCTAGCCCAAGGCTAGGCTACCCCTAGGCTTAGGCTAGGGCACCCCAAGGCTTAGGCTAAGGCACCCCTAGGCTTAGGCTAGGGCACCCCAAGGCTTAGGCTAGTGCACCCCTAGGCTTAGGATAGGGCACCCCTAGGCTTAGGCTATGGCACCCCTAGGCTTTGGCTAGGGCACCCCTAAGCTTAGGCTAGGGCGCCCCTAGGCTTAGGATAGGGCACCCCTAGGATTAGGATAGGGCACCCCTAGGTTTAGGCTAGGGCACCCCTAAACTTAGGCTAGGGCACCCCTAGGCTTAGGCTAGGGCACCCCTAGGCATAGACTAGGGCACCCCTAGGCTTAGACTAAATCTAGGGTCCCATATCCTAAGGCTAGGGTACCCCTAGGCTTAGGCTAGGGCACACCTAGGCTTTGGCTAGGGCACCCCAAGGCTTATGCTAGGGTACCCCCCGGCTATGGCTAAGGCTAGGACTCCCCTAGCTTAAGGCTAGGTCACCACTACGCTTAGGCTAGGGCACCCCTAGGCTTATCCTAGGTAACCCTAGGCTTAGACTAGGGCAGGGCACCCCTAGGCCTAGGCTAGGGCACCCCTAGGCTTAGGCTAGGGCACCGCAAGGCTTAGGCTAAGGCTAGTGCTTCCATAGCCTAAGGCTAGGGCACCCCTAGGCTTAGGCTAGGGCACCCCTAGGCTTAGGCTTGGACACCCCTAGGCGTAGGCGAGGGCACCCCTAGCTTAGGCTCAGGCTAGGGCTCCCCTAGCATAAGGCTAGGGCACCAATAGTTTTAGGCTAGGGCACCCCTAGTCTTAGGCTAGGGCACACCTAAGCTTAGGCTAGGGCACCCCTATGATTAGGCTAGGGTACCCCTAGAATTAGCCTAAGGCTAGGTCTCCCCTAGCCTAAGCCTAGGGCACACCTAGGCTTAGGCTATGGCACCCCTAGGCTTAAGCTAGGGCACCCCTAGGCTTAGGATAGGGCACCCCGAGGCTTAGGCTAGGGCACCCCTAGGCTTAGGCTAAGGCTAGGGCTTCCCTAGCCTAAGGCAAGGGCACCCCTAGGCTTAGGCTAGGGCACCCCTAGGCTTAGGCTAGGGCACCCCTAGGCTTAGGCTAGGATACACCTAGGCTTATGCTAGGGCACCCCTAGGATTAGGCTAGGGCACCCATATAATTAGCCTAAGGCTAGGGATCCCCTAGCCTAAATCTAGGGAACCCCTGGCCTTAGGCTATGGCACCCCTAAGCTTAGGCTAGGCCACCCTTACGCTTAGGCTAGGGCACCCCTAGGCTTAAGCAAGGGTACACCTAGGCTTAGGCTAGGGCACCACTTTTCTTAGGCAACAGCACCACTAGGCTTTGCCTAGGGCACCCGTCGGCTTAGGCTAAGGCTAGGACTCCCCTAGCCTAAGGCTAGGGCACCCTAGGCATAGGCTAGGGCACCCCTAGGCTTTGGCTAAGGCTAGGGCACCCCTAGGGTTATGCAAGGGCACTCTTAGGCTTAGGCTTGGGCACCCCTAGCCTTAGGCTAAGGCTAGGGCTCCCATAGCCTAAGGCGAGGGCACCCCGAGGCTAAGGCTAGGCCACCCCTAGGCTTAGGCTAAGGCTAGGGCTCCCCTAACCTAAGGCTAGGGCACCCCTTGGCTTAGGCTAGGGCACCCCTAGGCTTAGGATAGGGCACCCCTAGGTTTAGGCTAGGGCACCCCTAGGTTTAGGTTAGGGCACCCCTAGGCCTAGGCTAGGGCACCCCTAGGCGTAGGCGAGGGCACCCCTAGCTTAGACTCAGGCTAGGGCTCCCCTAGCCTAAGGCTAGGGCACCCATAGTTTTAGGCTAGGGCACCCCTAGTCTTAGGCTAGGGCACACCTAGGCTTAGGCTATGGCACCCCTAGGCTTAAGCTAGGGCACCCCTAGGCTTAGGATAGGGCACCCCGAGGCTTAGGCTAGGGCACCCCTAGGCTTAGGCTAAGGCTAGGGCTTCCCTAGCCTAAGGCAAGGGCACCCCTAGGCTTAGGCTAGGGCAACCCTAGGCTTAGGATAGGGCACCCCTAGGCTTAGGCTAGGATACACCTAGGCTTATGCTAGGGCACCCCTAGGATTAGGCTAGGGCACCCATATAATTAGCCTAAGGCTAGGGATCCCCTAGCCTAAATCTAGGGAACCCCTGGCCTTAGGCTATGGCACCCCTAAGCTTAGGCTAGGGCACCCTTACGCTTAGGCTAGGGCACCCCTAGGCTTAGGCTAGGGTACATCTAGGCTTAGGCTAGGGCACCACTAGTCTTAGGCAACGGCACCACTAGGCTTTGGCTAGGGCACCCGTCGGCTTAGGCTAAGGCTAGGACTCCCCTAGCCTAAGGCTAGGGCACCCTAGGCATAGGCTAGGGCACCCCTAGGCTTTGGCTAAGGCTGGGGCACCCCTAGGCTTAGACTAAGGCTACGGCTCGACTAGCCTAAGGCTAGGGAACCCCTAGGCTTAGGCTAGGGCACCCCTAGGCTTAGGCTAAGGCTAATGCTCCCCTAGCCTAAGGATAGGGCACCCCTTGGCTTAGGCTAGGGCACCCCTAGGCTTAGGCTGGGGCACCCGTAGGCTTAGGATAGGGCACCCCTAGGCTTAGGCTAAGGCTAGGGCTCCCCTAAGCTAAGGCTAGGGCACAACTTGGCTTAGGCTAGGGCACTCCTAGGCTTAGGCTGGGGCACCCGTAGGCTTAGGATAGGTCACCCCTAGGCTGAGGCTAAGGCTAAGGCTCCCCTAGCCCAAGGCTAGGGCACCCCTAGGCTTAGGGTAGGTCACCCCTAGTCCTAGGCTAGGGCACCCCTAGACTTATGCTAGGGCACCCCAAGGCTTAGGCTAAGGCTAGTGCTTCCATAGCCTAAGGCTAGGGCACCCCTAGGCTTAGGCTTGGACACCCCTAGGCGTAGGCGAGGGCACCCCTAGCTTAGGCTAAGGCTAGGGCTCCCCTAGTCTAAGGCTAGGGCACCCATAGTTTTAGGCTAGGGCACCCCTAGGCTTAGGCTAAGGCTAGGGCTCGCTAGCCTAAGGCTAGGGCACCCCTAATCTTAGGCTAGGGCACCCCTAGTCTTAGGCTAGGGCACACCTAAGCTTAGCCTAGGGCAACCCTAGGATTAGGATAGGGCACCCCTAGAATTAGTCTAAGGCTAGGCCTCCCCTAGCCCAAGGCTAGGGCACACCTAGGCTTAGGCTATGGCACCCCTAGGCTTAAGCTAGCGCACCCCTAGGCTTAGGATAGGGCACCCCTAGGCTTAGGCTAGGGCACCCCTAGGCTTAGGCTAAGGCTAGGACTCTCCTAGCCTAAGGCTAGGGCACCACTAATCTTAGGCTAGGGCACCCCTAGCTTAGGCTAGGGCACACCTAAGCTTAGGCTAGGGCACCCCCTAGGATTAAGCTAGGGCACCCCTAGGATTAAGCTAGGGCACCCCTAGATTTAGCCTAAGGCTAGGGATCCCCTAGCCTAAGGTTAGGGCATCACTAACCTTAGGCTATGGCACCCCTAGGCTTAGGCCAGGGCACCCCTATTCTTAGGCCAGGGCACCCCTAGGCTTAGGCTAAGGCTAGGGCTCCCCTACCCTTAGGCTAGGGCACCCCTAGGCTTAGGCTAGGGCACCCCTAGGCTTAGGCTAAGACTAGGGCTCCCCTAGCCTAAGGTTAGGGCACCACTAACCTTAGGCTAGGGCACCCCTAGGCTTAGGATAGGGCACCCTTAGCCTTAGGCTTGGGCATCCCTAGGCTTAGGCTAAGGCACCCCTAGGCTTAGGCTAGTGCCAGGGCACCCCTAGGCTTTGGCTAGGGCACCCCTAGGCTTAGGCTAAGGATAGGGATTCCCTAGCCTAAGGCTAGGGCACCCCTAGGCTTCGGGTAGGGCACCCCTAGGCTTAGGCTAGGGGACACCTAGGCTTAGGCTAGGGAACCCCTAGGATTAGGCTAGGGCACCCCTAGAATTAGCCTAAGGCTAGGGATCACCTAGCCTAAGGTTAGGCCACCACTAGGCTTAGGCTAGGGCATCACTAGGCTTAGGCTAAGTCTAGGGCTCCCCTAGCCTAAGTCTAGGGCACCACTAGTCTTAGGCTAGGGCACCACTAGGCTTAGGCTAGGGCACCCCTAGGCTTAGGCTAGGGCACCCCTAGGCTTAGGATAGGGCACCCCTAGGCTTAGGCTAGGGAACCCCTAGCTTAGGCTAAGGCTAGGGCTCCCCTAGCCTAAGGCTAGGGCACCCCTAGGCTTAGGCTAGGGCACCCCTAGGCTTAGGCTAAGGCTAGGGCTCCCCAAGCCTAAGGCTAGGGCACCCCTAATCTTAGGCTAGGGCACCCCTAGGCTTAGGTTGGGCACACCTAAGCTTAGGCTAGGGCACCCCTAGGATTAGGCTAGGGCACCCCTAGATTTAGCCTAAGGCTAGGGATCCCCTAGCCTAAGGTTATGGCACCACTAACCTTAGGCTAGGGCACCCCTAGGCTTAGGATAGGGCACCCCTAGGCTTACGATAGGGCACCCCTAGTTTTAGGCTAAGGCAAGGGCTTCCCTAGCCTAAGGCTAGGGCACCTTAGGGTTAGGCTAGCGCACTCCTAGGCTAAGGCTTGGGCACCCCTAGGCTTTGGCTAAGGCTAGGGCTCCCCTAGCCTAAGGCTAGGGCACCCCTAGGCTTAGGCTAGGGCACCCAAAGGCTTAGGCTAAGGCTAGGGCTCCCCTAGCCTAAGGCTAGGGCACCCCTAATCTTAGGCTATGGCACCCCTAGGCTTAGGCTAGGGCACACCTAAGCTTAGGCTAGGGCACCCCTAGGATTAGGCTAGGGCACCCCTAGATTTAGCCTAAGGCTAGGGATCCCCTAGCCTAAGGTTAGGGCACCACTAACCTTAGGCTAGGGCACCCCTAGGCTTAGGATAGGGCACCCCTAGGCTTAGGATAGGGCACCCCTAGGTTTAGGCTAAGGCAAGGGCTTCCCTAGCCTAAGGCTAGGGCACCTTAGGGTTAGGTTAGGGCACTCCTAGACTTAGGCTTGGGCACCCCTAGGCTTTGGCTAAGGCTAGGGCTCCCCTAGCCTAAGGCTAGGGCACCCCTAGGCTTAGGCTAGGGCACCCTAGGCTTAGGCTAGGGCAACACTAGTCTTAGGCTTAGGGTAGGGCTCCCCTAGCCTAAGGCTAGGACACCCTTAGGCTTAGGCTTGGGCACCCCTAGGCTTAAGCTAGGGCACCCCTAGGCTTAGGCTAGGGCACCCCTAGGCTTAAGCTAAGGCTAGGGCTCCCCTAGCCTAAGGCTAGGGCACCCCTAGTCTTAGGCTAGGGCACCCCTAGGCTTAAGCTAATGCTAGGGCTCCCCTAGCCTAAGGCTAGGGCACCCCTAGTCTTAGGCTAAGGCTAGGGTTTCCCTAGCCTAAGGCTTGGGCACCCCTAGGCTTAGGCTAGGGCACCCCTATGCTTAGGCTAGGGCACCCCTAGCCTTAGGCTAGGATACACCTAGGCTTAGGCTAGGGCACCCCTAGGATTACGGTAGGGCACCCATAGAATTTGTCTAAGGCTAGGGATCCCCTAGCCTAAGTCTAGGGCACCCCTAGGCTTAAGCTATGGCACCCCTAAGCTTAGGCTAGGGCACCCCTAGGCTTAAGCTAAAGCTAGGGCTCGCCTAGACTAAGGCTAGGGCACCCCTAGGCTTAGGCTAGGGTACACCTAGGCTTAGGCTAGGGCACCACAAGTATTAGGCTAGGGCACCCCTAGGCTTAGGTTAAGTCTAGGGCTCCCCTAGGTTTAGGCTATGGCACCCCTAGGCTTAGGCTATGGCACCCCTAGGCTTAAGCTAGGGCACCCCTACGCTTAGGCTAGGGCACCCCTAGACTTAGGCTAGGGCACCCTTAGGCTTAGGATAGTGCACCCCTAGGTTTAGGATAGGGCACCCCTAGGCTTAGGGTAGGGCACCCGTCGGCTTAGGCTAAGGCTAGGACTCCCCTCGCCTAAGTCTAAGGCAACCCTAGGCTTAGGCTAGGGCACCCCTAGGCTTTGGCTAAGGCTAGGGCACCCCTAGGGTTAGGCAAGGGCACTCTTAGGCTTAGGCTTGGGCACCCCTAGGCTTAGGCTAAGGCTAGGGCTCCCCTAGCCTAAGGCTAGGACACCCTTAGGCTTAGGCTTGGGCACCCCTAGGCTTAGGCTAGGGCACCCCTAGGCTTAGGCTATGGCACCCCTAGGCTTAGGCTAGGGCACCCCTAGGCTTAAGCTAAGGCTAGGGCTCCCATAGCCTAAGGCTAGGGCACCCCTAGGCTTAGGCTATGGCACCCCTAAGCTTAGGCTAGGGCACCCCTAGGCTTAAGGTAAGGCTAGGACTCGCCTAGACTAAGGCTAGGGCACCCCTAGGCTTAGGTTAAGTTTAGGGCTCCCCTAGGCTTAGGCTATGGCACCGCTAGGCTTAGGCTAGGGCACCCCTAGGCTTAGGCTAGGGTACACCTACGCTTAGGCTAGGGCACCCCTAGACTTAGTCTAGGGCACCCCTAGGCTTAGGCTATGGCACCCCTAAGCTTCGGCTAGGGCACCAGTCGGCTTAGGCTAAGGCTAGGACTCCCCTAGCCTAAGGCTAGGGCATCCCTAGGCATAGGCTAGGGCACCCCTAGGCTTTGGCTAAGGCTAGGGCACCCCTAGGGTTAAGCTAGGGCACCCCTAGGCTTACAATACGGCAGCCCTAGGCTTAGGTTAAGGCTTGGGCTCCCCTAGCCTAAGACTTGGGCACCCCTATGCTTAGGCTAGGGCACCCTTAGGCTTAGGCTTGGCACCCCTAGGGTTATGCTATGGCACCCCAAGGGTTAGGCTAGGGCACCCGTCGGCTTAGACTAAAGCTAGGACTCCCCTAGCCTAAGGCTAGGGCATCCCTAGGCTTAGGCTAGGGCACCCCTAGGCTTTGACTAAGGCAAGGGCACCCCTAGGGTTAGGCAAGGGCACTCTTAGGATTAGGCTTGGGCACCCCAAGGCTTAGGCTAAGGCTAGGGCTCCCCTAGCCTAAGGTGAGGGCTCCCCGAGGCTTAGGCTAGGGCACCCCTAGGCTTACACTAGGGCACCCCTAGGCTTAGGTTAAGGCTAGGGCTCCCCTAGCCTAAGTCTTGGGCTCCGATAGTCTTAGGCTAGGGCACCCTAGGCTTAGGCTAGGGAAACACTAGCCTTAGGCTTAGGCTAGGGCTTCCCTAACCTAAGGCTAGGGCACCCTTAGGCTTAGGCTTGGCACCCCTAGGGTTATGCTGTGGCACCCCAAGACATAGGCTAGGGTACCCCTAGGCTTAGGCTAGGGCACCCCTTGGCTTAGGCTAGGGCACCCCCTGGTTATGGCTAAGGCTAGGACTCCCCTAGCCTAAGTCTTGGCCACCCCGAGGCTTAGGCTAGGGCACCCCAAGGCTTAGGCTAGGGTACACCTAGGCTTAGGCTATGGCACCCCAAGGCTTAGGCTAGGGCACCCCTAGGCTTAGGGTAGGGCATCCGTAGGCTTAGGTTAAGGCTAGGGCTCCCCTAGCCTAAGGTTTGGGAACCCCTAGGCTTAGGCTACGGCACCCCTAGGCTTAGGCTAGGGCACCCCTAGGCTTAGGCTAAGGCACCCCTAGGCTTAGGCTAGGGCACCCCTAGGCTTAAGCTAAGACTAGGGCTCCCCTAGGCTAAGGCTAGGGCACCCCTAGGCTTAGGATAGGGCACCCCTAGGCTTAGGCTAGGGCATCCCTAGGCTTCGGATAGGGCACCCCTAGGCTTAGGCTAGGGCACCCCTAGGCTTAGGGTAGGGCATCCCTAGGCTTAGGTTAAGGCTAGGGCTCCCCTAGCCTAAGGCTTGGGAACCCCTAGGCTTAGGCTACGGCACCCCTAGGCTTAGGCTAGGGCACCCCTAGGCTTAGCCTAAGGCACCCCTAGGCTTAGGCTAGGGCACCCCTAGGCTTAAGCTAAGACTAGGGCTCCCCTAGGCTAAGGCTAGGGCACCCCTAGGCTTAGGCTAGGGCACCCCTAGGCTTAGGCTAGGGCATCCCTAGGCTTCGGAGAGGGCACCCCTAGGCTTAGGCTAGGGCACCCCTAGGCTTAGGCTAAGGCTAGGGTTTCCCTAGCCCAAGGCTAGGGCACCCCTAGGCTTAGGCTAGGGGACCCCTAGGCTTAGGATAGGGCACCCCTAGGATTAGGCTAGGGCACCCCTAGAATTAGCCTAAGGCTAGGGATCACCTAGCCTAAGGTTAGGCCACCACTAGGCTTAGGCTAGGGCATCACTAGGCTTAGGCTAAGTCTAGGGCTCCCCTAGCCTAAGTCTAGGGCACCACTAGTCTTAGGCTAGGGCACCACTAGGCTTAGGCTAGGGCACCCCTAGGCTTAGGCTAGGGCACCCCTAGGCTTAGGATAGGGCACCCCTAGGCTTAGGCTAGGGAACCCCTAGCTTAGGCTAAGGCTAGGGCTCCCCTAGCCTAAGGCTAGGGCACCCCTAGGCTTAGGCTAGGGCACCCCTAGGCTTAGGCTAAGGCTAGGGCTCCCCAAGCCTAAGGCTAGGGCAAACCTAATCTTAGGCTAGGGCACCCCTAGGCTTAGGTTGGGCACACCTAAGCTTAGGCTAGGGCACCCCTAGGATTAGGCTAGGGCACCCCTAGATTTAGCCTAAGGCTAGGGATCCCCTAGCCTAAGGTTATGGCACCACTAACCTTAGGCTAGGGCACCCCTAGGCTTAGGATAGGGCACCCCTAGTCTTAGGATAGGGCACCCCTAGTTTTAGGCTAAGGCAAGGGCTTCCCTAGCCTAAGGCTAGGGCACCTTAGGGTTAGGCTACCGCACTCCTAGGCTAAGGCTTGGGCACCCCTAGGCTTTGGCTAAGGCTAGGGCTCCCCTAGCCTAAGGCTAGGGCACCCCTAGGCTTAGGCTAGGGCACCCAAAGGCTTAGGCTAAGGCTAGGGCTCCCCTAGCCTAAGGCTAGGGCACCCCTAATCTTAGGCTATGGCACTCCTAGGCTTAGGCTAGGGCACACCTAAGCTTAGGCTAGGGCACCCCTAGGATTAGGCTAGGGCACCCCTAGATTTAGCCTAAGGCTAGGGATCCCCTAGCCTAAGGTTAGGGCACCACTAACCTTAGGCTAGGGCACCCCTAGGCTTAGGATAGGGCACCCCTAGGCTTAGGATAGGGCACCCCTAGGTTTAGGCTAAGGCAAGGGCTTCCCTAGCCTAAGGCTAGGGCACCTTAGGGTTAGGTTAGGGCACTCCTAGACTTAGGCTTGGGCACCCCTAGGCTTTGGCTAAGGCTAGGGCTCCCCTAGCCTAAGGCTAGGGCACCCCTAGGCTTAGGCTAGGGCACCCTAGGCTTAGGCTAGGGCAACACTAGTCTTAGGCTTAGGGTAGGGCTCCCCTAGCCTAAGGCTAGGACACCCTTAGGCTTAGGCTTGGGCACCCCTAGGCTTAAGCTAGGGCACCCCTAGGCTTAGGCTAGGGCACCCCTAGGCTTAAGCTAAGGCTAGGGCTCCCCTAGCCTAAGGCTAGGGCACCCCTAGTCTTAGGCTAGGGCACCCCTAGGCTTAAGCTAATGCTAGGGCTCCCCTAGCCTAAGGCTAGGGCACCCCTAGTCTTAGGCTAAGGCTAGGGTTTCCCTAGCCTAAGGCTTGGGCACCCCTAGGCTTAGGCTAGGGCACCCCTATGCTTAGGCTAGGGCACCCCAAGGCTTAGGCTAGGATACACCTAGGCTTAGGCTAGGGCACCCCTAGGATTACGGTAGGGCACCCATAGAATTTGTCTAAGGCTAGGGATCCCCTAGCCTAAGTCTAGGGCACCCCTAGGCTTAAGCTATGGCACCCCTAAGCTTAGGCTAGGGCACCCCTAGGCTTAAGCTAAAGCTAGGGCTCGCCTAGACTAAGGCTAGGGCACCCCTAGGCTTAGGCTAGGGTACACCTAGGCTTAGGCTAGGGCACCACAAGTATTAGGCTAGGGCACCCCTAGGCTTAGGTTAAGTCTAGGGCTCCCCTAGGTTTAGGCTATGGCACCCCTAGGCTTAGGCTATGGCACCCCTAGGCTTAAGCTAGGGCACCCCTACGCTTAGGCTAGGGCACCCCTAGACTTAGGCTAGGGCACCCTTAGGCTTAGGATAGTGCACCCCTAGGTTTAGGATAGGGCACCCCTAGGCTTAGGGTAGGGCACCCGTCGGCTTAGGCTAAGGCTAGGACTCCCCTCGCCTAAGTCTAAGGCAACCCTAGGCTTAGGCTAGGGCACCCCTAGGCTTTGGCTAAGGCTAGGGCACCCCTAGGGTTAGGCAAGGGCACTCTTAGGCTTAGGCTTGGGCACCCCTAGGCTTAGGCTAAGGCTAGGGCTCCCCTAGCCTAAGGCTAGGACACCCTTAGGCTTAGGCTTGGGCACCCCTAGGCTTAGGCTAGGGCACCCCTAGGCTTAGGCTATGGCACCCCTAGGCTTAGGCTAGGGCACCCCTAGGCTTAAGCTAAGGCTAGGGCTCCCATAGCCTAAGGCTAGGGCACCCCTAGGCTTAGGCTAGGGCACCCCTAGGCTTAGGCTAGGGCACCCCTAGGCTTAAGCTAAGGCTAGGGCTCCCCTAGCCTAAGGCTACGGCACCCCTAGGCTTAGGCTATCGCACCCCTAAGCTTAGGCTAGGGCACCCCTAGGCTTAAGGTAAGGCTAGGACTCGCCTAGACTAAGGCTAGGGCACCCCTAGGCTTAGGTTAAGTTTAGGGCTCCCCTAGGCTTAGGCTATGGCACCGCTAGGCTTAGGCTAGGGCACCCCTAGGCTTAGGCTAGGGTACACCTACGCTTAGGCTAGGGCACCCCTAGACTTAGTCTAGGGCACCCCTAGGCTTAGGCTATGGCACCCCTAAGCTTCGGCTAGGGCACCAGTCGGCTTAGGCTAAGGCTAGGACTCCCCTAGCCTAAGGCTAGGGCATCCCTAGGTATAGGCTAGGGCACCCCTAGGCTTTGGCTAAGGCTAGGGCACCCCTAGGGTTAGGCTAGGGCACCCCTAGGCTTACAATACGGCACCCCTAGGCTTAGGTTAAGGCTTGGGCTCCCCTAGCCTAAGACTTGGGCACCCCTATGCTTAGGCTAGGGCACCCTTAGGCTTAGGCTTGGCACCCCTAGGGTTATGCTATGGCACCCCAAGGGTTAGGCTAGGGCACCCGTCGGCTTAGACTAAAGCTAGGACTCCCCTAGCCTAAGGCTAGGGCATCCCTAGGCTTAGGCTAGGGCACCCCTAGGCTTTGACTAAGGCAAGGGCACCCCTAGGGTTAGGCAAGGGCACTCTTAGGATTAGGCTTGGGCACCCCAAGGCTTAGGCTAAGGCTAGGGCTCCCCTAGCCTAAGGTGAGGGCTCCCCGAGGCTTAGGCTAGGGCACCCCTAGGCTTACACTAGGGCACCCCTAGGCTTAGGTTAAGGCTAGGGCTCCCCTAGCCTAAGTCTTGGGCTCCCCTAGTCTTAGGCTAGGGCACCCTAGGCTTAGGCTAGGGAAACACTAGCCTTAGGCTTAGGCTAGGGCTTCCCTAACCTAAGGCTAGGGCACCCTTAGGCTTAGGCTTGGCACCCCTAGGGTTATGCTGTGGCACCCCAAGACATAGGCTAGGGTACCCCTAGGCTTAGGCTAGGGCACCCCTTGGCTTAGGCTAGGGCACCCCCTGGTTATGGCTAAGGCTAGGACTCCCCTAGCCTAAGTCTTGGCCACCCCGAGGCTTAGGCTAGGGCACCCCAAGGCTTAGGCTAGGGTACACCTAGGCTTAGGCTATGGCACCCCAAGGCTTAGGCTAGGGCACCCCTAGGCTTAGGGTAGGGCATCCGTAGGCTTAGGTTAAGGCTAGGGCTCCCCTAGCCTAAGGTTTGGGAACCCCTAGGCTTAGGCTACGGCACCCCTAGGCTTAGGCTAGGGCACCCTTAGGCTTAGGCTAAGGCACCCCTAGGCTTAGGCTAGGGCACCCCTAGGCTTAAGCTAAGACTAGGGCTCCCCTAGGCTAAGGCTAGGGCACCCCTAGGCTTAGGATAGGGCACCCCTAGGCTTAGGCTAGGGCATCCCTAGGCTTCGGATAGGGCACCCCTAGGCTTAGGCTAGGGCACCCCTAGGCTTAGGGTAGGGCATCCCTAGGCTTAGGTTAAGGCTAGGGCTCCCCTAGCCTAAGGCTTGGGAACCCCTAGGCTTAGGCTACGGCACCCCTAGGCTTAGGCTAGGGCACCCCTAGGCTTAGCCTAAGGCACCCCTAGGCTTAGGCTAGGGCACCCCTAGGCTTAAGCTAAGACTAGGGCTCCCCTAGGCTAAGGCTAGGGCACCCCTAGGCTTAGGCTAGGGCACCCCTAGGCTTAGGCTAGGGCATCCCTAGGCTTCGGAGAGGGCACCCCTAGGCTTAGGCTAGGGCACCCCTAGGCTTAGGCTAGGGGACCCCTAGGCTTAGGCTAGGGCATGCCTAGGCTTAGGCTAGGGCACCTCTAGATAAGGCTAGGGAACCCCTAGAATTAGTCTAAGGCGAGGGATCCCCTAGCCTAAGGTTTGGGCACCCCTAGGCTTAGGCTAAGTCTAGGGCTCCCCTAGCCTAAGTCTAGGGCACCCCAAGGCTTAGGCTATGGCACCACTAGGCCTAGGCTATGGCACCCCTAGGCTTAGGCTAGGTCACCCCTAGGCTTAGGCTCGGGCACCCCTAGGCTTACGCTAGCGCATCCCAAGGCTTAGGCTAAGGCTATGGTTCCCATAGCCTAAAGCTAGGGCACACCTAGACTTAGGCTAGGGCACCCCTAGCCTTAGGCTAGGGCACCCCTAAGCTTAGGCTAAGGCTAGGGCTTCCCTAGCCTAAGGTTAGGGCACCAGTAGGCTTACGCTAGGGCACCCCTAGGCTTAGGCTAGCCCACACCTAGGCTTAGGATAGGGCACCCCTAGGCTTAGGCTAAGGCTAGGGCTTCCCTAGCCTAAGGCTAGGGCACCCCTAGGCTTAGGTTAGGGCACCCCTAGGCTTAGGCTAGGGCACCCCTAGGCTTAGGCTAGGACACACCTAGGCTTAGGCTAGGGCATCCCTAGTCTTAGGCGAGAGCACCCCTCGTCTTAGTCTAAGGCTAGGACTCCCAAAGCCCAAGGCTAGGGCACCCCTATGCTTAGGCTAGGGCACCTCTAGGCTTAGGCTAAGGCACCCCTAGCCTTAGGCTAAGGATAGGGCTCCCCTAGCCTTGGCTAGGGCACGCCTAGGCTTAGGCTAGGTAAGCCTAGGCTTAGGATAGGGCACCCCTAGGCTTAGGCTAGGGCACCCCCAGGCTTAGGCTAAGGCTAGGGTTCCCATAGCCTAAGGCTAGGGCACCCCTAGGCTTAGGCTAGGGCACCCTTAGGCTTAGGCTACGGAACCCCTAGGCTTAGGATAGGGCAACCCTAGGCTTAGGCCAAGGCTAGGGCTCCCCTGGCCTAAGGCAAGGGTACCCCTAGCCTTAGGCTAGGGCACCACTAGGCTTAGGCTAGGACACCCCTAGGCTTAGGGTAGGGCACCCCCAAGTTTAGGCTAAGGCAAGGGTTCCTATAGCCTAAGGCTAGGGCACCCCTAGGCTTAGGCTAGTGCAACCCTAGGCTTAGGCTAGGACACACCTAAGCTTAGGCTAGGGCATCCCTCGTGTTAGGCTAAGGATAGGACTCCCAAAGCCCAAGGCTAGGGCACCCCTATGCTTAGGCTAGGGCACATCTAGGCTTAGGCTAAGGCACCCCTAGCCTTAGGCTAAGGCTAGGGCTCCCCTAGCCTATGACTAGGGCACGCCTAGGCTTAGGCTAGGTAAGCCAAGTCTTAGACTACGGCACCCCTAGACTTAGGCTAGGGCACCCCCAGGCTTAGGCTAAGGCTAGGGTACCCATAGCCTAAGGCTAGGGCACCCCTAGGCTTAGTCTAGGGCACCCCTAGGCTTAGGCTAGGGCACCCCTAGGCTTAGGATAGGGCAACCCTAGGCATAGGCTAGGGTACCCCTAGGCATAGGCTAGGGCATCCCTAGGCTTAGGCTTAGGGTAGGGCTCCCTTAGACTAAGGCTAGGGCACCCTTAAGCTTAGGCTTGGGCACCCCTAGGCTTAGGCTATGGCACCCCTAGGCTTAGGCTAAGGCTAGGGCTCCCCTAGGCCTAGGCTAGGGCAACACTAGGCTTAAGCTAAGGCTAGGGCTCCCCTAGCCTAAGACTAGGGCACCCCTAGGCTTAGGCTAGGGCACCCCTAGTCTTACGCTAGGGCACCCCTAGGCTTAGGCTAGGGCACCCCTAGTTTTAGGCTAGGGCACCCAGAGGCTTAAGCTAGGGGACCCCTAGGCTTAGGCTAATGCTAGGGTTTCCCTAGCCTAAGGCTAGGGAACCCCTAGGCTTAGGCTAGGGCACCCCCAGGCTTAGGCTAGGGCACCCCTAAGCTTAGGCTAGGGCACCGCTACGCTTAGGCTAGGGCACCCCTAGGCTTAGGCTAAGACTAGGGCTCCCCTAGCCTAAGGCTAGGGCACCCCTAGGCTTAGGGTAGGGCACCCCTAGGCTTAGGCTAAGGCACCCATAGGCTATGGCTAGGGCACCCCTAGCTTAGGCTAAGATTAGGGCTCCCCTATCCTAAGGCAAGGGCACCCCTTGGCTTAGGCTAGGGCACCCCTAGGCTTAGGCTAGGGCACCCATAGGCTTAGGCTAGGGCAACCCTAGGCTTAGGCTAGGGCACCCCTAGGTTCAGACTAGGGCACCCCCAGAATTAGCCTAACGCTAGGGTTCCCCTAGCGTAAGGCTAGGGCACACCTAGGCTTAGGGTAGGGCACCCGTAGCCTTAGGCTAGGGCACCCCTAGGCTTAGGTTAAGGCTAGGGCTCCCCTAGCCCAAGGCTAGGGCACTCCTAGGCTTAGGCTAGGGCACCCATAGGCCTAGGCTAGGGCACCCTTAGGCTTAGGCTAGGGCACCCCAAGGCTTAGGCTAAGGCTAGGGCTTCCATAGCCTAAGTCTAGGGCACCCCTAGGCTTAGGCTAGGACACCCCACGGTTTAGGCTAGGGCACCCCTAGGCTTAGGATAGGGCACCCCTAGGCTTAGGCTATGGCACCCCTAGGCTTAGGCTAGGGCACACCTAAGCTTAGGCTAGGGCACCCCTAGGCTTAGGACCGGGCACCCCTAGGATTAGGATAGGGCACCCCTAGGCTTAGGCTAGGGCACCCCTTAACTTAGGCTAGGGCACCCCTAGACCTGGGCTAGGGCACCCCTAGGCATAGGCTAGGGCACACCTAGGCTTAGGCTAGGGCACCCCAAGGCTTAGGCTAGGGCACCACCCGACTATGGCTAAGGCTAGGACTCCCCTAGCCTAAGGCTAAGGCACCCCTAGGCTTATGCTTGGGTACCCCTAGGCTTAGGCTAGGGCACCCCTAGGCTAGGGCTAGGGCACCCCTAGGCTTAGGCTAGGACACACCTAGGCTTAGGCTAGGGCATCCCTAGTCTTAGGCTAGGGCACCCCTCGTCTTAGTCTAAGGCTAGGACTCCCAAACCCCAAGGCTAGGGCACCCCTATGCTTAGGCTAGGGCACCTCTAGGCTTAGGCTAAGGCACCCCTAGCCTTAGGCTAGGGCACCCCCAGGCTTAGGTTAAGGCTAGGGTTCCCATAGCCTAAGGCTAGGGCACCCCTAGGCTTAGGCTAGGGCACCCCTAGGCTTAGGCTAGGGCACCCCTAGGCTTAGGCTAGGGCACCCCTAGGCTTAGGCTAGGACACCCCAAGGCTTAGGGTAGGGCACCCCCAGGCTTAAGCTAAGGCAAGGGTTCCCATAGCCTAAGGCTAGGGCACCCCTAGGCTTAGGCTAGGGCACCCCTAGGCTTAGGCTAGGACACACCTAGGCTTAGGCTAGGGCATCCCTAGTCTTAGCCTAGGGCACCCCTCGTCTTAGGCTAAGGCTAGGACTCCCAAAGCCCAAGGCTAGGGCACCCCTATGCTTAGGCTAGGGCACCTCTAGGCTTAGGCTAAGGCACCCCTAGCCTTAGGCTAAGGCTAGCGCTCCCCTAGCCTATGGCTAGGGCACGCCTAGGCTTAGCCTAGGTAAGCCTAGTCTTAGGCTAGGGCATCCCTAGGCTTAGGCTAGGGCACACCTAGGCTTAGGCTAAGGCTAGGGCACCCCGAGGCTTTGTCTAGGGCACCCCTAGGCTTAGGCTAGGGCACCCCTAGGCTTAGGATAGGGCAACCCTAGGCTTAGGCTAGGGCACCCCTAGGCATAGGCTAGGGCACCCCTAGGCTTAGGCTTAGTCTAGGGCTCCCCTAGACAAAGGCTAGGGCACCCTTAGGCTTAGGCTTGGGCACCCCTAGGCTTAGGCTATGGCACCCCTAGGCTTAGGCTAAGGCTAGGGCTCCACTAGCCTAAGGCGAGGGCACCGCTAGGCTTAGGCTAGGGCACCCCTAGGCCTAGGCTAAGGCAACACTAGGCTTAAGCTAAGGCTAGGGCTCCCCTAGCCTAAAGCTAGGGCACCCTTGGCTTAGGCTAGGGCACCCCTAGGCTTAGGCTAGGGCACCACTAGGCTTAGGCTAGGGCACCCCTAACCTTAGGCTGGGCACCCCTACGCTTAGGCTAGGGCACCCCTAGGCTTAGGCTAAGGCTAGGGCTCCCCTTGCCTAAGGCTAGGGCACCCCTAGGCTTAGGCTAGGGGACACCTAGGCTTAGGCTAGGGCACCCGTAGCCTTAGGCTAGGGCACCCCTAGGCTTAGGCTAAGGCTAGGGCTCCCCTAGCCCAAGGCTAGGGCACTCCTTGGCTTAGGCTAGGGCACCCATAGGCCTAGGATAGGGCACCCTTAGGCTTAGGCTAGGGCACCCCAAGGCTTAGGCTAAGGCTAGGGCTTCCATAGCCTAAGGCTAGTGCACCCCTAGGCTTAGGCAAGGACACCCCAAGGTTTAGGCTAGGGCACCCCTAGGCTTAGGATATGGCACCCCTTGGCTTAGGCTATGGCACCCCTAGGCTTAGGCTAGGGCACCCCTAGGCTTAAGCTAGGGGACCCCTAGGTTTCGGCTAATGCTAGGGTTTCCCTAGCCTAAGGCTAGGGAACCCCTAGGCTTAGGCTAGGGCACCACTAGGCTTAGGCTAGGGCACCCCTACGCTTACGCTAGGGCACCCCCAGAATTAGCCTAAGGCTAGGGCTCCCCTAGCGTAAGGCTAGGACACCCCTAGGCTTAGGCTAGGGCACCCATAGGCTTAGGCTAGGGCACCCCTAGGCTTAGACTAAGGCTACGGCTCGACTAGCCTAAGGCTAGGTGACCCCTAGGCTTAGGCTAGGGCACCCCTAGGCTTACGCTAGGGCACCCCTAGGCTTAGGCTAAGGCTAGGGCTCCCCTAACCTAAGGCTAGGGCACCCCTTGGCTTAGGCTAGGGCACCCCTAGGCTTAGGCTGGGGCACCCGTAGGCTTAGGCTAGGGCACCCCTAGGCTTAGGCTAAGGCTAAGGCTCCCCTAGCCCAAGGCTAGGGCACCGCTAGGTTTAGGGTAGGGCACCCCTAGGCCTAGGCTAGGGCACCCCTAGGCTTAGGCTAGGGCACCCCAAGGCTTAGGCTAAGGCTAGTGCTTCCATAGCCTAAGGCTAGGGCACCCCTAGGCTTAGGCAGGGCACCCCTAGGCTTAGGCTTGGACACCCCTAGGCGTAGGCGAGGCCACCCCTAGCTTAGGCTCAGGCTAGGGCTCCCCTAGCCTAAGGCTAGGGCACCCATAGTTTTAGGCTAGGGCACCCCTAGTCTTAGGCTAGGGCACACCTAAGCTTAGGCTAGGGCACCCCTAGGATTAGGCTAGGGTACCCCTAGAATTAGCCTAAGGCTAGGTCTCCCCTAGCCTAAGGCTAGGGCACACCTAGGCTTAGGCTATGGCACCCCTAGGCTTAAGCTAGGGCACCCCTAGGCTTAGGATAGGGCACCCCGAGGCTTAGGCTAGGGCACCCCTAGGCTTAGGCTAAGGCTAGGGCTTCCCTAGCCTAAGGCAAGGGCACCCCTAGGCTTAGGCTAGGGCAACCCTAGGCTTAGGCTAGGGCACCCCTAGGCTTAGGCTAGGATACACCTAGGCTTATGCTAGGGCACCCCTAGGATTAGGCTAGGGCACCCATATAATTAGCCTAAGGCTAGGGATCCCCTAGCCTAAATCTAGGGAACCCCTGGCCTTAGGATATGGCACCCCTAAGCTTAGGCTAGGGCACCCTTACGCTTAGGCTAGGGCACCCCTAGGCTTTGGCTAGGGTACACCTAGGCTTAGGCTAGGGCACCACTAGTCTTAGGCAACGGCACCACTAGGCTTTGGCTAGGGCACCCCTAGGCTTAGGCTAGGGCACCCCTAGGCCTAGGCTAAGGCAACACTAGGCTTAAGCTAAGGCTAGGGCTCCCCTAGCCTAAAGCTAGGGCACCCTTCGTTTAGGCTAGGGCACCCCTAGGCTTAGGCTAGGGCACCACTAGGCTTAGGCTAGGGCACCCCTAAGCTTAGGCTGGGCACCCCTACGCTTAGGCTAGGGCACCCCTAGGCTTAGGCTAAGGCTAGGGCTCCCCTTGCCTAAGGCTAGGGCACCCCTAGGCTTAGGCTAGGGCACACCTAGGCTTAGGCTAGGGCACCCGTAGCCTTAGGCTAGGGCACCCCTAGGCTTTGGCTAAGGCTAGGGCTCCCCTAGCCCAAGGCTAGGGCACTCCTTGGCTTAGGCTAGGGCACCCATAGGCCTAGGATAGGGCATCCTTAGGCTTAGGCTAGGGCACCCCAAGGATTAGGCTAAGGCTAGGGCTTCCATAGCCTAAGGCTAGTGCACCCCTAGGCTTAGGCTAGGACAGCCCAAGGTTTAGGCTAGGGCACCCCTAGGCTTAGGATATGGCACCCCTAGGCTTAGGCTATGGCACCCCTAGGTTTAGGCTAGGGCACCCCTAGGCTTAAGCTAGGGGACCCCTAGGCTTAGGCTAATGCTAGGGTTTCCCTAGCCTAAGGCTAGGGAACCCCTAGGCTTAGGCTAGGGCACCACTAGGCTTAGGCTGGGGCACCCCTAAGCTTAGGCTAGGGAACCCCTACGCTTAGGCTAGGGCACCCCCAGAATTAGCCTAAGGCTAGGGCTCCCCTAGCGTAAGGCTAGGACACCCCTAGGCTTAGGCTCGGGCACCCATAGGCTTAGGCTAGGGCACCCCTAGGGTTAGACTAAGGATACGGCTCGACTAGCCTAAGGCTAGGTGACCCCTAGGCTTAGGCTAGGGCAACCCTAGGCTTAGGCTAGGGCAACCTAGGCTTAGGCTAAGGCTAGGGCTCCCCTAACCTAAGGCTAGGGCACCCCTTGGCTTATGCTAGGGCACCCCTAGGCTTAGGCTGGGGCACCCGTAGGCTTAGGCTAGGGCACCCCTAGGCTTAGGCTAAGGCTAAGGCTCCCCTAGCCCAAGGCTAGGGCACCCCTAGGTTTAGGGTAGGGCACCCCTAGGCCTAGGCTAGGGCACCCCTAGGCTTAGGCTAGGGCACCCCAAGGCTTAGGCTAAGGCTAGTGCTTCCATAGCCTAAGGCTAGGGCACCCCTAGGCTTAGGCAGGGCACCCCTAGGCTTAGGCTTGGACACCCCTAGGCGTAGGCGAGGGCACCCCTAGCTTAGGCTCAGGCTAGGGCTCCCCTAGCCTAAGGCTAGGGCACCCATAGTTTTAGGCTAGGGCACCTCTAGTCTTAGGCTAGGGCACACCTAAGCTTAGGCTAGGGCACCCCTAGGATTAGGCTAGGGCACCCCTAGAATTAGCCTAAGGCTAGGTCTCCCCTAGTCTAAGGCTAGGGCACACCTAGGCTTAGGCTATGGCACCCCTAGGCTTAAGCTAGGGCACCCCTAGGCTTAGGATAGGGCACCCCGAGGCTTAGGCTAGGGCACCCCTAGGCTTAGGCTAAGGCTAGGGCTTCCCTAGCCTGAGGCAAGGGCACCCCTAGGCTTAGGCTAGGGCACCCCTAGGCTTAGGCTAGGGCACCCCTAGGCTTAGGCTAGGATACACCTAGGCTTATGCTAGGGCACCCCTAGGATTAGGCTAGGGCACCCGTATAATTAGCCTAAGGCTAGGGATCCCCTAGCCTAAATCTAGGGAACCCCTGGCCTTAGGCTATGGCACCGCTAAGCTTAGGCTAGGGCACCCTTACGCTTAGGCTAGGGCACCCCTAGGCTTAGGCTAGGGTACACCAAGGCTTAGGCTAGGGCACCACTAGTCTTAGGCAACGGCACCACTAGGCTTTGGCTAGGGCACCCGTCGGCTTAGGCTAAGGCTAGGACTCCCCTATCCTAAGGCTAGGGCACCCTAGGCATAGGCTAGGGCACCCCTAAGCTTTGGCTAAGGCTAGGGCACCCCTAGGCTTAGACTAAGGCTACGGCTCGACTAGCCTAAGGCTAGGGAACCCCTAGGCTTAGGCTAGGGCACCCCTAGGCTTAGGGTAGGGCACCCCTAGG
Organism: Tenrec ecaudatus; assembly: GCF_050624435.1. Taxonomy (NCBI): domain Eukaryota; kingdom Metazoa; phylum Chordata; class Mammalia; order Afrosoricida; family Tenrecidae; genus Tenrec; species Tenrec ecaudatus. The sequence goes on from NW_027458100.1 coordinate 284,903, forward strand.
CCTAGGCTAGGGCACCCCTAGACTTATGCTAGGGCACCCCAAGGCTTAGGCTAAGGCTCGGGCTCCCCTTGCCTAAGGCTAGGGCACCCCTAGGCTTAGACTAAGGCTACGGCTCGACTAGCCTAAGGCTAGGGAACCCCTAGGCTTAGGCTAGGGCACCCCTAGGCTTAGGCTAAGGCTAATGCTCCCCTAGCCTAAGGCTAGGGCACCTCTTGGCTTAGGCTAGGGCACCCCTAGGCTTAGGCTGGGGCACCCGTAGGCTTGGGATAGGGCACCCCTAGGCTTAGGCTAAGGCTAGGGCTCCCCTAACCTAAGGCTAGGGCACAACTTGGCTTAGGCTAGGGCACCCCTAGGCTTAGGCTGGGGCACCCGTAGGCTTAGGGCAGGGCACCCCTAGGCTTAGGCTAAGGCTAAGGCTCCCCTAGCCCAAGGCTAGGGCACCCCTAGGCTTAGGGTAGGGCACCCCTAGGCCTAGGCTAGGGCACCCCTAGACTTATGCTAGGGCACGCCAAGGCTTAGGCTAAGGCTCGGGCTCCCCTTGCCTAAGGCTAGGGCACCCCTAGGCTTAGGCTAGGGCACACCTAGGCTTAGGCTAGGGCACCCGTAGCCTTAGGCTAGGGCACCCCTAGGCTTAGGCTAAGGCTAGGGCTCCCCTAGTCTAAGGCTAGGGCACCCATAGTTTTAGGCTAGGGCACCCCTAGGCTTAGGCTAAGGCTAGGTCTCGCTAGCCTAAGGCTAGGGCACCCTTAATCTTAGGCTAGGGCACCCCTAGTCTTAGGCTAGGGCACACCTAAGCTTAGACTAGGGCAACCCTAGGATTAGGCTAGGGCACCCCTAGAATTAGTCTAAGGCTAGGCCTCCCCTAGCCTAAGGCTAGGGCACACCTAGGCTTAGGCTATGGCACCCCTAGGCTTAGGCTAGGGCACCCCTAGGCTTAGGATAGGGCACCTCGAGGCTTAGGCTAGGGCACCCCTAGGCTTAGGCGAAGGCTAGAGCTTCCCTAGCCTAAGGCAAGGGCACCCCTAGGCTTAGGCTAGGGCACCCCTAGGCTTAGGCTAGGGCACCCCTAGGCTTAGGCTAGGATACACCTAGGCTTAGGCTAGGGCACCCCTAGGATTAGGCTAGGGCACCCATATAATTAGCCTAAGGCTAGAGATCCCCTAGCCTAAATCTAGGGAACCTCTAGGCTTAGGCTATGGAACCCCTAAGATTATGCTAGGGCACCCGTATGCTTAGGCTAGGGCACCCCTAGGCTTAGGCTAGGGTACACCTAGGCTTAAGCTAGGGCACCACTAGTCTTAGGCAACGACACCACTAGGCTTAGGCTAGGGCACCCGTCGGCTTAGGCTAAGGCTAGGACTCCCCTAGCCTAAGGCTAGGGCACGCTAGGCATAGGCTAGGGCACCCCTAGGCTTAGGCTAGGGCACCCTTAGCCTTAGGCTAGGGCACCCCTAGGCTTAGGCTAAGGCTAGGGCTCCCCTAGCCCAAGTCTAGGGCACCCCTAGCCCAAGGCTAGGGCACCCCTAGGCTTAGGCTAGGGCACCCCAAGGCTTAGGCTAAGGCACCCCTAGGCTTAGGCTAGGGCACCCCAAGGCTTAGGCTAGGGCACCCCTAGTCTTAGGATAGGGCACCCATCGGCTTAGGCTATGGCACCCCTAGGCTTTGGCTAGGGCACCCCTAAACTTAGGCTAGGGCACCCCTAGGCTTAGGCTAGGGCAGCCATAGGCTTAGGCTAGGGCACCACTAGGCTTAGACTAAGGCTACGGCTCAACTAGCCTAAGGATAGGGAACCCCTAGGCTTAGGCTAAGGCTAAGGCTCCCCTAGCCCAAGGCTAGGGCACCCCTAGGCTTAGGGTAGGGCACCCCAGGCCTAGGCTAGGGCACCCCTAGGCTTAGGCTAGGGCACCCCAAGGCTTAGGCTAAGGCTAGTGCTTCCATAGCCTAAGGCTAGGGCACCCCAAGGCTTAGGCTAGGGCACCCCTAGGCTTAGGCTTGGACACCCCTAGGCGTAAGCGAGGGCACCCCTAGCTTAGGCTAAGGCTACGGCTCCCCTAGTCTAAGGCTAGGGCACCCATAGTTTTAGGCTAGGGCACCCCTAGGCTTAGGCTAAGGCTAGGGCTCGCTAGCCTAAGGCTAGGGCACCCCTAATCTTAGGCTACGGCACCCCTAGTCTTAGGCTAGGGCACACCTAACTTAGTCTAGGGCACCCCTAGGATTAGGCTAGGGCACCACTAGAATTAGCCTAAGGCTAGGGCTCCCCTAGCCTAAGGCTAGGGCACACCTAGGCTTAGGCTATGGTACCCCTAGGCTTAAGTTGTGCACCCCTAGGCTTAGGCTAGAGCACACCTAAACTTCGGCTAGGGCAACCCTAGGATTAGGCTAGGGCACCCAGAGAATTAGTCTAAAGCTAGGCCTCCCCTAGCCTAAGGATAGGGCACACCTAGGCTTAGGCTATGGCACCCCTAGGCTTAAGTTGGGCACCCCTAGGCTTAGGATAGGGCACCCCGAGGCTTGGGCTAGGGCACCCCTAGGATTAGGCTAGGGCACCCATATAATTAGCCTAAGGCTAGGGATCCCCTAGCCTAAATCTAGGGAACCGCTAGGCTTAGGCTTTGGCACCCCTAAGCTTAGGCTAGGGCACCCGTACGCTTAGGCTAGGGCACCCCTAGGCTTAGGCTAGGGTACACCTAGGCTTAAGCTTGGGCACCACTAGTCTTAGGCAACGACACCACTAGGCTTAGGCTAGGGCACCCGTCGGCTTAGGCTAAGGCTAGGACTCCCCTAGCCTAAAGCTAGTGCACACTAGGCATAGGCTAGGGCACCCCTAGGCTTTGGCTAAGGCTAGGGCACCCCTAGGGTTATGCAAGGGCACTCTTAGGCTTAGGCTTGGGCACCCCTAGGCTTAGGCTAAGGCTAGGGCTCCCATAACCTAAGGCGAGGGCACCCCGAGGCTAAATATAGGGCATCCCTAGGCTTAGGTTAAGGCTAGGACTCCCCTAGCCTAAAACTTGGGCACCCCTAGGCTTAGGCTAGGGCACCCAAGGCTTAGGCTAGGGCAACACTAGCCTTAGGCTTAGGCTAGGGCTCCCCTAGCCTAAGGCTAGGGCACCCTTAGGCTTAGGCTTGGCACCCCTAGGCTTATGCTATGGCACCCCTAGGCTTAGGCTAGGGCACCCCTATGCTTAGGCTAGGGCACCCCTAGGCTTAGGCTTTGGAACCCCTAGGCTTAAGCTAAGGCAAGGGCTCCCCTAGCCTAAAACTTGGGCACCCCTAGGCTTAGGCTAGGGCACCCTAGGCTTAGGCTAGGGAATCCCTAGGCTTAGGCTAGGGCATCCCTTGGCTTAGGCTAAGGCTAGGGTTTCCCTAGCCTAAAGTTAGGGAACCCCTAGGCGTAGGCTAGGGCACCCCTAGGCTTAGGCTAGGGCACCCCTAGGTTTAGGCTAGGGCACCCCTAGAATTTGCCTAAGGCTAGGGATACCCTAGCATAAGGTTAGGGCACCACTAGGCTTAGGCTGGGGCACCCCTAGGCTTAGGCTAAGTCTACGGCTCCCCTAGCCTAAGTCTAGGCCACCCCGAGGCTTAGGCTAGGGCACCCCTAGGCTTAGGCTAGGGTACACCTAGGCTTAGGCTAGGGCACCCCTAGGCTTAGGATAGGGCACCCCTAGGCTTAGGCTATGGCACCCCTTGGCTTAGGCTAGGGCACCCGTAGGCTTAGGGTAGGGCACCCCCAGGCTTAGGCTAAAGCTAGGGTTCCCATAGCTTAAGGCTAGGTCACCCCTAGGCTTAGGATAGGGCACCCCTAGGATTAGGCTAGGGCACCTCTAGGCTTAGGCTAGGGCACCCCCCGGTTATGGCTAAAGGTAGGACTCCCCTAGTCTAAGGCTAGTGCACCCCTAGGCTTAGGCTAGTGCACCGCTGGGCTTAGGCTAGGTAACCCTAGGCTTAGGCTAGGGCACCCCTAGGCTTAGGCTAGGGCACCCCTAGGCGTTGGCTAGGGCACCTCTAGCTTAAGCTAAGGCTAGGGCTCCCATAGCCTAAGGCTAGGGCAACCCTAGGCTTAGGCTAGGGCACCCCTAGGCTTAGGCTAAGGCTATGGATCCCCTAGCCTAAGGCTAGGGCACCCCTAATCTTAGGCTAGGGCACCCCTAGGCTTAGGCTAGGGCACACCTAAGCTTAGGCGAGGGCACCCCTAGGATTAGGCTAGGTAACCCTAGGCTTAGGCTAGGGCACCCCTAGGCTTAGGCTAAGGCTCGGGATTCCCTAGCCTAAGGTTAGGGCACCACTAAGTTTAGGCCAGGGCACCTCTAGCCTTAGGCTAAGTCTAGGGCTCCCCTAGACTAAGGCTAGGGCACCCCTAGGCTTGGGCTATGGCACCCCTAGGCTTAGGCTAGGGAACCCCTAGGCTTAGGGTAGGTGACCCCTAAGCTTAGGATAGGGCACCCCTAGGCTTAGGGTAGGGCAACCCTAGGCTTAGGCTAAGGCTAGGGTTTTCCTAGCTGAAGGCTAGGGCACCCCTAGGATTAGGCTAGGACACTCCTAGGCTTAGGCTTGTGCAACCCTAAGATTAGGCTAAGGATAGGGCTCCCCTAGCCTAAGGATAAGGCACCCCTAGGCTTACGCTAGGGCACCCCTAGGCTTACGATAGGGCACCCCTAGGCTTAGGTTAAGGCTAGGGCTCCCCTAGCCTAAGGCTTGCGCACCCCTAGGCTTTGGCTAGGGCACCCTAGGCTTAGGCTAGGGCACCACTAGGCTTAGGCTTAGGCTAGGGCTCCCCTAGCCTTACGCTAGGGCACCATTAGGCTTAGGCTTGGGCACCCCTAGGCTTAGGCTTAGGCTAGGGCTCCCCTAGCCTAAGGCTAGGGAACCATTAGGCTTAGGCTTGGGCCCCCCTAGGTTTAGGCTATGACACCCCTAGGCTTAGGCTAGGGCACCCCTAGGCTTAGGCTAAGGCTAGGGCGCCCCTAGCCTAAGGCTAGGGCACCCCTAGGCTTAGGCTAGGGCACCCCTAGGCTTAGGCTAGGGCACCCCTAGGCTTAAGCTAAGGCTAGGGCTCCCCTAGCCTAAGGCTAGGGCACCTCTAGGCTTTGGCTAGGGCACCCATAGGCTTAGGCTAGGGCACCCCTAGGCTTAAGCTAAGACTAGGGCTCCCCTAGGGTAGGCTAGGGCACCCCTAGGCTTAGGCTAGGGCACCCCTAGGCTTAGGCTAGGGCATCCCTAGGCTTAGGATAGGGCACCCCTAGGCTTAGGCTAGGGCACCCCTAGGCTTAGCCTAAGGCTAGGGATTCCCTAGCCAAAGGTTAGGGCACCACTAGGCTTAGGCTAGGGCACCCCTAGGCTTTGGATAGGGCACCCCTAGGCTAAGGCTAGGGCACCCCTAGGCTTAGGCTAAGGCTAGGGCTTCCCTAGCCTAAGGTTAGGGCACCCCTAGGCTTACGCTTAGGCACCCCTAGGCTTAGACTAGGGCACACCTAGGCTTAGGATAGGGCACCCCAAGCTTAGGCTAGCGCACCCCTAGGCTTAGGATAGGGAACCCCTAGGCTTAGGCTAAGGCTAGGGCTTCCCTAGCCTAAGGCTAGGGCACCCCTACGTTTAGGCTCGGGCCCCCCTAGGCTTAGGCTAGGACACCCCTAGGCTTAGGCTAGGGCACCCCCAGGCTTAGGCTAAGGCAAGGGTTCCCATAGCCTAAGGCTAGGGCAACCCTAGGCTTAGGCTAGGGCACCCCTAGGCTTAGGCTAAGGCACACCTAGGCTTAGGCTAGGGCATCCCTAAGCTTAGGCTAGGGCACCCCTCGTCTTAGGCTAAGGCTAGGACTCCCATAGCCCAAGGCTAGGGCACCCCTATGCTTAGGCTAGGGCACCACTAGGCTTGGGCTAAGGCACCCGTAGCCTTTGGCTAAGGCTAGGGCTCCCCTAGCCTATGGCTAGGGCATGCCTAGGCTTAGGCTAGGTAAGCCTAATCTTAGGCTAGGGCACCCCTAGGCTTAGGCTAGGGCACCCCCAGGCTTAGGCTAGGGCACGCCTAGGCTTAGGCTAGGTAACCCTAGGCTTAGGCTAGGGCACACCTAGGCTTACTAGGGCACCCCTAGGATTAGGCTAGGGCACCCCTAAGCTTAGGCTAAGGTTAGGCCTCCCCTAACGTAAGGTTAGGGCACCCCTAGGCTTAGGCTAGGGGACCCCTAGGCTTACGATAGGGGACCCCTAGGCTTACGATAGGGCACCCCAAGGCTTAGGCTAGGGCACCCCTACGCTTAGGTTAAGGCTAAGGCTCCCCTAGCCTAAGGCTTGGGCAACCCTAGGTTTAGGCTAGGGCACCCCTAGGCTTAGGCTAGGGCACCCCTAGGCTTAGGCTTAGGCTAGGTCTCCCCTAGACTAAGGCTAAGGTACCCATAGGCTTAGTCTTGGGCACCCCTAGGCTTGGGCTATGGCAACCCTAGGCTTAGGCTAAGGCTATGGCTCCCTAGCCTAAGGCTAGGGCACCCCTAGGCTTAGGCTAGGGCACCCCTATGCCTAGGCTAGGGCAACACTAGGCTTAAGCTAAGGCTAGGGCTCCCCTTGCCTAAGGCTAGGGCACCCCTAGGCTTAGGCTAGGGCACCCCTAGGCTTAGGCTAGGGGACCCCTAGGCTTAGGCCAAGGCACCCCTATGCTTAGGCTAGGGGACCCCTAGGCTTAGGCTAATGCTAGGGTTTCCCTAGCCTAAAGCTAGGGAACCCCTAGGCTTAGGCTCTGGCACCCCTAGGCTTAGGCTAGGGCACCCCTAAGCTTAGGCTAAAGCTAGGGTTCCCATATCTTAAGGCTAGGGCACAACTAAGCTTAGGCTAGGGCACCCCTAGTCTTAGGCTAGGGTACCCCTATGCTTAGGCTAGGGCAACACAAGGCTTAAGCTAGGGCACCCCCCGGGTTTGGGTAAGGCTAGGACTCCCCTAGCCTATGGCTAGGGCACCCCTAATCTTAGGCTAGGGCACCTCTAGGCTTCGGCTAGGGCATCCCTAGGCTTAGGCTAGGACACACCTAGGCTTAGGCTAAGGCTTGGGCTCCCCTAGCCTAAGGCTAGGGCACCCCTAGGCTTAGGCTAGGGTAACCCTAGGCTTAGGCTAGGGCACACCTAGACTAGGGCTAGGGCACCCCTAGCTTAGGCTAAGGTTATGGCACCCCTATCCTAAGGCTAGGGCACCCCTAGGTTTAGGCTAGAGCACCCCTAGGCTTAGGCTAAGGCTAGGGCTCCCCTAGCCTACGGGTAGGGCACCCCTAACATTAGGCTAGGGCACCTCTAGGCTTACGCTAGGGCACCTCTAGGCTTAGGCTATGGCACCCCTAGGCTTAGGCTAGGGCAACACTAGGCTTAGGCTAGGGCACCCCTAGGTTTAGACCAGGGCACCCCCAGAATTAGCCTAAGGCTAGGGCTCCCCTAGCGTAAGGCTAGGACACCACTAGGCTTAGGCTAGGGCACCCCTAGGCTTAGACTAAGGCTACGGCTCGACTAGCATAAGGCTAGGGAACCCCTAGGCTTAGGCTAGGGCACCCCTAGGCATAGGGTAGGGCACCCTTAGGCTTAGGCTAAGGCTAGGGCTCCCCTAGCCTAAGTCTAGGGCACCCCTAGGCTTAGGCTAGGGCACCCCTAGGCTTAGGCTAGGGCACCGGTAGCCTTCGGCTAGAGCACCCCTAGGCTTACGCTAAGGCTAGGGCTCCCCTAGCCCAAGGCTAGGGCACCCCTAGGCCTAGGCTAGGGCACCCCTAGGCTTAGGCTAGGGCACCCCAAGGCTTAGGCTAGGGCACCCCTAGGCTAAGGATAGGGCACCCCTAGGCTTAGGCTATGGCACCCCTAGGCTTAGGGTAGGGCACCCCTAAGCTTAGGCTAGGCCACCGCTAGGCTTAGGATAGGGCACCCCTAGGATTAGGATAGGGCACCCCTAGGCTTAGGCTAGGGCACCCCTAAAATTAGGCTAGGCCACCCCTAGGCTTAGGCTAGGGCACCCCTAGGCATAGGCTAGGGCACCCCTAGGCGTAGACTAAATCTAGGGTCCCATAGCCTAAGGCTAGGGCACCCCTAGGCTTAGGCTAAGGCATACCTAGGCTTAGGCTGGGGCACCCCAAGGCTTAGGCTAGGGCACCCCCCGGCTATGGCTAAGGCTAGGACTCCCCTAGCCTAAGGCTAGGGCACCACTATGCTTAGGCTAGGGTACCCCTAGGCTTAGGCTAGGTAACCCTAGGCTTAGGCTAGGGCACCACTAGGCTTAGGCTAAGGCTAGGGCTCCCGTAGCCTAAGGCTAGGGCACCCATAGGCTTAGGCTATGACACCCTAAGGCTTAGGCTAGGGCACCACTAGGCTTAGGCTAGGGCACCCCTAGGCTTAGGCTAAGGTTAGGGCTCCCCTAACCTAAGGCTAGGGCACCCCTAGGCTTATGCTATGGCACCCCTAGGCTTAGGCTAATGCTAGGCCTCCCCTAGCCTAAGGCTAGGGTACCCCTAGGCTTCGGCTAGGGCACCCCTTGGCTTCGGCTTGGACACCCCTACGCTTAGGGTAGGGCACCCCTAGGCTAAGGCCAAGGCTAGGGCTCCCCTAGCCTAAGGCAAGGGTACCCCTAGCCTTAGGCTAGGGCACCTCTTGGCTTCGGCTATGGCATACCTAGGCTTAGGCTAGGGCACACCTAGGCTTAGGCTAAGGCTTGGGCTCCCCTAGCCTAAGGCTAGGGCACCGCTAGGCTTAGGCTAGGGTAACCCTAGGCTTAGGCTAGGGCACCCCTAGACTAGGGCTAGGGCACCCCTAGCTTAGGCTAAGGTTAGGGCTCCCCTATCCTAAGGCTAGGGCACCCCTAGGTTTAGGCTAGGGCACCCCTAGGCTTAGGCTAGGGCACCCCAAGGCTTAGGATAGGGCACCCCTAGGCTTAGGATAGGGCACCCCTAGGCTTAGGATACGGCACCCCTAGGCTTAGGCTAGGGCACCCCTATGCTTAGGCTAGGGCACCCCTAGGCTTAGGCTAGGGCACCCCTAGGCTTAGGTTAGGGCACCCCTAGGCTTAGGCTAGGGCACCCCTAAGCTTAGGCTAGGGCACCCCTAGGCTTAGGCTAGGGCACCCCTAGGCATAGGCTAGGGCACCACTAGGCTTAGGCTAAGGCTAGGACTCCCCTAGCCTAAAGCTAGGGCACCCCTAGGCTTAGGCTAGGGCACGCCTAGGCTTAGGCTATGGCACCCCTAGGCTTAGGCTAAAGCTATGGCTCCCCTAGCCTAAGGCAAGAGCACCCCTAGGCTTAGGCTTGGACACCCCTAGGCGTAGGCTAGGGCACCCCTAGCTTAGGCTAAGGCTAGGGCTCCCCTAGCCTAAGGCTAGGGCACCCCTAATCTTAGGCTAGGATACCCCTAGGCTTAGGCTAAGGCTAGGGCTCCCCTAGCCTAAGGCTATGGCACCCCTAATCTTAGGCTAGGTTACCCCAAGACTTAGGCTAGGGCACACCTAAGCTTAGGCTAGGGCACCCCTAGGCTTAGGCTATGGCACCCCTAGGCTTAAGCTAGGGCACCCCTAGGCTTAGGATAGGGCACCCCTAGGATTTGGCTAGGGCACCCCAAGGCTTAGGCTAAGGCTAGGGCTTCCCTAGCCTAAGGTTAGGGCAACCCTAGGCTTAGGCTAGGGCACCCCTAGGCTTAGGCTAGGGCACCACTAGGCTTAGGCTAAGGCTAGGGCTCGCCTAGCCTAAGGCTAGGGCACACCAAGGCTTACGTTAGGGCACCCCTAAGCTTAGGCTAGGGCACCCTTAGGCTTAGGCTAGGGCACCCCTAGGCTTAGTCTAGGGCACCCCTAGGCTTAGGCTAGGGCAGTCCTAGGCTTAGGCTAAGGCTAGGGCTCCCCTAGCCTAAGGCTAGGGCACCCCTAGGCTTAGGCTAGGGCACCCCTAGGCTTACTATGGCACCCCTTGACTTAGGCTACGGCACCCCTAGGCTTAGGCTACGGCACCCCTAGGCTTAGCTAGGGCACCCCTAGACTTAGGCTAGGGCACCTCTAGGCTTATACTAGGACAGCCCTAGACTTAGGCTAAGGCTAGGGCTCCCATAGTCAAAGGCTAGGGCACCCCTAGGCTTAGGCTACGGCACCCCAAGGCTTAGGGTAAGTCTAGGGCTCCCCTAGCCTAAGGCTAGGGCACCCCTAGGCATAGGCTAGGGCACCCCTAGGCTTAGGCTAAGGTTAGGGCTCCCCTAGCCTAAGGCTAGGGCACCTCTAAGCTTAGGCTAGGGCACCCCTAGGCTTAGGCTAGGGCACCCCAAGGCTTTGGCTAAGGCTAGGGCACCCCGAGCCTAAGGCTAGGGCACCCTTAGGCTTAGGCTAAGGCTAGGGCTCCCCTAGCCTATGGCTAGGGCACGCCTAGGCTTAGGCTAGGTAAGCCTAGTCTTAGGCTAGGGCACCCCTAGACTTAGGCTAGGGCACCCGCAGGCTTAGGCTAAGGCTAGGGTTCCCATAGCCTAAGGCTAGGGCACCCCTAGGCTTAGTCTAGGGCACCCCTAGGCTTAGGCTAGGGCACCCCTAGGCTTAGGATAGGGCAACCCTAGGCTTGGGCTAGGGCACCCCTAGGCATAGGCTAGGGCATCCCTAGGCTTAGGCTTAGGGTAGGGCTCCCTTAGACTAAGGCTAGGGCACCCTTAAGCTTATGCTTGGGCACCCCTAGGCTTAGGCTATGGCACCCCTAGGCTTAGGCTAAGGCTAGCGCTCCCCTAGGCCTAGGCTAGGGCAACACTAGGCTTAAGCTAAGGCTAGGGCTCCCCTAGGCTTGGGCTAGGGCACCCCTAGGCATAGGCTAGGGCACCCCTAGGCTTAGACTAAATCTAGGGTCCCATAGCCTAAGGCTAGGGCACCCCTAAGCTTAGACTAGGGCACACCTGGGCTTAGGCTAGGGCACCCCAAGGCTTAGGCTAGGGCACCCCCCGGCTATGGCTAAGGCTAGGACTCCCCTAGCCTAAGGCTAGGGCACCCCTATGCTTAGGCTAGGGCACCTCTAGGCTTAGGCTAAGGCACCCCTAGCATTAGGCTAAGGCTAGGGCTCCCCTAGCCTATGGCTAGGGCACCCCTAGGCTTAGGCTAGGTAAGCCTAGTCTTAGGCTAGGGCACCCCTAGGCTTAGGCTAGGGCACCCCCAGGCTTAGGCTAGGGCACCCCTAGGCTTAGGCTAGGGCACCCCTAGGCTTAGGCTAGGTCACCCCTAGGCTTAGGCTAGGACACCCCAAGGCTTAGGGTAGGGCACCCCCGGGCTTAAGCTAAGGCAAGGGTTCCCATAGCCTAAGGCTAGGGCACCCCTAGGCTTAGGCTAGGGCTCCCCTAGGCTTAGGCTAGGACACACCTAGGCTTAGGCTAGGGCATCCCTAGTCTTAGGCTAGGGCACCCCTCGTCTTAGGCTAAGGCTAGGACTCCCAAAGCCCAAGGCTACGGCACCCCTATGCTTAGGCTAGGGCACCTCTAGGCTTAGGCTAAGGCACCCCTAGCCTTAGGCTAAGGCTAGGGCTCCCCTAGCCTATGGCTAGGGAACGCCTAGGCTTAGGCTAGGTAAGCCTAGTCTTAGGCTAGGGCATCCCTAGGCTTAGGCTAGGGCACACCTAGGCTTAGGCTAAGGCTAGGGCACCCCTAGGCTTAGTCTAGGGCACCCCTAGGCTTAGGCTAGGGCACCCCTAGGCTTAGGATAGGGCAACCCTAGGCTTAGGCTAGGGCACCCCTAGGCATAGGCTAGGTCACCCCTAGGCTTAGGCTTAGGCTAGGGCTCCCCTAGACAAAGGCTAGGGCACCCTTAGGCTTAGGCTTGGGCACCCCTAGGCTTAGGCTATGGCACCCCTAGGCTTAGGCTAAGGCTAGGGCACCCCTAGACTTAGGCTAGGGCACCCCTAAGCCTAGGCTAAGGCAACACTTGGCTTAAGCTAAGGCTAGGGCTCCCCTAGCCTAAGGCTAGGGCACCCTTGGCTTAGGCTAGGGCACCCCTAGGCTTAGGCTAGGGCACCCCTAGTCTTAGGCTAGGGCACCCCTAGGCTTAAGCTAGTGGACCCCTAGGCTTAGGCTAATGCTAGGGTTTCCCTAGCCTAAGGCTAGGGAACCCCTAGGCTTAGGCTAGGTCACCCCTAGGCTTAGGCTAGGACACCCCAAGGCTTAGGGTAGGGCACCCCGAGGCTTAAGCTAAGGCAAGGGTTCCCATAGCCTAAGGCTAGGGCACCCCTAGGCTTAGGCTAGGGCTCCCCTAGGCTTAGGCTAGGACACACCTAGGCTTAGGCTAGGGCATCCCTAGTCTTAGGCTAGGGCACCCCTCGTCTTAGGCTAAGGTTAGGACTCCCAAAGCCCAAGGCTAGGGCACCCCTATGCTTAGGCTAGGGCACCTGTAGGCTTAGGCTAAGGCACCCCTAGCCTTAGGCTAAGGCTAGGGCTCCCCTAGCCTATGGCTAGGGAACGCCTAGGCTTAGGCTAGGTAAGCCTAGTCTTAGGCTAGGGCATCCCTAGGCTTAGGCTAGGGCACACCTAGGCTTAGGCTAAGGCTAGGGCACCACTAGGCTTAGTCTAGGGCACCCCTAGGCTTAGGCTAGGGCACCCCTAGGCTTAGGATAGGGCAACCCTAGGCTTAGGTTAGGGCACCCCTAGGCATAGGCTAGGGCACCCCTAGGCTTAGGCTTAGGCTAGGGCTCCCCTAAACAAAGGCTAGGGCACCCTTAGGCTTATGCTTGGGCACCCCTAGGCTTAGGCTATGGCACCCCTGGGCTTAGGCTAAGGCTAGGGCTCCCCTAGCCTAAGGCTAGGGCACCCCTAGGCTTAGGCTATGGCACCCCTAGGCCTAGGCTAAGGCAACACTAGGCTTAAGCTAAGGCTAGGGCTCCCCTAGCCTAAGGCTAGGGCACCCTTGGCTTAGGCTAGGGCACCCCTAGGCTTAGGCTAGGGCACCCCTAGGCTCAGGCTAAGGCTAGGGCTCCCCTTGCCTAAGGCTAGGGCACCCCTAGGCTTAGGCTAGGGAACACCTAGGCTTAGGCTAGGGCACCCGTAGCCTTAGGCTAGGGCACCCCTAGGCTTAGGCTAAGGCTAGGGCTCCCCTAGCCCAAGGCTAGGGCACTCCTAGGCTTAGGCTAGGGCACCCATTGGCCTAGGCTAGGGTACCCTTAGGCTTAGGCTAGGGTACCCCAAGGCTTAGGCTAAGGCTAGGGCTTCCATAGCCTAAGGCTAGGGCACCCCTAGGCTTAGGCTAGGACACCCCAAGGTTTAGGCTAGGGCACCCCTAGGCTTAGGATAGGGCACCCCTAGGCTTAGGCTAGGGCACCCCTAAACTTAGGCTAGGGCACCCCTAGGCTTGGGCTAGGGCACCCCTAGGCATAGGCTAGGGCACCCCTAGGCTTAGACTAAATCGAGGGTCCCATAGCCTAAGGCTAGGGCACCCCTAAGCTTAGGCTAGGGCACACCTGGGCTTAGGCTAGGGCACCCCAAGGCTTAGGCTAGGGCACCCCCCGGCTATGGCTAAGGCTAGGACTCCCCTAGCCTAAGGCTAGGGCACCCCTATGCTTAGGCTAGGGCACCTCTAGGCTTAGGCTAAGGCACCCCTAGCATTAGGCTAAGGCTAGGGCTCCCCTAGCCTATGGCTAGGGCACCCCTAGGCTTAGGCTAGGTAAGCCTAGTCTTAGGCTAGGGCACCCCTAGGCTTAGGCTAGGGCACCCCCAGGCTTAGGCTAGGGCACCCCTAGGCTTAGGCTAGGGAACCCCTAGGCTCAGGCTAAGGCTAGGGCTCCCCTTGCCTAAGGCTAGGGCACCCCTAGGCTTAGGCTAGGGAACACCTAGGCTTAGGCTAGGGCACCCGTAGCCTTAGGCTAGGGCACCCCTAGGCTTAGGCTAAGGCTAGGGCTCCCCTAGCCCAAGGCTAGGGCACTCCGAGGCTTAGGCTAGGGCACCCCTAGGCTTAGGCTAGGGCAACCCTAGGCTTAGGCTAGGGCACCCCTAGGTTCAGACTAGGGCACCCCCTGAATTAGCCTAATGCTAGGGTTCCCCTAGCGTAAGGCTAGGGCACACCTAGGCTTAGGCTAGGGCACCCGTAGCCTTAGGCTAGGGCACCCCTAGGCTTAGGCTAAGGCTAGGGCTCCCCTAGCCCAAGGCTAGGGCACTCCTAGGCTTAGGCTAGGGCACCCATTGGCCTAGGCTAGGGCACCCTTAGGCTTAGGCTAGGGTACCCCAAGGCTTAGGCTAAGGCTAGGGCTTCCATAGCCTAAGGCTAGGGCACCCCTAGGCTTAGGCTAGGACACCCCAAGGTTTAGGCTAGGGCACCCCTAGGCTTAGGATAGGGCATCCCTAGGCTTAGGCTAGGGCACCCCTAAACTTAGGCTAGGGCACCCCTAGGCTTGGGCTAGGGCACCCCTAGGCATAGGCTAGGGCACCCCTAGGCTTAGACTAAATCTAGGGTCCCATAGCCTAAGGCTAGGGCACCCCTAAGCTTAGGCTAGGGCACACCTGGGCTTAGGCTAGGGCACCCCAAGGCTTAGGCTAGGGCACCCCCCGGCTATGGCTAAGGCTAGGACTCCCCTAGCCTAAGGCTAGGGCACCCCTATGCTTAGGCTAGGGCACCTCTAGGCTTAGGCTAAGGCACCCCTAGCATTAGGCTAAGGCTAGGGCTCCCCTAGCCTATGGCTAGGGCACCCCTAGGCTTAGGCTAGGTAAGCCTAGTCTTAGGCTAGGGCACCCCTAGGCTTAGGCTAGGGCACCCCCAGGCTTAGGCTAGGGCACCCCTAGGCTTAGGCTAGGGCACCCCTAGGCTTAGGCTAGGTCACCCCTAGGCTTAGGCTAGGACACCCCAAGGCTTAGGGTAGGGCACCCCGAGGCTTAAGCTAAGGCAAGGGTTCCCATAGCCTAAGGCTAGGGCACCCCTAGGCTTAGGCTAGGGCTCCCCTAGGCTTAGGCTAGGACACACCTAGGCTTAGGCTAGGGCATCCCTAGTCTTAGGCTAGGGCACCCCTCGTCTTAGGCTAAGGCTAGGACTCCCAAAGCCCAAGGCTAGGGCACCCCTATGCTTAGGCTAGGGCACCTGTAGGCTTAGGCTAAGGCACCCCTAGCCTTAGGCTAAGGCTAGGGCTCCCCTAGCCTATGGCTAGGGAACGCCTAGGCTTAGGCT